>NW_012123376.1:300912-311484 GCF_000951035.1 Colobus angolensis palliatus | reverse complement strand
AGAAAGAAAAGACTTCAGGAAGGTGAAATTTAACTAGAAAACAGCCCATATTTTTAATGATGTTCATTCAAAAGTGTTTAGCGTTTTAATTCCTCAGCTTGCTCTTCTTCCTTCCTTTCCCTCCATTTCCTTCCTTTTCCTTTCTGAGCAATTCAGTCCAAAAGTCACTCGATGGGGCAAGGCAAGGTACGTGTCCATGCAGGGAAAGGGGTGGCATGCATGGAGTGACAGAGCCCAGGCAGGGTGATGAGGGTGTTTACTGAGGGGCAGGAAGGGGAAGTCAGAAGCCAAACAGGGCAGGGAGGGCATCCACGCTGGAGTGTGGGCTGGTATAGGGTGTTGGAGCACAGGCTGGGAGAAGAGAGGGTGACTATGCAGGGGGAGGCCCAGGGTGGACAATCAGACACTGAGCAGTGTGAGGAGGGCACCTGCTGGGGGGCTGCCCAGCACAGGGTGGCAGAGCCTAGGCTATGTGAGGAAGACAGCACATGGGGTGGGGTTGGCCAGGCATTGGGAGCCAGCACCAGAGCAGGATGGAGAACAACCTGGTAGGAGGAGTCAGAGCCCAGGTGGAATGAGAAAGGCATGCGGGCAGGGGAGAGAAGTGGTGTATCCATACAGGGGAAGGGAATGTGTCACACACAGGGGAAGTAATCACATAAATACATTAAAGATAATGAAAACCAAGTTTGTTGTTTGGTTCTTTTTCAGCATAAGAATTACAAATACAAAATGTGAGAAAACTGTAACAAAGCTGTTGAGTTGAATTAATGTTGGTAGGTTCAGTATGAGTTTATGATTTTCCGTAGCTAGTTAATAAGCTAGCTTGAGAGATAGACAGAGGCACAGCAGAAAATATAAATGCAAGTGTGCGGGTATGTGTGTGTTTGCCTATGTGTGTGTGTCCACTGTGAAGGCCTGGAGCAGTGATACCCCAATAGCAATGAGCATCCTGAGTGCCCTGATCTTAGCTTCTAAATGCTATTCTCCACTAAAAGGAACCAGAAATCCATGGATACAGCAGATAGTTAGGTTGGACAGGGAAAGTAAAATGAGTGTAGAACATTTTGTCCAGAAAACAGGGAAGTGCTCAAAGAAAGGTGGTGTATTAGTCTGTTCTCATGCTGCTAATAAAGATGTACCTGAGGCCGGGCGCGGTGGCTCAAGCCTGTAATCCCAGCACTTTGAGAGGCCGAGACGGGCGGATCACGAGGTCAGGAAATCGAGACCATCCTGGCTAACACAGTGAAACCCCGTCTCTACTAAAAAAAATACAAAAAACTAGCCGGGAGAGGTGGCGGGCGCCTGTAGTCCCAGCTACTTGGGAGGCTGAGGCAGGAGAATGGCGTAAACCCGGGAGGCGGAGCTTGCAGTGAGCTGAGATCCGGCCACTGCGCTCCAGCCTGGGCGACAGAGCGAGACTCCGTCTCAAAAAAAAAAAAAAAAAAAAAGATGTACCTGAGACTTGGTAATTTATAAAGAAAAAATGGTTTAATGGACTCACAGTTTCACATGGCTGGGGAGGCCTCACAATCATGGCAGAAGGCAAAGAAGGAACAAAGATGCATCTTACATGGAAACAGGCAAGAGAGCTTGCGCAGGGGAACTCCCATTTATAAAACCATCAGATCTGGTGATACTGATTCATTACTACAAGAACAGTATGGGGGAAACCACCCCCAATGACTCAGTTATCTCCACCTGGCCCCATACTTGACACACGGGGATTATTACAATTCAAGGTGACATTTGGGTGGGGAGACAGTCAAACCATATTACATGGGGACAGAATAACACAGGAGCCACTGAAAAGTCTGGGATTATTTTAGCATTGAAGTAAATGATGGTGATGGATTATAAATCATTCAATAAAATAGGAACCCTTGAATATGTAGAGATATATATAAGTGGAAAATGTTTAATGACAAATGGGATATTTACATAGCTTCAAAGTGCTTCTTCATGAAATGCTTATTAGTTACAAAGGTGAAGGAAAGTAAGTTCTGAAAAAAGAGGCCTGGCAGACACCACCTCAATCAAGTGATCAGAGAGAACAAATTTTGCACTACCTGGTGACTGTGTGGATCACAGAATCACCTCCGTGATACTGCTGTCAAAGGTACATAACTGGAATCAGACTATAATGAAATGTGTAAGAATCCCAAAAGTGAACAAAAATTTACAAAATAGCTGGTCTACAACCTTATAAAATGTCAAGATCCCAAAATGAAAAGAAAAGAAAGAGAAAGAAACTGTTTCTGACAAAAACAGACTAAAGAGACACAACTAAAGAAACTAAAAAGAAACTCAATGTGTGATTCTTAACTGAATTCTTCTTCTGTAAAGGACATTATTGACACAACTGGCAAAAATTGAATGGGGTCTGAGCATTAGATAGTTATTGCTCAGTTAGTTAATGTACCCATCTTAACTTCTTGATTTTTATAATTGTAAGTGTGGTTGTATAGAACAGTATTTTTGTTTATAGGAAATACATAATAAAACATTGAGAGAGTAGTGATCTATGCTAATAGTGAGAGGGATATAGTTTCTCTCACTACTCTAACTCCCTCCATTACTAAATTCTAAATTTTACTTTACACCACATTCCTCTTGCATATTGAATTTTCTCAATGTCCAGAAAAGTCATATTGCAGATTCATCCCGGAAAAAAAATTCTTTCTGGATGACATATTTTTCAGCATTTGTTGGTCATCAAGTTAATAGTTTTCTTCCTTCATGGTCTCTTTCCTGAGGAAACTTTGCTCATTACGGGGAAAACGTAAAACTAATATACAATATAAGTTAATTTTTTTAACATTTAGATGAGGACTTTCTTTGGTTTGTTCCCTATACGCATGATCAGCTTTCTTCAAAATTATTGTCATTATTGATCACACAAAGCAGCTCTATTAGTGGTCTTCTATTAAGCCACGAGTTAACCTGCAGCACTGCTTCTATGCATTCGGCTGAATATGACTGAGGAGGCTTGAGTTGAAAAAGCCTGCGCCTTTTGAGTTTGGCATGCCTATATTTGAATTCTGGCTCTGCCGTGTATTACTGGTTTAAATGCCTAATAACCCTCAATCTCCATTTCCTCCTTTAGAAAAATGAACAAAATGACTGGCAGCTCAAAGTGTTGTGACTATAGTTAAATGAAATAATGTGACTGTGGAAAAAAAAAAGGTACACAGAAAGTTTTCACTTAAAATAATTGCCATTACTATTGTTATTTTCTCCCAGGTGCATAAAACGTTTTTATTTATATAGTTGCACTACTGTTATTATTCCCTTCCCACTTTTTTTCTAATAGACCTGCCTGTTCTGAGTAATCTCTTCCGCAGCTACATACTTACGAATATTCTCTTTGTGGAAATAGACCATATTAATACCCGTATGAATTCAACTCTGCAGCTTTCCTTAATTCTTCACACTCATAACGCAGGACAAACTTGCTCATTATGACACACCCAGTTGGCCTCCTGCCACTCTAGAGAAGACGGCATGGGGAAAATGAGGAGCTTTGCTGGGGGTCATTGGGAAGAGGCATGGCCAACCCTTGGCTTCTGAAAGATGACCTCAAGCAGCTGATATGTGGACTGTTTGCACTCATAGCTACTAAAATGTGATGCTATGTCCACATGTGTCATTGGGATAGATTCTCTTTAGTAAAGAACTTCTTCATATACATTGAAAATGAATGACTTTAACAAAGTCTTTAAAAAGCATGAAGAGCAAATGTGAATGTGGACACTTCAAAAGAGTACTAGATAGATGGGATTTAGATTCCTTTTAACTCTTATGGCCAGTACTCTTTGTCCCAGCAAGCATATTAACACACTAGTCTTGGCACATGTCCCAACAGTTTTGGACAACTCTCTCAATACAGAAAAGGGGCAATTTTGTCACTGAGGAAGCAAACTTAGCCTAGTGATTAAAAGTGTGGGTGTTGTCTTGACATAGCCTAGATTCAAATTTCATCTCTGTTTTTTACTATCTGTATGATTGAGTTACCTGAGTCCTGATTCCTTCATCACTAAAATAAAGATAATGAGAACTACCTCAGGGGGTTTTTATGAGGGTTAAATGAGAGAATGTGCTACTAGTGTACTTAGCACACTCTCTGACACAGGGTCATCATTGAATACACTGTAGTAGTTGTTCCAGTTGCTCTTGTAATTGTTCACAGAAGACAGTACAATGAGTAGGAAAACAGCCACATGGTCAATGCTGCAACCCAGAATAATATCTTATGGTAATTTTTCCATTAGAAAATATTGAAATATCAGATATATCATAAAGGTGTCATAAAATTTAATCCTTGTGGTATTAACACACCCATAGGTGTGCACAGAGAAGAGCACCTAAGTTCCTAAATTACATTGACACTGTTGTTCTAAGAATTCAATATTATAAGAATACTTAATAATAATCATTATTATTACTAAAGACAATAATTTATTATTTATTTTCTTTGCTTCTAAGATAACAGTTTAAAAAATGGAAATGCCCACAGCTATTTTTTTTTTTGACTGAACACATTCTCAGGATTTTGAATGTACACATCCGGTACAATTTCTTCTGTATTGAAATCCTAATTCAATTAATAATTGGTTAATTTGGTAACCAGAAAACTGAAATTGTTTCATAAATTCCAAGTCAGACTTTCAGCCCATGTCCATTAATAACAGTAAATGGCATATCAGTCCCTAAAACCTGAATACAAGCCATAAACTGAAATGTCAGACAACCTAAGGCAAACAATGATGTGATCAACAGCCCTAACCCTAAGTAAATTTCTATATCCTTAATATTTTGAGCCTGTTGCAACAAACAAACAAACAAACAAAAACCAGCAAAAATTCTGTCACGGGGCATTCCAGGTCAGGTTCTGCTGAAAGGGTGATGATTAATGCACATCTATCAGTCAAAGGAGGCAAGTGCTTTATTTTGGCAGTGCTTCTGTAATACAGTTGACCCTTAACAACATGGGTTTGAATTGCAAGGATCCATTTATACATGGTTTTTGTTATGCCTCTGCCACACTTGAAGATCTTTATGATGATTCACTTCCACTTAAGGCATAGTAAACATAAATTTTCTTCCTTACAATTTTCTTAATATCATTTTCTTTTCTCTAGCTTTATTGTAGAAATACACTCTATAATACATTTAACATACAAAATATATGTGTTAACCAACTGTTCGTGTTTTCAGTAAGGCCTCTGGCCAATAGTAAGCTCTTAGTAGTTAAGTATTAAGTAGTTAAGAGCAGTCAAAATTTATGCCGGGATTTTCAACTACACAGGGGTCAGTTGACCCTAACCCTTACATTTTTCAAGATTCAGCTGTACATGGTAAGAGGCTCAAAAGAAATATGGAAATATTACATGGAATCTGAAAGGATTTTGAATTTCTTCCTGGAATAAGGGACAAATGATGTTGTTCACCATATTTCAAGCCAGAGAAACTTTTCCCAGAATAAAGGTAGTGTGTTAGTCCATTTGCATTGTTATAAAGAAACACCTGAAACCAGGTAATTTATAAAGAAAATAGAGAGGTGTTTCTGGCTCACAATTCCATAGGCTGTACAGAAATTCTGGTGCCAGCATCTGCTTCTGGTGAGGCCTCAGGGAGCTTGCAATCATGGCAGGAGCTAAAGGGAGAGCCAGTATATCCCACAGTGAGAGAGGAAGCGAGACAGAGAGGAGGGGGTTCCAGGCTCCTTTAAACAACCAGCTTTCAGGTGAACTCAGAGCAAGAACTCACTCTTTACCTCGAGTTGGGCACCAGGCTATTCACCAGGGATCTGCCCCCATGACCCAGCCACCTCCCACCAGGCCCCACTTCCAACACTGATGATTACATTTCAACATGAGCTTTGGAGAGGACAAATATTCAAACCATATCAGGCAGTCATTACGTACTCTAGTCCATGTCTGAGCCAAACCACCAGACAATGCAATAATATTCTTGCTAAAATCTAAGTAGCTAAGGACAGGTGTCCTCCTTAGCACCATAGAAGTCAAAAGCCTGAGGCTTAGAAATAACTAAAACAAGTGTCTTCTGAGTTATCTATAAGATGTGGCACCAACAGGGAATTTCTGCCTCATCCAGCTATGCAAAGAGGGGACAGGCACTACACTGACTTCTCCAATCAACCTAATTTTAAAAATAATTCAACATAGAACAGGATTGAATGATGAACAATCTGACTTACCCTTTTGGTTTTTATTCTTATTTAATTGTTCTTTTTTATATTTTATTTTTAAATAATTCTTTATTATTCTATTTAATAAATGCCTACATAGCATTTCCTTTGCAAGGCATGCTTTTAAGCATTTTACAAATCTTAGTTCATCTCCTCATCATCATAATTTCATGAAACAGTTACCACTATTAACCCCATTTTACAGATGAGCATATTGGCAGTGGTGTGCCTACAGTTTCTAAAAGAGTTCCTAAAATTAGTGAAATAAAGATACTCAAGCAAATGCAAGACTTCTTTTAAGATGACATTTTAAAACACAAGCTAACAGTATTCTTATTAACATCAAACAGGCCCAAGAAGCTAGATGTAAGAGTATAAAATTCCTCCCTCCCTCCGAAAAAGCACCTATAAAGCTAACTCCGGCTTACGTTAAGGGTAGATATTTCAACTAAAATATAGGCAAGGTAAATTCAAATGCCAACTGCCTTTAATATTCACTCCCCGGTTCTGGCTTTCTCGCTCTCACTCTCTACCTGTCTTTGTTTTCTTCCTTCCATGTCTCACTTCTCTCTGCCTCCCTCAAAGAAGTAATTATTGGAGGCCTCTTCTTCCTCTGATAAACTGCAGGGGCTAAGAAAGAGACTGGTGAGAAGAGAGCTCCATATGAAAGAACTGACTTCAAAGGCACAGCACATCAAAGTGACTTGCCAGGCAGCCTGAGATCTTGCTGAGCTGAGCTGGTCTGGCCCGCTTCTCCCCTCACGGTCTGGCTCAAACCACCTCTCAGGGACTACTCAGGGATGGAAGAGATTTCAGAGCTCAAGCTGGCTGCATCCATCTGCACCAGCTGGGGAAAGTGCTAGATACATACCAGGTGTTACATCTTTTATTTTGATTAGATAAATGCTCTCAATAGATAGCGCTGAATAATATTATCACCTAATTCTCCTGGGGTTTCTTTCTCCTTCTTGAAGTATTTGACAGTAGTTTTCCAATTAGGTAGCAAAAATGAAATGAGGATTTGTGCCAGTGTAGCCTAGTGTGTTGAGTGAATAAGACCTAAGGATGAATCATCATCTGTGATGTCATCAAAAGGGTATTATTGGAGCTGCAGCAACACATGCTACAAGAAAGGAAACAAATGACCTTCAAAGAATCTATCATGCTACAAAACCAAATGACCCTCAAAATTGGGCAGTATTGACAATACAACAGATATCCAGATGGAAACTGAGAGGTTCTGATTGTCACACTGATTAGTTCAAACATATGGGTTTGTGTTATCATATAAATGAACATTTGAATGCCTTGCTTTGTCGCTTTTCATCTATGTCCTAGCTGTACAGTAACTACAATCTTCCTCCTTTGAGTGTTATTTGAGTGTCTCTTCCTCCTTAATATCAGGGACAGTTTCACATCTGTCCCTTTGCATTTTCTCCATTTCCCAGCACAAAGCCTGCCCAGAAGAGGAACCAGTCACTATTGCCTGAATGAGTGATGATGAATACCATAGAGAAAGTATACATGAAGTCCTGTTTGTGTAACTTTTCATGGCTTGTAGTTGATATGGAAGACACCACTTTGGTATGCAGCAGAAACAAAAAGTCCACTGTATCAGGCTCTAGACAATTTTCACTAACACTTTGCATCTTCCTAAAAAATTGAATTATAGATGGTTAATAACAATGAAAATTTATACTACTTTCTACTCAGTCTACCAACTATATGATGCCACAGTACAATCAGAGTCATAGAAAAGAACCTGGGGACAAAATATCTTTTCCATCTCTTTAAAGACTGAAACATATGATTGACCCATGGCCAATGTCATGTTTAAGAAACTTAGGAAAATTCAACATTAGACTTATAGTGCTGTCATCATTCTTTCACCTGCTGCTAAAACCCATATTTTCCTAAACCTCCTATGGTTTTGGACTTGCAGGGCTATCTACAATAGAGATTTACTTTCTAACTTGTTCAGAAACTATAATAAACCTTTGCTATTGTCACCTGCAAAGCCCAGCAGTTAGTGCAGGCTGTTTCTTCTCCATTGCCTCCTGCAGGAAGTGCCTGTGCTTCAGGGTTGGTGCAGGATGCAGGATGGGTAGAACTTGTGTGTGTGTTCTACAGGGTCAGCCACTTCAATTAATGGCAGGTTATAGACAGCATTTCTCCTCTGGGAGGAGAATGTTACCTTTAGTGAAACTATTCACCTGGTTGGAGTTAATCAACTTACTCAGAGCACCGGGCTTGAACCTAAAGAAAATCATGCTGTGATCAGTAGGAAAAAAAGGTTTTTATGTCTCATTCACCACCAAACTATAGTAGAAAATTATGGATCTCCAAATTCTCACCTTTTACTTACAATATTTGAATCTGTGTGTGTGTGCACACGCACACACCTCTGTGTGTTTTTGTCATTCTGCTGTCACTGCCTCCTCCATGATTCTCTCATTGCTAGTCTACCACAGGAAAAGTTCCAAGACAGTAAAAGTTTTAGAGAGTAAAACATTAAAACACTTCCCTTTCCATTGTATTTAAAGAGGATCAAGACTAAGTGAATTAATATATTTACAAAATGTCTGCTATGTCCTTAGATACATATTAATAGTCATTTGACTCTGACAGCTGGAAACACTGATCCGCATCCTTTCCTGTACGTTGGAATCACCCGCGGAGGTTTGTAATATATAGATGACTGAGTCTCAACTCCAGTGTTTCTGATTTAATTGGTCTAGATCACCACAGGCTTGCAGTTTTGCCATAAGCCTTTAAATGAAAGGCTCTTGGGTCTTTAGCCCAGAACTTCTCTTCCCTCTCCCTCTGCCTTTTAGGAAATATACAGAAACAGAAACCCACATAAGTTAAGCATGTATAGTCTGCTACTAATGAATCAAGTGCAAAAATTAGAAAAACACATAGTTTCTGAAAACATGCTGAATAAAGAGAGATAAATGGGATAACCTCTCAGAAGAAACTCAAAAAATTTACCATTTGATTTTTTCTTCTTCTTTTTTTTTTTTTTCTTTTTAAGATGGAGTCTCGTGCTCTCGCCCAGGCTGAAAGGCTGGAGTGCAGTGGCACAATCTCTGCTCACTACAACCTCTGCCTCTGGGGTTCAAGTGATTCTCAGCCTCTCAAGTAGCTGGGACCACAGGCATGCCCCACTCACCTGGCTAATTATTGTGTTTTTAGTAGAGACAGGGTTTCAACATGTTGACCAGGCTGCTCTCGAATTCCTGACCTCAAGTGATCTGCCCACCTCGCCTCCCAAAGTGCTGGTATTACAGATGTGAGCCACTGCGCCTGACCCCATTTAGTTTCTAGAGTTAAAATAGACACTTGCTAGTTTATCCTGTGGATATTTCCAGTGCCTGTCCACTTAGTCACAAACTGAGGATTCCTTTAAACTTTAAACCACACCCAACTCTTCTGAGCAGGCCTGAATTTTGAACAGATTAAATAGACTTTTACCTACATAGGATGATTTGAAGGAGATGCAGCAAAACAAGCCTTTTTTGCAAATATCTCCTTTACCTGAATTTAAACATAAACAATTTATATTTCATGTTGTGTATGTACTTTTGGAATCGAAGAATCTGTGTACTAAAATGGAAGTATTTCTGGTGGAGGAGAGAATAAAGGAAGCTCACTTAAGTCAGAGTTGGTAAATAATTTCCAGTTTACTTGGTGATTCCAATTGATTGGTAACGATGGTTAAGGGTACTGCATTGATAGATAATATATCATGACCAAGTTAGACGAATTTCAAGAAGGAAAAGTTGATTTGCATTGGGAAAAAATCTATACATATGATCTACCAGATTAAAGAAACAAGTTATTATGTCACAATGTGTAGAAACTATTTGGTAAACTTAACACTCGTGTGTGTGTGTGTGTGTGTGTGTGTGTGTGTGTGTGTGTGTGTGTTTAAACTCAGAATAAAAATCAAAGAAAGCTTTCTTAATCTGACAAAATTTGTCTACCAAAAATTTATAGTAAATATAAATGTTAATGGTAAAGTAAGTTAAAATCAGGAACAAGAAAAGAATGTCTGTTATCATCACTTCTGTTTAACATAATAGTGTAATAAGGACAAAGGGGCGAAAAATGCAAAGGACTGCAAAGGAAGCAACAAAACCCCTTTTATTCATATATAATATGATTTCCACACTGAAGACCCAAAATAATCTGCCAAAAATTAGAGCTAGTTAGTGTCTAGTAAAGTGCTTGAATGTGAGATTAATACATAGAAATTAATTAGTTATGGCTGGGTCATATGGTACATCTAGATCTAGATCCTTGAGGAATCGCCATACTGTTTTCCATAATGGTTGAACTAGTTTACAATCCCACCAACA
>NW_012123376.1:298808-299942 GCF_000951035.1 Colobus angolensis palliatus | reverse complement strand
AAACCTGCACGTTATGCACATGTACCCTAGAACTTAAAGTATAATAATAATAATAATAAAAAAGACATTCCCCCTCATAAGATTATTATAAGAATTATGTAAGATAATTCATGTAAAATTCTTAAAAAAAAAAAAAAGAATGACCAAGCCATGATTAGAAGCTTGGAACTTTCAGCCCCTACCCCATCCTGTGAAAAGGGGAGAGGGGCCGAAGATTGAGTTAACAATTGCTGATGTGTACATGATGAAGTCCCCATAAAAATCCCTAAACGAGGGGGTTTGGAGAGCTTCTGGAGGTGCTGAATATGGAGGTGCTTGGAGGGTGGCCTATCCAAAGAGGCCATGGAAGCTCTGCACTCCATCCTCCACACCTTGTTCTATGTACCTCTTCATCTGGCTGTTCATCTGTATCCCTTGTAATATCTTTTATATTAATTGATATAATAAACTGGTAAATGTAAAAAAAAAAAGAAATTAATTAGTTATATATCAACGACAAATATTGTGCAAAAAGATACTATTTTAAAAAGCTACTTTTTAAAAAACCCTTTAAGGTACCAAGCTACCATGAAATAAATCAAACAAAATAAGCACAAGACATTTATGGAGAAACTTTTTAACATTATGAGAGATATTTAAAAATCTCTAAATAAATGGGAATATTATTTTCCTGGAAAGTATCAGAACTCAATATCAAAAAGATGTCAATCTCCATAAATTGTTTACAGATTAAAAATCTGATAGGCTTTTCAAGAACCATGGTAGCCAATTCTAAAACTTATATGGAAAATGAATATCACAAACTAGGGGAGAAACTTGTGATGAAGAGTACAGTGTAGAGATTCGCCCAACATAATCTCAAGGCTTACAGAACTAACATAATTAGAGCTATACAATATTAACCTAGAGCAGAGAGATCAGTTGGTGCAACAGAACAAAACAGACCCAATCATATGAGAGATATGGCAAAAGGAGGCCGGGCGCGGTGGCTTAAGCCTGTAATCCCAGCACTTTGGGAGGCCGAGACGGGCGGATCACGAGGTCAGCAGATCGAGACCATCCTGGCTAACATGGTGAAACCCCGTCTCTACTAAAAATACAAAAACTAGCCAGGCGAGGTGGCGGGCGCCTGTA
>NW_012123376.1:185872-298592 GCF_000951035.1 Colobus angolensis palliatus | reverse complement strand
AAAAGGATATATATTCAATGAAAGAGCTGATACAATCAACAATCCTTATAAAAAATTAAGTTGTACACTTTCTCACACTATGGGCAAAATCAGTTCCCAATGGAATAAATATATAAATGTAAAAGGTAAAACTTCAAAACTTTTAGAAAACAAAATAGAATATCCTTATGATCTCAAAATAGAAAAGGATCTTTTAATACAAAAAAAAGCTAATCAAATTAGTCATATCATCTGACATGGCAAAAGCATTTCACATAATCCAACACCATTCATGTTAGAAACTGTCAGCAAGTGAGGAAAAGAGAGATAGGTGCTAACTTCACCTTGATAAAAAGCATCTACATCTGCAGCTAACATCATGTTTAATAGTGAAAGGCTGAATGCTTTCCCTACGACATTGAAAAAAATGTAAAAATGTCCAGTATCTGCTCTCACAATTCTTAGAAACTACAGCACTCGAAATCCTAGTCCCTGCAATAAGGCAAAAAAATAAAGGCATACTAATTGGAAAGGAAAAAAAAGACTGTCTGTATTTGTAGATGACATAATTATCGACATAGAGTATCCCAAGAAATCTACAAAAATGATCCTAGAATGAACAAATGAGTTCAGCAAGGTCAAAGGATTCAGATCAATACAGAAAAATCAATCACACTACTACATACTAACAATAAGTATGCAGCAACCAAAATCAGAGTCACCATTCCATTTGCAATTGTTCCAAAGAAAATGAAATGCTTAGATGTATTTGAAATACAACATGTACAGGATCTATATACTAAAAATTACAAAATACTGAGGAAATCAGTCAATGTTCTAAATAAATGGAGACATACTATGTTCATGGATTGGAAGCCTCAACATAGTAAAGATGTAGGTTTAATGCAATGCCTATCAAAATCCTATTGAGGTTTAAAGTGGAAGAAATCACTTTAACCAATATTGATGTTTATGCTATAGCTACAACAATCAAGAGCATGGTATCAGTGGAGGGACAGACACATAGATCAGTGGAAGAGTATAAAGAACCCCAAAAATAAACTAATACAAATACACTCAGCTGATTCTTTAAAAAGGTGCAGAAGCAATTCAGTGGAGGAAGGAGAGTCTTTTGACAAATGGTGCTGAAGCAATTGGAAAAATACAGGCAAAATGTAAACCTCAATCTAAACTTCACAGCTTAAAAAACTTAACTCAAAATGCATCACACACTTAATTGTACAAAAATTTAGGATATACGGCTAGGCAAATATTTCTAAGACTTGACACCAAAAGCACAATCCATAAAAGGAAAAAATTAATAAATTGAACCTCATCAAAATTAAAAATACTGACCATACAATAAAAGATTGATAATTTCCACAACACAGAAATTAAGAATAATAATACATTTCAAAACATTGAAAAGAAAGTAAAAAGGCAAATCAACACTAGGAGAAGATATTTTAAACACATGTGACAGAGATTAATATCTAACATATCTTAAGAACTCATTCAAATTAATTTTTGTAAAGTCTAACAACCCAACAGAAAATAGCCAAAAACTAAGAAGAGGTCATTTTATGGAAGAGAAAACACTAACTGCTAATAAACTGAGAAAAAACTATCTGATGTTCAACAAACATGATAAAAACAAACAATTGGAAAAGGATTCCCTATTCAATAAATGGTGCTGCAATAACTGGCTGGCCATATGCAGAAGAAACTAGATTCCTTCCTTACACCATATACAAAAATTAACTTAAGACAGATTAAAGGATTAAAGACTTAAATGCAAAACCCAAAACAATAAAAACCCTGGAGGACAACCAAGGCAATACCATTCAGAACATAGGCACGGTTAAAGATTTCATGATGAAGATGCCAAAAGCAATTGAACAAATGCAAAAATTCACAAATGTGATCAAATTAAATTAAAGAGCTTCTTCACAGCAAAAGAAACTATCAACAGAGTAAGCAGCCAACCTACAGAATGAGAGAACATTTTTACAAGCTATGCACCTGACAAAGGTCTAATATCCAACATCTATAAGGAACTTTAAACAATTTACAAGAAATAAAAAATATAAACAAGTGGGCAAAGGACATGAACACACTTTTCAAAAGAAGACATACATGTGGCCAACAATCATAAGAAAAAAGGTCAACATCACTGGTCATTAGAGAAATGCAAATCAAACCACAATGAGATACCATCAAATAACAGTCAGAATGGCTATTATTAAAAAGTTAAAAACTAACAGTTGCTGGCAAGGTTGTGGAGATAAAAGAATGCTTATACATTAGTTCAGCCATTGTGGAATACAGTGTAATGATTCCCCAAAGACCTAAAGACAAAAATATCATTTGACCAAGCAATTGCATTACTAGATATACACACAAAGGAATATAAATCATTCTGCTATAAAGAAACATGCACACATATGTTTATTGCAGCACTGTTCACCATAGCAAAGACATGGAATCAACCTAAATGCCCATCAATGATAGACTGGATAAAGAAAATGTGGTATATATACACCATGCAATACTATGCAGCCATAAAGAATGAGATCATGTTCTTCACAGGAACATGGATGGAACAGGAGGCCATTATCCTTAGCAAACTAACACGGGAACAGAAAAACAAATATTGCATGTTCTCACTTATAAGTGGGAGCTAAATGATGAGAACACATGGACACATGGTGAGGAGGGTAACAATACACACTGGGGCCTTTCAGAGGGTGGAGGTGGGAGGAGGGAGAGGATCAGGAAAAATAACTTATGAGTATTAGGCTTAATACCTAGGTGATGAAGTAATCTGTACAACAAACCCCCATGATACACGCTTACCTATGTAACAAACTTGCACTTGTTCCCCTGAACTTAAAATAACAGTATTTTTAAACTGAGAAAGAAGTTCACCCTCATTAATAATTAGGAAAATGAACCTGACACCACAATAAGCCAATATTTAATGCTCATTCGATTGAGAAAACTTTTATAAGTACATTACTTCCAAGTCTTAGGGACAACATTAAGCAAAGGGTATTCAACATTGTGTATTACAGTTATAATTTTTTTAAAAAAATTAATCCATATCCATCTAAAAAACAATGGACAAATAAAATTTGAAAAACGTATGTAGTAGAAGATGATGTCGTGATAAAAATGAATATAACCATAAGCAATAACATGAAAGTATCTGAGAGACATTATGTTAAGTCAAAACATTAAACTCAGAAGACTGAAGATGGCATGAAACAATTTTGAAAATGCTAAAAAACAAAGTTAAGCATTGTTTAGAGATATTTACATATGTAAATAAACTTTTTTACAAACAAGGAAACAACGAAGAGAAAGAATCTGGGAGGAACAGACAAGAAGTTTTTTTTTTTTTTTTTTGAAAGTTTTAAAAGCTCAGAGATGTGCGCTTGCTTCGGCAGCACGTATACTAAAATTGGAACAATACAAAGAAGATTAGCATGACCCACGCACAAGGATGACATGCAAATTTGTCAAGTGTTCCATATTTTTATGAGCTAAAGGAGAATGTTCTAACCCAATGCAAAGAAGCTAAGAACCTTGATAAAAGTTTAGAGGAAATGCTATGTAGAATAAGCAGTTTAGAGAGGAATATAAATGACCTGATGGAGCTGAAACACATAGCACAAGAACTTCGTGAAACGTACACAAGTATCGACAGCTGAATAGAACAAGTGGAAGAAAGGATATCAGAGTCTGAAGACCACCTTACTGAAATAAGATGTGCAGACAAGAATGGAGAAAAAAAAAAGAATGAAAAGGCATGAACAAAGCCTACAAGAATATGCGACTTCATAAAAAGACTGATTGATGGGAGTACCAGAAGGAGAGGAGGAGAATGGAAACAAGCTGGAAAACACACTTCAGGATATTATTCAGGAGAACTTCCCCAACCTAAAGAGACAGGCCAACATGCAAATTCAGGAAACACAGACAAGAACATTAAGATACTCCATGAGAAGATAAACCCAAGACACATAATCACCAGATTCTCCAGGGTCAAAATGAAGGAAAAACTGTTAAAGGTAGCCAGAGAGAAAGTCCAGGTCATCTATAAAAGGATGCCCATCAGACTAACAGTGGACCTCTCAGCAGAAGCTCTACAAGCCAGAAGAGATTGGGGGCCAATATTCAACATCCTTAAAGAAAAGAATTTTCAACCCAGAATTTCATATCCAGCCGAACTAAGCTGCATAAGCAAAGGATAAATAAAATATTTTCCAGAGAAGCAAATGCTGAGGGATTTCTTTTCCACCAGGTCTGCCCTGCAAGAGCTCCTGAAAGAAGCACTAAATATGGAAAGGAAAAATCAGTACCAGCCACTGTAAAAACAAACAAAAATATAAAGACCAACGACACTATGAAGAAACTGCAACAACTAATGAGCAAAATAACCAAATAGGTAACTATTCTGAATATATATGCACCCAATACAGGAGCACTCAGATTCATAAAACAAGTTCTTAGAGACCTACAAAGAGACTTAGACTCCCACCCAATAATAGTGGGAGACTTTAACACCCCACTGTCAATATTAGACAGATCAACAAGACAAAAAATTAACAAGGATATTCAGGACTTGAACTCAGCTCTGGATTAAGTGGACCTAGTAGGCATCTACAGAACTCTATACCCCAAATTAACAGAATATACATTATTCTCAGTGCCACATGGCACTTATTCTACAATTGACCACATAATTGGAAGTAAAACACTTCTCAGCAAATGCAAAAGAACTAAAATCATAACAAACAGTTTCTCAGACCACAGTACAATGAAAATAGAACTCAGGATTAAGAAATTCACTTAAAACCACACAATTTCATGGAAATGAACAACCTGCTTCTGAATGGCTCCTGAATAAATAATGAAATTAAGGCAGAAATCAAGAAGTTCTTTGAAACCAATTAGAACAAAGAGACAATGTACCAGAATCTCTGGGACACAGCTAAAGCATTACTAAGAGGGAAATTTATAGCACTAAACACCCACATCAGAAAGGTAGAAAGATCTCAAATCAGCACCCTAACATCACAATTAAAAGAGCTAAAGAGGCAAGAGCAAAGTAATCCAAAAGCTAGCAGAAGACAAGAAATAACTAAGATCAGAAAATAACTGAATGAGATAGAGACATGAAAAACCCTTCAAAAAAATCAACAAATCCAGGAGCTGGCTTTTTGAAAAAAATTAGCAAAATAGAAAGACTGCTAGCTAGACTAATAAAGAAGAAAAGGTAGAAGAATCAAATAGACGCAATAAAAAATGATAAAGGGGATATCACCACTAACCCCACAGAAATACAAACTACCATCAGAGAATACTATAAACACCACTACACAAATAAACTAGAAAATCTAGAAGAAATGGATAAATTCCTGGACACATATACCCTCCCAAGACCAAACCAGAAAGTCGTTGAATCCCTGAATTGACCAATAACAAGCTCTGAAATTGAGGCAGTAATTAATAGTCTACCAACCAGAAAAAAAAAAAAAAAGAAAGCCCAGGAACAGACAGATTCACAGCTGGATTCTACCAGAAATACAAAGAGGAGCTGCTACCAGCTTCTGAGTAGCGTTATTTCTTCTGAGACTATCCCGAATAATTGAAAAGGAGAGACTCCTACCTAACTTATTTTATGAAGCCAGCATCATCCTCTTACCAAAACCTGGAAAAGACACCACAACAAAAGAAAATTTCGGACCAATATCCCTGATGAACATCAATGCAAAAATCCTCAATATAATACTGGCAAACTGAATCCAGCAGCACATCAAAAAGTTTATCCACCATGATCAAATTGACTTCATCCCTGGGATGCAAGGCTGGTTCAACATACACAAATCAATAAATGTAATCCATCTCATAAACAGAACGGAAGAAAAAAACTACATGATTATCTCAATAGATACAGAAAAGGCCTTCGATAAAATTCAACATCCCTTCATATTAAAAACTCTCAATAAACTAGGTATTGATGGAACATACCTCAAAATAATAAGAGCTATTTATAACAAACCCACAGCCAATATCATATTGAATGGGAAAAAACTGGAATCATTCCCTTTGAAAACAGGTACAAGACAAGGATGCCCTTTCTCACCACTCCTATTCAACATAGAATTGGAAGTTCTGGCCAGGACAATCAGGCAAGAGAAAAAAATAAAGCGTTTTCAAATTGGAAGAAAGGAAGTCAAGTTGTCTCTGTTTGCAGATAACCTGACTGTATACTTAGAAAACCCCATCATCTCAGCCCAAAAACTTCTTGGACTGATAAGCTACTTAAGCAAAGTTTCAGGATACAAAATCAATGTGTGAAAATCACCAGCATTCTTTTACACCAACAACAGGCAAGCAGAGAGCCAATTCATGAATGAGCTCCCATTCACAATTGCTACAAAGAGGATAAAATATCTAGGAATACAGCTAACAAAGGATGCGAAGGACTTCTTCAAGGAGAACACAAACCACTGCTCAAGGAAATAAAAGAGGACACAAACAAATGGAAGAACATTCCATGCTCATGGATAGGAAGAATCAATATCATGAAAATGGCCATACTGCCCAAAGTAATTTATAGTTTCAATGCTATTCCCATCAACCATTGATATTCTTTACAGAATTAGAAAAAAAAACTATTTTAAATTTCATATAGAATCAAAGAAGACCCCATATAGCCAAGACAATCCTAAGCAAAAAGAACAAAACTGCAGGAATCGAGCTACCTGACTTCAAACTATATTACAAGGCTACAGTAACCCAAGTAGCATGATACTAGTACCAAAACAGACATATGGACAAATGGAGCAGAACAGAGACCTCAGAAATAACACTACACATCTACAACCATCTGATCTTCGACAAACCTGACAAAAACAAGCAACGGAGAAAGGATCTCCTATGTGGTAAATGGTGCTGGGAAAACTGGCTAACCCGATGTAAAAAACTGAAATTGAACCCCTTCTTTACACCTTACACAAAAATTAACTCAAGATGGGCCGGGCGCGGTGGCTCAAGCCTGTAATCCCAGCACTTTGGGAGGCCGAGACGGGCGGATCACGAGGTCAGGAGATCGAGACCATCTTGGCTAACCTGGTGAAACCCCGTCTCTACTAAAAAATACAAAAAACTAGCCGGGCGAGGTGGCGGGCGCCTGTAGTCCCAGCTACTCGGGAGGCTGAGGCAGGAGAATGGCGTGAACCCGGGAGGCGGAGCTTGCAGTGAGCTGAGAACCGGCCACTGCACTCCAGCCTGGGCGACAGAGCGAGACTCTGTCTCAAAAAAAAAAAAAAAAAAAATTAACTCAAGATGGATTAAAGACTTAAATGTAAAATCCAAAACCATAAAAAACCTAGAAGAAAACGTAGGCAATACCATTCAGGACATAGGCATGGGCAAAGACTTCATGACTAAAACACCAAAAGCAATTGCAACAAAAGCAATTGCAACAAAAGCCAACATTAACCAATGGGATCTAATTAAACTAAAGAGCTTCTGCACAGGAAAAGAAACTATCATCAGAGTGAACAGGCAACGTACAGAATGGGAGAAGTTTTGCAATCTACCCATCTGACAAAGGTCAAATGTCCAGAATCTACAAGGAACTTAAAGAAATTTACAAGAAAAAAAAAAAACCCATCCAAAGTGAGTGAAGGATATGAACAGACACTTCTCAAAAGAAGACATTCATGCCAACAAACGTGAAGAAAAGATCAACATTACCGATTATCAGAGAAATGCAAGTCAATACCACAATGAGATACCATCTCACACCAGACAGAATGGTGATTATTAAAAAGTCAGGAAACAAAAGATGGAAAAATAGGAATGCTTTTACATTGTTGGTGGGAATGTGAATTAGTTCAACCATTCTGGAAGACAGTATGGCAATTCCTCAAGGATCTAGAACCAGAAATACCATTTGACCCAGCAATTCCATTACTGGGTATATACACAGAGAAATATAAATCACTCCACTATAAAAACACATGCACACATATATTTATTGCAGCACTGTTTACAATAGCAAAGACATGGAACCAACCCAAATGCCTAGTGATAGACTGAATAAAGAAAATGCAGCACATATATACCATGGATAACTATGCAGCCATAAAAAGGAATGAGATCATGTCATTTGCAGGGACATGGATGAAGCTGAAAGCCATGATTCTCAGCAAACTAACACAGGTACAGAAAACCAAACACTGCACATTCTCACTCATAAGTGGGAGTTGAACACTGAGCACACATGGACCCAGAGAGGGGAACAACACACACCAGGGGTTGAAGACAGAACTTAGAGGATGGGTCAATATGTGCAACACACCACCATGGCACATGTATACCTATGTAACAAGTCTGCATGCTCTGCACATGAAATAAAGAAACAAAATCTTTAAAATGCAAAAAAAGAAAAAGTTCAGAGATGTCTTAGCCAGGGATGGATTCACAAGTGTTTTTGTTATCTTGCTTCATAACCTTGTATGATGCATATGACTTTCCTACACTAGTCAAATATTACAAAATCAAATTTTAAAAAATTAAAAGCTTAGAAAAAAGTGAGAATAAGGTAAATAACAAAATGTAGTCTTGTAATCTCAGTTGTCCACTAATATCTTAGTAAAATAGTCTTTAATGCAAGTACATGTTTGAGTGGAAAGAACACTAATTTTACAGTTTAATAATATCTAGATATGAATGTTGGCCCTGGTTAAGCTCAGGTGTGCACTCAGTGATCTAGGGCATGTTATACACATTCTATTTCTTCTCTGTAAGTAGGGAATGATTGCACCTACCTTGCAAGCACATTGTAAGCTTGAATTAGGAGCTATATATAAGAATAGCTAGCACAGAACTGCTCAGAAAGGATGCAATGGCTTCAGTGCGTATTATCTACAATTTTATTGATAATCTTTCACAAACTGACTAATACTTTTTAGAACCAAGCAGTCACCAGTCTCCTGCTTGTGAGGAGCATCTTATTTTCACCACCAGGAAGATATGAAAAAGCAAAGGAAGGTGGAAACCATCATTCAGCATCTTTCATTTGCTAGGCACTGTTTAGTATTAAATATTTTAGATATTAAAATATTTAGCCCTCAAAAAATGCAATGAGGAATACATTATCAACTTCATTTTTCAGATGAACCATGGTCATTTACTTTGCTCAAGATCATTTAACTTGTCACTGATCTTACCAGAATGAGAATCCACTTAAGTGGGCTTTCTTGTCCATATTCCTTTCACTACTTCAGATCAATCTCTAGAACAATTACAAATACCCTGTCTCCTGATTTAACATAAGTTACTCCCTTTACTACCTATTATCTCTTCCTCCAGCTTCTATTTTAGTTTCAGGGGCCTTTGTAGTTCACAGCCCATTTTAAGAAAACTAAAAGTTGATGCATTTGTGCTCTAATAAATCCTTAATGACTTCCTTGAATATGATCCAAGATTCTTTCATGGGCTTTCATGGGTTGTGAAATTTGAATTCACTTCTGGGAGCTTTAGAGAGAGGGACTGAAAACTTCCAGCCAACTTTTATATATATAAACTGTTATGCTTCGTGTATACAGCTTAAGAATAATATACAGAATATAAAGAAAGGGATATTACGATGGTATAAACCTTCAATATTATCACCAAAACTTAGCAAAGGCCTTTGAATTCTAGGGGACATCTCCCTGAGGAAGGAAGGAAGGAAGGAAGGAAGGAAGGAGGGAGGGAGACAGACAGACAGATAGACATAGGGAAAGGATGAAAGGAAAACTTGAGAAGATTCCAAGTTGAAACTGAGCCTACTTAACAGTACTGCCCAGGGTGGCTTATTCCATGTGATCCATCACCATTGTTATCAAAGCCCCATTCTGTGTTCTCATCTGCTTACATGCTGGCCCTTGACTTTCTAAATGAATACACGGTTTCCTTTTTTTTTTTTTTTTTTGAGACGGACTCTCACTCTATCGCCCAAGCTGGAGTGCAGTGGCGCAGTCTCGGTTCACTGCAAGCTCTGCCTCCGAGGTTCACGCCATTCTCCTGCCTCAGCCTCCCGAGTAGCTGGGACTACAGGCGCCCGCCACCGCACCCGGCTAGTTTTTTTGTATTTTTAGTAGAGACGGGGTTTCACCGTGTTAGCCAGGATGGTCTCGATCTCCTGACCTCGTGATCCGCCCGCCTCGGCCTCCCAAACGGTTTACATTTTTAATGTTTCCTTTATGTTTGTCAGTTTTCAAGTTCTTCCCTCTGGAATGGTTTGTGGCTAGTTAATAAATCACACTGATGAAGAATATAGGCTCTGGCCCAGGTGCCGTGGCTCACACCTGCAATCCCAGCACTTTGGGAAGCCAAGATGGGTGGATCACCTGAGGACAGGAGTTCCAGATCAGCCTGGCCAACATGGTGAAACCCTGTCTCTACTAAAAATACAAAAAAACAAAAAAAATTGCTAGGCATAGCAGCACATGCCTGTAGTCCCAGCTACTGGGGAGTCTGAGACAGGAAAATCGCTTCAACCCAGGAGGTGGAGGTTGCAGTGAGCCCAGATTGTGCCACTGCACTCCAGCCTGAGCAAAATGGCAAGACTCCATCTCAAAAAAAAAAAAAAAAGAATATAGGCTCTGAAATCAGAACTAAGCTCCTATCCCCATTCTATTTCTTATTTGGTCAAGTTATTAAACTACTCTGAGCCTCAGATTCCTCATCTATTAAACGAATGCTAATAATAGCATCTATCTCGTTGAATTGTTATGATAATTAAATGAGATCATGTAACATGTGTAAATGGCAAAGCCCAGGACCCTGGTACACTGGTCCTAATATGACCTAATTAGGTAAGGACCTAATATTTATCACTACCATTGGCATCCACATCAAACTGTGATTTCAAAAATGCATCAATTTTAACCTATTTTATACAGAATAGCACCTTAAGTGATGGTTGATGGCATTAATGGTACAAAATGATGGTGACACAAGAGCCACCTAAATGACAAAAACGCCCCAAGAGAATTTTTTTTATATCATTGGAAGTATGCTTGCAATAGTCCTTGGTGTATAATGAGACCTGTAGGCAAAGCCTGGCCTCTGTGTTTTTAATTTCTTTTTTATGTATACTTATCTTTTTAATATACTTTTATTTTTCCTTTCTTGCCTCAACTTATAAAATAATTCATCCCACCATAGGAAGGATTCCAAATTAACTCGCAGAAAATAAGAATTAAAGGGAAAGAGATAAGAAAAGGTGACCTGATAGCACATTCAATTTTGTTTTTTTACCTTGGTAACTTTGTCTTCTCCAAATATGATGTAACTGTAGCCATTAGCAAAGAGAAGGTGAATTCAGGCACTATATGAGCATGGGAAAAAAACTCTCATGTTCATTTATGGCAGTTTCTTTTATATCCATATGGGAAAGTTCATTTGGCTTGAACTTTTTTTCCAGACCCCGATGAGGCTGCTAGTGATTTAGTACTCTACTACAACACAAACCCACAAAACTCATAACATGAGAAAAGCTAATTATGATAATAAGAATCGAGCATGCATAATTCCATTAAAAACAGTTAGTCACCGCTCTTCCTATATCATAACACTGTTTTTTTACAACTCTTCTGTTCATTAGGAGAAAATTACCTTTTAGTGTTAAGCAGACTATAAATGCACTGTTTATGTTGAAAGTGGAAAAAACTAACGTTACATTTCATGTCAAAATGATAATTGCCTTTGATGT
Organism: Colobus angolensis palliatus; assembly: GCF_000951035.1. Classification (NCBI taxonomy): domain Eukaryota; kingdom Metazoa; phylum Chordata; class Mammalia; order Primates; family Cercopithecidae; genus Colobus; species Colobus angolensis. The sequence continues at coordinate 286,834 of NW_012123376.1, read as the reverse complement.
TGCCTTACTGTATTATTTCAAATGGGTGTGTAAATGAAAGCAAAGCTTTGCACATGCTGTGTCATCGTCTGAGCTTCCATGGAAGAAGAGCAACTCACTTGCTGGGTTTATGGGTGGACATTAGTCCAGGCTCAAGTAAGTTACCAAAAGTTATCTTACTGGCTCTTACTTCCTATAAAGGGACTAGTGTTTCCAAACTATACTCAACTATATGGACACATATTAATATTTTAATTCATCCAGGGAACAAACAAGGCACTAAAGCGTAAAATGTTTCGTATGAAAATTCAAAGGGATCTTAGAGCTTCAGAAGTAGAATTGACAGCTGAAATGATTTATTACAAACCACTAGCAACTGGAGGAATCTCCAAAGATAGATGCTTCCAGCAAGAAGTTTGCTGCCTCAGAAAATAACCTATTCTACTTCTGAATAATTCTAACTATTAGAAAGTGCTTTGTTGGTCTGACCAACTCTGTCACTCTTAAAATGTTGGAAGAAGTTCTTCTAAACATAGATTAGAGCAGATAGACACAGACGAACAATAGGAAAGCAATGAAAAAGTTAAACAAATTGAAGAAATGCCACAAGAGAAGTCAGAAATATTTAGGTGCCATAAAAATATGAAAATTGACTATACTATTATGAAAGACACACAAATTAATATAATACATGAATTAATATACTAATAAGTACATAATAAATTAATTAAATTAATATCTTTATCAGGCTGACAAATGCTTTTGAAAAGTAATAAACATCAGAAGGTTGGATGAGAAGTAGGGAATAGAATGCCTTAATTCACATAATGCTGGTGGATAGTAAATTGTTACAAATTTTCTAAATAGTAAATTGTTACAAATTTTCTAATGTGCATTTCTGCAACAAGTACCAACAGCTTCAAAAATATGTATACATTTTGACCTCAAAGTTCCATTTCTATGAGTTTACTCTAGGGAAAAAATAATGGACATGGATGTTGATTACAGCAATATTTAAATGTAAAATTAGAAATTGGCCTGGCACAATGGATTGTGCCTGTAATCCCAACACTTTGGGAGGCCGAGGTGGGTGATCACCTGAGGTCAGGAGTTCAAGACAAGCCTGGCCAACATGGCAAAATCCCATCTCTACTAAAAATACAAAAATTTACTGGGTGTGGTAGTGCGCGCCTATAATCCCAGCTATCAGGAGACTGAGGCAGGAGAATTGCTTGAACCCAGGAGGCAGAGGTTGCAGTGAGCCGAGATTGTGCCACTAGTGGCACTCAAGCCTGGGAGACACAGCAAGACTTCATCTTAAAAATATATATATAAATCATATAAATATTAATATTTTCTGGGATCTTAATTCAAAGGAGTTAAAGGGTTTAAGAAAGGTGACCTTGTCTTATTTGAGGGAGTTCATGGGGTTCTCAGGGTCAATGTTGGTTCATAATCAGTGCCTAAAGCTCTCCTATTGGCTTCTCCAAAAATTGCTTGGCATTAGCCAAAGCAAGTTCAGAAATCCATAGAAGAAGGAAGTAATTAATCTTGCATGACCGTTCTGGACCACCCCTCTTTCAAATTGGAATGTTCATGAAATTCTCAGTATTCCAAAAGCAACATCCCTAAAGCAACCTTTTCTTCTTCTGCACCAGACCTAACATCAGTTAAGCCTTTTCATGAACACCTCTAAAATTAGTATCCAATAGAACATACAATGAAGACATCTTGCATATCGTTGTTGCCTAAGTAGTTGAAATCCCTTTAACATTTTAATGTGAGACCTACACTGAAATTTTAACAGGGGCATATTACTAAAAATAATGTTATTTTAAATTGTGTTAGAATCTCTAATTGCTTATACTATGCATTTACTTTTTCTTTGTTTATAACTTAATTTTTCCAAAAATGATTTAAGAAAAAGTTTGTGGTACTGTGTGACTTCTTTTCAATCTGCTAAGCAAAACGTAGGTGCTTATTGAATAGAAAATGAGGCCAGGATGTGTGGGAACATAGAGTTGCGTACTATTGAACTTAGGTTAACTAAATTGACAGTCCATAGATCCTCTTTATTTTGGTAGTTTATGATAAATGCTAGTAATCATAATGTAAGTCATGTGATAATAAAATCTCTTACAGGAAGCACTTACTACTTAAATTTAAAATACCATACTACTGAATTAAAATAAGGGTCTCAAATGAGAAAAAAATGCTAGCTGAGTGCAGTAGTGCCCCTTTATTCACAACTTCACTTTCCATGGTTTTAGTTACCTGCAGTAGAGTAAGATATCTTGAGAGAAGGAGGGACTACATTCACATAACTTTCATTATAGTATATTATTATTATTGTTTTATTGTATTATTAGTTATTGTTGTTAATCTCTTACTCTGCCTAATTATAAATTACACTTTATCATACGTATGTATGTATAGGGCAAAACATAATATGTAGAGAGTTTGATACTGTCTATGGTTTTAGGATCCACCGAGGGTCTGAGAACATATCCCCTGGGTATGTTCATACCGAGGGTACTACTACTGTATGTACAAAGAGCACAATGTTCTTTTATCAAGTCACCTGTACAGATGAAAATGCCCACATACTACTTTAAAAGCAATGTAAATAAAATAGAGCTAAAAATCAATATAAGCAAAACTGAAGTGACTAGAAAATTGTGCTTCTGTAATAGTGACTAGATTTGTAATAACCTAGGGGAGAAAAAAATAGGCATTTCTTTATAGGAGTCATGGAAGAAATATGACATGAAAGCCAGAGGCTCTGCTGAGCCAGTGAAATTGTCCATTATTTAAACTGCAGGTGGTGACACTCACATAAACTGGTATAGCAAGATGCAGCCAAAGCGAGTGATGTGAGTGGATTTAGTGTGAAATTCACTGTGGGATTCTGTACTTTAAAGGCAGGCAGAGGGGTGCTCTGCCTTCAGAACATGTGGTACTGCAAATGCTAGTTTTGAACAAAGACATATTAAAGGCTAAGTATGTTGGATCTGCAATCTCAACCCTTTTTACAGGTTATTAACAACATAGCAGAAATGTTGGGCAATTAAGAGTCTTAACTAGAAAGAGAAGAAAAAGATGGCAGGGGAAAGGAAAATAAAAAGAAGACAAGAATGTAAGGAGGAAAGCAGATGCCATGGAAGGAGGAGATGAAGAAGGAAAAAGGAAGAAGCAGGAAAAAGTAAAGGCTATGGGAGGAGAAAATATCTAGATGAGTAAAAGAGGTAAGAACCAGTGCTGCCAAAATATTGGAGCTACATTAAAAGAAATTTCTAAACAAGTCTTTCTGTCTTGAGACAAAACTGGAAATTGGTAATGTTGATTTTCATCGTGCTACTGTAAGCCAGCACTTCTGAGGTTATAAATATTTTCTGTAAAGAGCCTGATAGTAAATGATTCCTGTTTTTGCAACTACTCAGCTCTGCTCTGTGGCATGAAAGCAGCCATAGGCAACGTGCGAGCAAACAGGTATGGCTGTGTTCCAATAAAACCTTATTTACACAAACAGGCAGGAGGCCAGATTTGGACAACCATCCATAGTATTCCACTCTTACTACATTGTATTTCTCTCTCTAACATTTCCCACTAACCATTGCCCCATTACCCAATGCACCATTGTCATCACTATTCAGTGTCCCAATAATTTCATGATTTTTGTAATTATGCTCCCCATCTTCAAAACTAACCTCACAATTTCTTCTCACTTTAAAGTTAGGTTTTTTGTATCTTTCAGGTAGCAACTACCTACCATAATAAAATGTCTCTGTGTAGAAGCTCATGAAAGAAAGAGAACTACAGTCCAGAAGTCACTGCATGTCTCTTCTATTACTACCAGATACATCCTAAGTGAACCGTACCCTATTCCTATCCAACAACTACGTCATTCTCCATTCAATACTTCAGAAACTGGTATATATTATGAACTTCGACCTATAAACAAAGATAATTTAAAAAAAATAATTTTTGACCTCAGCTGACTCAATGTTGTATGAGTAGAGATTACGTACATGACTTCTGCCCTCCTATAATCCCTCCTCTACATCAAGTCCTTACAAAGCCATTGGTAACCTCAATATTGAGGAAATCGATCTGGAATTAGAAGGGTAGAACTTGGAAAGACTAATACAAAAGATATTTGAGGGCCAAAATTTCATGAGCTAGCAGTATTTCTCCCTATAGTTGTTCTGTTTCTGGTGGACTGCTAGGCTGTGTTGGGTAATAGGTCCAAGAGAAGCTCGGCCCCACTAAGAAGAAAAAAGAAACCCAAATTATCAGCCAAAATACTGTCTTTACCCTTTCTTATTTGACTAAGTTTATGTCATTTTGCAAATAATTTCCAGATAGAAATGGTTTATGACTGCCAATCTTTGATATCTAACTATATTTAAAATTTTATTAAAATAAATTAGACTTGGGTGGGCACAGTGACTCACACCTGTAGTCCCAACATTTTGGGAGGCCAAGGTGGATGGATCACTTGAGCTCAAGAGTTTGAGACCAACCTTTTTTGCAACATTGCAAAACCCCATCTCTACAAAAATTAGTCAGGTATAGTGGTTCACGCTTGTAGTCCCAGCTACTTACGAGGCTGAGGTGGGAAAATTTCTTGAGCCCAGGAGGTCAAAGATGCAGTGAGCTGTGATCATCCCACTGCACTCCAGCCTGAAAAAAAAAATCAGATTAAAGAGTGCTTATGGATATGGCAAATTATAGTATGTTACATTAATCTTCCCACTAGGACCAACTAGAAAAGATAGATAAAATATAAAAACATCCGTTTGAAGGCAGCAAATGGCTACCATGAAAGCAAGGGTAGCTAAGAGGTATGCACTATAATCTCCCTTCAAGAGAGAGCCTCAAATGCCACACTCTGGGGAATCTAATGGAGCACTAGGTGCTGAGGCCATATACTCTCCCAGGCTGCTCCAGTCCAATGTGGAAGCCTTCTAACAAGCAGTCTTTTCCCTGCAGCTCCCTAACAGCCTAGCTGAGTCTATCTCAGAACTGCACTGGTCCGATACTCTTTTTCACCCAATCCTCCTCCTTTGTTCCTCCTCTCCTCTAATAGGCATCAGATCTGTATCACAGTCTCTCTCTGCCTACTCCTGCTCTCTATCCCCTATATCTTTCACAAGGATTTCCCCCAATGAACCTGTTGCAGTTCAAATTCTGTCTTGGAGTCAGCTTCCCAGAAGACTGAAAGTGACACAGCTGTTACTGAGATTAATCAAAGAAAATACAGTAAAATCTCAATATAAAATAAGGTTCTGGGATTGAATCATTCACCAACTGTCTGGTGGAAAACCCCAACCTAAGTGGCATGTAAATCCTTGGCACAAGACGGTAATCCAATTGCTAAAGAATTTTCCCATAGTGACATGGAAAAAGGTCCTAAGGGTGAACAATACCCTTTCCAGTGTGATGATTTTAGCATCTGAGAAATATGGGGAAATGAGACATATGAGGACAGTTAAGATGTCTTCTTATTAATCAGTTGCACTGATATCCAGAAGAGAGATAATAGGAGACTTATAGTGTTTAACAGTTAACAAACAGGGCTAAGTGTGAGGCTAGAGAGGGCCATTTTGATAGCTGACAGAGGGCTGTTATCTCTTAGAATGACAGAGCAGAAATAGCTGAGAAGCAAACTCAGAATCTGATATTAAAGGTAGCGGTACTTCAGAGATGTTTAAGTGCTCAAGCAAGGGAAGCATGTTATGCTAATGTCAGGATACTGTTGGGAAAACCTAGGGACATGACATGTGGTATGAGGACACCTAGGTGGTTGATCCCAAGGATTTTGGCTCTGTAGACTTCCACAAATCCTTAGAGACTATAGAGCTAGCCAGACCCTCACTTTTTAAGAGATATCACTTCTCCTTATACAGAAAATCACTGCAGAGACCTCTCCCCTATAATGCAAGGGGAGGCTCCTCAGGATCTGTCCACACCTCTGCTGGGCATCAGGCCAATAACTAGAGTTAAATCTCTGTGTAACCTGGCACAGAATAATTCTGGGCCTAATAGGAGAAAAAAGAGACCAAAGCCTGAGGGTAGAAGGAATAATTAGCTATCATGTACTGACATGAGCTAGAAGAATATCTTTTGGTTGGATATTAAGGGTACTTGATCAAGCAGGCTAGAACTTAAGATGAGATATGAATAATTCATTAAATTGTAGGCACTTTCTTGGAATACAGGATTTAGCACCCTGGCAAAGACCCCAGAGATTGAGGCAAATTCTCTGCTAGAGTGGCTCTTTGAAATCTGGGGAAAAGGATAGCACATACTGAGTTAAGCTGAAATGCTGGAGTTACTGTAGCAGACATAGAAGGAAGTAAAGAAGCTAAGTAAAGTGAGCCTGGTGGAATGAATATATTATATGAGTCCAGAAGACCCACAAGAGAATTATGTTCTACAGAAGAGCCCAAGTGACAAACAATTCACCAAGACCATAAAGAATGTGCTAGCAGATGGGCACCATGGGCACCAGCAACACTAAGAAAGTCCTCAGTGGCTTTTCTCAGCAGGCCAGGGATGACAGTAAGAGAGCAGTTCCAGAGCATGGTTTATTAATATCAATGAGAATGAAGAGACCTAAAACCAAAATGGAAGGTGGTAGTGCTTAATTGTGAGAATCTGAAGGTTGCAAGTACTATAATAACTGGTAAAGTGAGAAGGACAGATCTTGATAGTGAAGATAGCAAGATGGCAAACCAAAAACAAAATTTCATGCCATGGATAACAATTTTAAAGATCTAAACAATGTAGGGGTCGTGGTCCCTATTAAATCCCTGCTTAATTCACCCATCTAGCTCCTGCAAAAACTAGATAGATACTTCAGAATGCCTAAGGAATACTGAAAACTTATTTGGTAGAACAACATAGTATAACATCTAGCATTATATAGTATACAATATAGAAATCTGGACATATCAGATATTTACATTGATCCATTATATTAATAACATTATGCTGATCAGGCAAAATGAGCAAAATATAGCTAGTCCATTGGAGGTGTTAGCATGACACAAATGCTCCAGAGTCTGGGAGATAAATTCTATGAAGACTCAGGGATCTACCACTGCAGTAGAGCTTTTAGGAATCCAGTGATCAGGGGCATGCAGTGACATTCTATCTGTGGTAAGATAAATAGCAGAGATCTCAAATTCTCAAATAAAACATTCACAGACAAATCCAGTGAATACATCTTGAAAAAATATGTAAGAAATAAAATAAAAAACACGTTGGCTATACTTATGGAATGCAAGGTTGGTTTAATATTCTAAAATCATTGTAAATTATCACATGGATGTGATAAAAGAGAAAAATCATAAAATCATCTAACAAATACTGAAAAACATTTTTAACAGTCAACATCTATATATGATAATAATTCTTAGAAAATTAACAATGGAATGAAGCTTTCTTACTATGATAAAGGATATGGTATCATTCCTCTGAGATTAGGAATGAGACAAAGATCATTTATTTTACACATTATATCTATCTCAACATTGTAAAAGAAAATCATAGCTCATTAAGTCAAGAAAAATAAAACATATAAGAATTGGAAAGAAAAAAATTAAAGTGCTATTATTTGCAAATGGCATCACTCTATATGTACATATTTCAAAAGCATTTCCAAATAAACTATTGGAATTAAAAAGTAAATTTTACATGGTCACTTTTATATTCACTGGTAGAAGATAAATATAAACATGTTTTAAAGTACATAAAAATACAAAAGAAAAAAATAAAGTTAAAAATTTCAAAGTAGCAATTTGAAAATAAAATGTCAAAACTCAAACCACTTTCAATACCAACCAAAACATTAACTATCAAGGACTAAATCTAACAAAAATATGCATAAATTTCAGATTAAAATTTACCAAAAAAGTATTGAAAGAAATTAAAGTCCTCAATCCATGAAGAGATAAAGCAAATTCAGTATTGCTCAAATTTATCTATATATACAAGGCAATTCTAATTAAAATCTCAGCAGGTTTTTTTTTGCAAATTCACAAGATAATTTTAAAATTTATGTGAAAATACAAATGATTAAATGTGGTCAAGGTAATCTTTAGAAAGAATTAAGTTTTAGATTTACTATCTAATATACATATCATAGAAATATAATAAGATTGTAAGATAAACAAAGAGACCAAAGGAGGAGAATTAAAAAATCTAGAAATAGACCATGCATATACAAATCACCTGATTGATAAAACAGGTAGCAGTAAACTAGAGAAATAATGGTCTTTACAATGATAAAGCAAATGGTACTGGGTCAATTAGATATCCGTATAGAAATAAAATTAATCTTGACTCTACTCTTTTCACAATTTTTTAAAAGAAAACATAAGGGAATATTTTAATGGCTTTGGGTAAGCAAAGATTTCTTAAACAGGATAAAGAAACTAATAACCAAAGCAAGGAAATAATGGCTATGTTAAGCAGCTTTAAAACTAAGACATTAAAGATAATCCACAGAATGAAAGAGTGTACTTACAATGGATCTATCCAACAAAGGAGTTGTAGTCAGAAATCCTGAAACCCAACAAGAAAAAGACAATGCAATAGAAAAACTGGGAAAGAGACGTACATAGGCACATCAGAAAAGAGGAACTCCAAAGGGCCAAAAAAAAACATATAAAGGCTCAACGTCATTAGTCATTAGTAAAATAAACAGTTGTCATCAGTAAAATAATAATTATATAATTATATAAAAATATAATAATAATAATAATAAAATACCACTACATATCCACCACAATAACTAAAATTAAGAAGATTGACCATACTAGGTGTGGGCAAGGATGTGAAGCAATTAGAATGGCTTGTAGAGTCTAAACTGGTCCAAATACTGGAAAACTATTTGTCAATATTATTAAAGTTGATTATACATATACCCTATGTCCAATAATTCTACTCTTGATATAATTCCTAAAATAAATACATCAATATATGCTCCAAAAGAAATGTAATAGTAAAAATTAAAACAATTCATATATCAACAATAGAATGCAAATATCAATTCTGATAACTCCATATGATAGAATACTATAGAGCAAAATAATAAAAATATAAAAGACTACTGCTAAAAATAACAACATGCATGGATGTCAAATATATTATTGAGTTTTTTTAAAGACAGAAACAAAAACACAATACATTTTGTTTTTATATATAAATTTTATATTTACATAAACATCGAGGAACAGACAAAACTTATTTATAGAGTTCAAAATCATGATGATGCTTACCATCGTGCAAGTAGGGATTCTATAAGGAAGGAATAAGACGGGTGCTTTTGGAATGGTAATGTTCTTTTTTATTTTATCTGAGTGGATATTACATATTTGCAGCATAAAATTCATCATGTTACATACTTCTAAGTTGCGCAATTTTCTGTATGGATGCTACGATTGAATAGTAAGATAATTTTTATAACAAAAAAAAAATTCAAAGTATACTCAGGTAAACAAGAAATATCTTTTAGTTGTCTTTTAAAGGTATCAACCAGTCTTTTTTTTCTCTTCTTTATTATACTTTAAGTTCTAGGGTACATGTGCACAATGTGCAGGTTTGTTACATATGTATACATGTGCCATGTTGGTGTGCTGCACCCATTAACTCGTCATTTACATTAGGTATATCTCCTAATGCTATCCCCCCTCCTCCCCCCACCCCTCAACAGGCCCCAGTGTATGATGTTCCCTTTCCTGTGTGCAAGTGTTCTCATTGTTCAATTCCCACCTGTGAGTGAGAACATGCGGTGTTTGGTTTTCTGTTCTTGTGATAGTTTGCTGAGAATGTTGGTTTTCGGCTTCATCCATGTCCCTACAAAGAACATGAGCTCATCCTTTTTTATGACTGCATAGTATTCCATGGTGTATATGTGCCACATTTTCTTAACCCAGTCTGTCATTGATGGACATTTGGGTTGGTTCCAAGTCTTTGCTATTGTGAATAGTGTCACAATAAACATACGTGTGCATGTGTCTTTATAGCAGCATGATTTATAATCCTTTGGGTATATATCCAGTAATGGGATGGCTGGGTCAAATGGTATTTCTAGTTCTACATCCTTGAGGAATCACCACACTGTTTTCCACAAGGGTTGAACTAGTTTACAGTCCCACCAACAGTGGAAAAGTGTTCCTATTTCTCCACACCCTCTCCAGCACCTGTTGTTTCCTGACTTTTGAATGATTGCCATTCTAACTGGTGTGAGATGGTATCTCATTGTGGTTTTGATTTGTGTTTCTCTGATGGCCAGTGATGATGAGCATTTTTTCATGTGTCTTTTGGCTGCATAAATGTCTTCTTTTGAGAAGTGTCTGTTCATATCCTTTGCCCACTTTTTGATGAGGTTGTTTTTTTCTTGTAAATTTGTTTGAGTTCTTTGTAGGTTCTCGGTATCAGCCAGTCTTAGTTGAGATCTTGATTTAAAGAGTTTGCCCAGATTCACATTTAGATACCCCAAAAATGATGACACTTTCACAGTAGTATAGCCACACTCCACAGGAGGCTAAGTGGGTTTGTTTGTTTGTTTGTTGTTTGTTTCTGAGACAGGGTCGCACTCTGTCACCCAGGCTGGAGGCCAGTAGTGGGATCTCGGTTCACCGCAACCTGTGCCTCCTGGGTTCAAGTGATTCTCCCACCTCAGGATCCCAAGTAGTAAGCAGTATTTTAACCAAACCATTCTTTTTGCAATGTAACCAACAGCTCATATAAACATAGTGGAATACTTCCTACCATGTGAACTTTTGGAATGTCTTGCCAAGCAAAATGGCTGCAGTTTTCTATTAGGGAAGTTTTTCCTGAATGGAAATGCATAATTTGGGTTTAATAAGACTTTTCAATATAAGCTGTACATACAAGTGTGTATTTTCTCCTTTCCCTGTGTTTACAGCATGAGATAAGCTGTACACCAATTTTATGCAGCATTTTATATGCAAATAAGAAGTTATTTTTGCATGTTTTCATTTTTATAGGAGACAGGCAAGAGAATTTCAAATAATGCAGTTTTCCACTCTAGTCAGAGAATTGACTTTTCTATTTAGTTAATTCTGCTTTCTGTGTGCATTTTTATCTCGACAGCTGATGAAAAATACTCAAACATTAAAAGTTTGAGAAGTCAATACAATTTTATAAATAATTTTATTATTTCAGAATGAACTGTGCTCATTTTGGCTTTTTTGAGCATGAGTTGAAATGGCCATTTGAAAATCTTTCTCTATTCAGAAGCAATAAGCATCTTCTAAATAGATAAATTTCCAGATTCACAGGTTCTCCACACAGACAGATATGAAAATGCTCCTATGGTAATTGTAAGTCAGTTCCATGACGGAATCCACATCTGTCTTCATAGGATGGGGGTGAAATATTCACTTATCAGCTCGCATTAATGGTCACTAAAGGAGTTAAGAGGGTTCCAACATAAACAGACTTCAGATCCCGGAACTAGAACTTTGTTTTTGGCAAGATGGCCAGATTTGGAAGGACCAATAGTTCTGACAGAGCTAATACAGGGAGCATGCTGTAGATCCGACGATACTCCAGCCGGGACAAAATCTGCCTTGGCCACTGGCACATTGAAAGAGCCAACAACCATTAGGCAGAGGCTCTAGTAAGCAAGTGGTTTTTGTCAGTGGAGGGCCTACAAGTGGACAAAGCAGAGTGTGGGGAGGAGGAAAAGGCAATAGGTACACAACAGGTAGAGGTCTGGTCAGGCAGTCTATATGGGTGTGGTATGGCAGCAGGATGCAGAAACAAGTTCAGCAGGACATCTGTCCTGAGAAGGTTAAGCAGAAGGCAGTACCCAAAATCAAGAAGAAACAAAGCTCAACACAAGACTTGTTCACCAAGATTGAGCAAAATCTACTTATTAGTACTTCAGTAAAAGGCCAGAGCAGAACCACCAGCAATTTGTATTATATGCTACTCATTCAAGGCTCTTCAAAACCCCTTGAAGAGTACCAAGTCTAATGGAGGGGAGGTGGCAGGAGGATTGTTGGAAGACCCCATCTGTGAATTCTGGGCATGGTATAACCGGAAGCAACACAGGATGTGTAAAGGGAGGGAGTATGAAGGACTGAAGAAGAATAGTCCTGATTAGGTTCAGTTTTTTTCACTTGGATAGTAGAAAATAATATAAGCTGCTAGGGTTGTTGAAAAGGTTGAACATAAAGTGGATAGCACATAGAATTCCAAGGATGTGAATGAACTAGCCTCTTCAGCTGCTTACGAAATGTTACAATGACCAAGCATATTATCTAAACTTGGGAGCTTTCAACAGGTTATGAACACTGGCAATAATAATTGCTAACATTCACTGTAGACTTATGGATCAACCACTGTCTTAAGTTCATTATATATATAATCCCATTGGATCTTCTCATCCTATAAGGTTGAAATTAATTTCATTTTACAGATAAGGAAACCAAAGAACAGAGAAGTGACTTGCCCAAGATTACACATTAGTTAGTGGCAGTGCCAGAATTTGAACATAGATTCCAGAGCCCACACTGACAGTTTAGTTACACATAATATCATACTTCCTCTATGGGAGAAAAAAAAATAGAGAAAGCTATGAAAGAGCAAGAATTGATTCATTCAATACCTATTTAGAACCTAAGTGGTAGACCCCAGTGAGGCAGATACAGAACCTAGTAAAAGCATAGCAGCACTTTTTTTTATGTAATTGTCTTTGGTGGTCATTCCTCTGACTATGCTCCTGGCATAAAGCTCTATCAGCACACCCATGGCAGGAACAGGTAGTTTATGGCCAGAGGTTTTATTGCCCAGTGTGAGTAATGGTGGTGCATGGCCAGCATCATTTCTGGGTTGAAGTACTCCATGGTGCACAGATACAAGTAGCAGCTGCATCATTTTCCCCTTGATCTATAAATTACTAGGTGGCAGAATTCCATATACTAGAGAGTCATATAACCTATCCACACAAACTTTAAATATCAACTTACGTCCCCAGAGATCTGAAGGATTTAATGTTGTTTTCAAAGGTATTTACAGTACACAAAAAGACTTTTGATGACAGTTCATCCAAAATTAAAAAAAAAAAATAGTAGAAGAAAAAAAGCAGCAGCCTGACACCTATGATACATCTGCCATGTCTTTAATACATTGTTATGCAATTATTTATAGTTTTACATAAGTAATTCACGCTTGTTTTAGATGTTAGAACATTTGAAAGTTACCTAAAATACAACCAACCAGAGATGATCATTATAAATACTTTGTTGTTTAGCCTTCCGAAATGTTGCCCTAGTCATTTAATTTTTAGTAAAAATAGAAATATTTTTATCATATTGTACAGCCTACTGTGTAACTGCCTTTCTCATTTATCAATATTAATATCTTTCCATGTCCCATATAGAATTACATTTTTTCATGACACGTTTTTATTTTATTTAATGAATGCCAATTATTTATCAGTCCCCTACTATTGGGAATCTAGGTTATTTTCCTTATTTATTTACAGGCATGTCATATGTCAGCATATTAACCTGTATTTTTTATATTGAAATATTTCTATGCAGTTTTTAGTTGGCCTTTTAACATTGTGGCTTTGCATTCCGAAGTTTGTTTTTAATTTTCATATCATAGAATTGCATGAACATTTCAAATGTGAATTCTGCCTTTGGTGCCATGCTGAGGAAGCTCTTCAAAAATACCCTCCACCCCAGAATTATAGAAATAGTTGTGGGCATTTTCCTCCAAAATTTTTATGGCTTTATTTTTTTCACTTAACATCTCTGTGAAAGAGAAGACTAATATGATCTTGGCAAATCACATATGAAAAACTGCCAGATAGCTTGTTTTCTAAAAGAATACTGAGATGAGTCTGCTTTGCAGAAGAAAACAGCCTTTGTACATTATAAAATTTCAAAGTAGACCACAGTGGAGTTTCCTGTGTAAGATGAAGGGTGGATTACATTTCTCTAGAAGCTGATGAAGTTGTACTACATATAGATGTGGAAATACTATCTCCGATGTTGAAGTCCAGGCTGGACTACCTGAGACTAGCAAAGCACATTCATTCCCTGTTCCAGTTCTAAGGACTGGCTTCAAGTTATCCATTCTCTTTCCTGTGCCCAGGATGTCTCAGAGGACACTGCATCTTCCCATCAGCTTATTCTAATTATGAATTGACCATCTCCATAGTTTCATGTGTTTCTTCAGAGGATGCAAGGGATACTTTTACATCAGAGCGTATACTAGTCAATAAGAGAAAATAAATGTCATGAATGCTACTCTTAATGATAGTACTACATTTTCCAAACCATGTAATCTGACTACAGAGATCTTTTAAAGTAGCAGCTAAGAAATCTGACATGTAAGGTGCCAATTACAAAGCCTCGACATGATTCTACATACCTTTTCTTTAGCTGATTTCATTTCTAAAGCTATTTCTGAGGGCCTACAATACCTCCATGATGAAACATTAATAACTTTAAAATCTATGCATTATTCCACGGCCACGTTTAAGGTATCAGTCAGCGATATCACCAACTTCCCAGTTTAAGCTGTTTTTCCTCTTAGAAGGATCTGTTCATTACAGTAGTTAACAACTACTCAGTTAGCAAAGAGCCCTAAGACAAGGCAGGAGACAAGTTAATGGTGTAACAAATCAGTCGTTAAGCTAAATGGTCAGTTTGCACAGTACAGTATTATTGCTTTATGGAACCCAACTTAAAGATTTACAGCAGTTACATTTTATTCCAGGTACAAGATGCACAAATGCAATACAGAAGGATGCAGTTTTGTTTTATACTGCTTTCATTAAGAACCCAATTGCACGGCAAAATCAGTTAGTATATATCTCGTTCCATGTGACAGCCAATTTTCCACGGAGATTGGAAACTCTTGGAGCCTTTTAATCCTTGATCTCAGTTCGGGAATACAAGAGATGGGAGTTATAGCATGTTTTTAAAGTGTTTAAAGTAAAGCTTTGGTGTTAACAAGCACTCATCCCTGGCTCCTGGACAATGGAACTTCTGTGAATGGATGGTGCATTGCCTTGACTCCAGATCTGCTTTGATGATGAAACACTTTTGAGACATACTTATTGGTCCAACATAGTAAGTTATTTTTTCCCAGGGAATTTCTTTTCAGAAAACAACATGTAGTGCTATAAATACATTTGTCACCAAAATAACCTGTGACATTATTTATTTGACCACCTAAGCAGCAAAGTTGATTTCATCATGATTCATTTAACCTTTTTTTGGGCATATCTCTACTATATGTCAAGCACTTTCTAACTTTCATCTAGGGATGCAGTAGGTAACAGTCCTCATGGGGTTTACATTCTTGTGGAGAAGATAGATTTTAAAAACAAATAAATGTATGATATGGGATAATTTTGCAAGTAATAAGTGCTATAAAGAAAATAAAATATATTCAAGAGAATGGTTAGGTGGAAATCGATTGCTAATGTAAATAGCAGAAACTTTATTATTTGGAGGACTGTAGAAAATCAATTAATCAAGGGCCCCATGAGTAAAAAGAAAGATAAATAAGTATTTCACTGAAAACATGGAACTCTTTCACATACTTTCAAATCCTGTCCACTGCTTTTGAGTTTCTGTTAGCAAACCTCCTTTCAGTTCAGAACAGAAGAATATAGCAACGATTGAAGTTGAGAGTTTAGGGATAGTGTGTGCTCAAGATACCTGTTCAGTACCCAGCACTGTGTACAAAATATTTTTTACGGTGGTAACAACAACGATACGAAAGGTCAGAATAGTTGGGGCTTGGAAATAATTGCTTGGTTCAGATCTATAAAAGCTATTATATCAATCCTATAGAGGATAACACATTTTGTTATGCTATAAGAAGATAAATGTAGAAGTTTGCCAGCTTACAGACTAATTCTGGACCTCAGCTTAATATCACTTAATATACTTATGTTCTACAATTGCAAAACCATAAGCTGACTTTCAATTTCTTTAGTGGGACTAAAATATCACAAGATAAACTGTTAGATGTTGTGTGCAAGTATGTGTGTGACTGTGTGTAAGTGTTTGTGTGTGTGTAATGTATTCTGACAATCCTAAATTTCCAGACTGGTTACTTATAAGACAGCAACAAAGAAGAAAATATGTTCAGAAAGTCTGTGTTCAAAAGTACACATACTATTTGAAACATTTTAAAAATGAATTCTTTCAGTATTGAATTATTTCATTTTCTCATATTATGGTTGGCAAGGTAAACTCTTGCTTTGACAACATGAAGACTATTTATATAAGACTTGTAAGATCATGTGTAGTGCAGATCATATGGTATATTTGCATAAATGTAAATGACAGCCTTTAAGAATCCTTTTGTTTCTTGCTCCAATGGTACTTTTCCCAAATGCAGGCTGATAATGTTTCTACACTAATTAATCTATTTATAGAAACAGGCACAACAAAACAAAACCCACCATCCTTGCCCTCATAGAACTCACTGAAAGTTAAATGAGAACTTCCAGCCACAATTCTCCTGGCCTTGGCAGAGGAACGGAGGTGTACCAGTGAGAGTACCAGCAGGGCACAAGTGCCATGCTCTGAAAGGTGACTCAACAGAGTGTGACGAATGGGACCTCTCACAAAGGTGGGAGCAGATTAAGAGAGACCAATTGAGGGGCCATGAGGCAACCTGGATTTCACAACAGTGGAACAATTTACACTAGGCTTGCTGGAAAATATCTGACCACAAACTCAGTGGCTTAAAACAACAGAAAGTTTTTCTCTTATTTTCTGAATACCAGAAGTCCAAAGTGATGCTTACAAAGCTAAAATCAAGTTGTTGGCAGGGCTGCTCTCCCTGTAAAGGCTCTAGAGAGAATCCATTTCCCTGGCTTTTCCAGAATCTAGAAGTGAAATTCCTAGGCTCAGGGCCTCTCCCTCTATCTTCAAAGCTAGCAGTGTACAACTTCTCTCTCTGACTGCTACCATCACATGGCTTTTCTCTCTTCCTTGTGTAGTCAAATGCCCCACTATCTCTCTCTTTTACGTATAAGATACTTGTAATTACATTCAGGATCCAGCTAAATAATCCAAGGTCAACTGTCCATCTCAGGAACCTTAACTTAATCACATCTCTGAAGACCTTTTTTCCATACAAGATAATATTGATGGGTTTCAGGAATTAGGATACAGATATCATTGGGGACCATTATTCAGCCTATGACAAGGAGGGAGCTGGAACTCTTGCTGGAGTCTGGGAGACCTGTAGGAGCAGCTGCTGTACAGGAGATGTAGTCTGTAGTAGTAGAATGCAGCTACCATCAAGAGATGCCCAAACAAAAAGTCTGGGAAACAAGTACCCAAACTTCACTCCAACTTCCGTCAATGCCTCCCATCACCCAAACCCAAACTGGGCAAGGACGACCAGACAATGACATTCACAAACGTCAGCCTGCAAGAGCACAGAGGAGGATAGAGAAGGCTAAAGAGTGAATCACAAGAATCAATGGGGAAAATCCAGCAAAGATGTGTACCAGGGGAAACTGACAATAGTTCTGAGGCTATTTGTAGGAATGAGAACTCCAGAAAGAGGCTAGGGAGATATAGACCAGATTACAATCTCTATAAAGTCCCAACCAAACAGTCTGAATTCAGAGAAGTGAGGTTCCATTCAGGTCCCATTATAAGGACCCATCCTGAAGACCAGGAAATTATTCCAGAGACAAGGAAATAATTCACTGCATACCCAGTGGAACTCAACAAGGATTTAACTTTGTAGGGCTCATCCCAAGGTTTTGGAAACTTAATCAGATTTTACAACTATATATAGTGTATGTAATGTGCTTAGGACTTGATATGTTCTGGATTTTAGTTTTTTTTTTTTTTTTTTTTTTTTTTTTTTTTTTTTTTTGGATTTGGGAATGTTTGTCGATACTTATCAATTGGGCACCCCAATCCAAAATCTGAAATCCTCCAATGAGCATTCCCTGTGAGTATCATGTTGGTGCTCAAAGCATTTTTAATTTTGGACCATTTGGGATTTTGGATTTTTGGATTATACTCAACCTGTAGTTGTTTTCAGTTTGCAAAGGAAAGAATGTTTTGGTGTTAATTTGGTGGGAAGGACACAGTGCCTCTCTCCTTGGTTTGGATTAATATTGTCATAAAAGGCAGAAAAGCATTGACAGTTTTTTTCTTTTCTATGGAGATATGTAAGCTGAAATTGAGGAGAATGGATCTAAGGAAAGCAAAGCTTGATTCCACTGACTGTAAGCCAAGGAATCAACTTGCCTACATCAAGGGCTGAATTAGTGTCATCTCCTCTATGGAGAATTCAATCTGTGCTCCCAAAAGCTGTAATAAACTTTACAGCTGTAAATAAGCTGTAATAATCCTAAAACTCAGGATTATTGACTTTGGTGGTTTGATTTCACTGGTCACAACATAAAGACCTGGACTAAGAGTATCAATCCCTTGAGCAAAGCCCAAGGAATAAAAAATGCTATGATAAAAATGCACATAATATATTATTAATATTTAGAAGAATATCACAAAAATTGATTACAGATAATAGGAATTTCAGAGACTGCCTTACCTCAACCCTGCGTGGAGAATTACAATTTAAAACTCTACCAGAACAAAATGGATATAACATTTGCCCATTATGTAATAAAGAACGTGCTCTTTATTCAGTAGAGTTCCAAATGATCTTTATCTTGATTTTTATGTTTTCCAAGTTGATTCATAGTTTAAAATCTTACACAGAGAATCATAACCACAGTGGGGCTCTTCTGACCACAGCCTAGACAAAAAGAAACATCACTGTTATAGAACCAATAGATTCATATGCCTGCTGTGCAGTAACCAACCAATTACACTGAGACAGCAGGAATGCAGCAGAGAAAGAGTTTAATGATTGTGGGGTGCCAAGCAAGAAGATGTGAAAAGACCTTCAAATCTATCTCCCTGAGAAGTTCTGGGCTGGGGTTGTTTTAAGGATCATGGAGAGTGAGGAGCTGGAGAATTGAGGTTGTTGATTGGTTGGGGTAAAAGGGATGAAATCATCAGGATGTGGAAACTGCATTCTTTGATGAGTCAGCTTCTTGTGGAGTTCCTCAGACCAGCTGGCATCAATGGAATCCTTCAGACCAGCTGACGTCAGTCATTTCATTGGTATGCAGGATCTGAAATAATATCTCGAAGGAAACATTCAGCATTTCATAATGTTCAAATTGTTATCTATAGAGCAGTCAAAGGAAACTATAATCTTGTAACATAGTCTACATTATTCTACAACAATAGGCACCACACAGCTATGAGGAAGCAAGTCAGAGGGCACACTGACTTCATGATTAATGCCAATCATGCTGCAACCTTGGTTCATTTTCATTTCTCCCCCTCACTTCTTCTCTGATTAATTTTATAAAGTATATAGAGGCAGTTTCACCACTGCCACTGCCAGAGCCCCAAGAGAACCCAGGGCAAGGATTGGGCATTCAACTGTCCACACAAAGCTCCTCCTCTCTTTCTTCAGGTATTTCTTATATTGCCTGCCACCCTCTTGTTCAGATGAGAGGATCTAGAACCTGATTACCAATGGCTCAAGTCTTAGAGCACATGAGGAACCACTGAAGATTTGAAAAAGAAAATGAGGAAGCTGAGGTGGAAAATATGATACTACAGACTTCTGGTGAGCCTGAAGCCTCACCAAGTACAGAGAGAACTACCGTATTTACAAAAGGAGACGAATCAAGCAGCAATGTGAGGTTTCTGATAGACTTTATAAACAAGAGTACAGAAGATTTTTTAAATCCCTAGATGTCTCACTCCATCATCCTCAGAATTTCCAGTTTTATATCTACGGTAACATAGCTCTTATTCTAAAAACTGTAGTGCCAACCCAGAGACAGGCAACCCTGGAGCCCTTTTTATTTCTCCCTGAGACCCGTGGGTGAATGACCCTTTAATCTAAGCATGAATCTGGATTCAAAGATTTCAATGGCAACATATTCCATATGCTATCTTTGATCAAATATTTACAATCGATGAAAGAAACAAATGATCTTTATGTACATATTTCTTGCTAGTCTTGGTATACTGGCTGTCACTGGATTTCATCTGCTCTTAGAATCTAGAA
This sequence comes from Colobus angolensis palliatus, assembly GCF_000951035.1. Taxonomy (NCBI): domain Eukaryota; kingdom Metazoa; phylum Chordata; class Mammalia; order Primates; family Cercopithecidae; genus Colobus; species Colobus angolensis. Next base: position 266,719 of record NW_012123376.1, on the reverse strand, counting down.
AACAAAAGAGACCCATACAGAAAATAGAAATGGATACATCAAACCAAATGATGCTAACATGAGTTGATTCCTCACAAAATTTTGAATCAGATTAGTAACACTTTACTCAGAAGTTTTCCCAGAAAAGAGGCACAGAAGAGACCAATGGCATCTGGTAGGCAAATGCTTCTTTGGACAATTCAACCTTGATTTAACCGCCCCCCAATTTTTTGGTTTTAGAGAAGTTAGTACAGAGCAGCCATATCACCATAAAAGCCTGCAAACGATGTGTGTTCTGAGAAATCAGAGTCAATGGTAACAATATTGCTAAAAATGCATCACTTTAATGTCTTTATAGTCACAAATTTGCCTTTCTAACACTACTATAATTGACATGTGCGTATGTGTAATGTAGGTAAGCAGTTGGTCTCATCAGAATCATTGTTTTTCCAATGATTCTGATACAACTTGAAGTATATCCTTAGGATACTAAATATAGTGTCTTGTGTCTCATTCCTTACCGACAATTTCTGATATTGTCTCTCCCAAAATACACTATATATTTGCCCAACATGATGGTAGATTTCATGCCTAGAACTGCATGAAAGATAATTTACCTCTCCTGTGAATAGTTTCAAATCCATGTAAAGGGCACAGATTAGCCTTTTGTGTACAGTGGTAGTTGTTGTTTTACAACAAGTATTCCAAAGGCACAAGTATGGATGGCTGATTTTTAGCAACAGAAATTGTTACTGTCTTTTTCTTTTGCTCTTAATTCCCACTGAAAGATCTTCCCAAGGGTTCAAGAAATTTTGGGACCTTTCTAGCAAAAAAATTCTGAAGAATAAACATTTCTTTTGACTTTGCTACATAAATCTGGTATCTATTTTGTGAAAAACAAAGAAAAGAATGCCAAAAAAACACACACACACTGGAGACCAATTTGGAGTTAAGTGAAAAACATAGAGTTAAGTAAGAATAACTTATAAAATGTTCACAATTAAATAAACACCAATTAATAGACATTTTTAAGTTTCAGAAAATATGTGTTAGGTTTCATAAAATTTTAAATACATAAATTATGTATTATAGCACTTATTGTATAAAAAAAAATCACGTGATTTCCCTTGGGGAAAAAAAATGCCTCAGGGACACACACCTAAATCAAAAGCTATCCTTTGCCTTCCCTGCCTCCCCGCAAGTAGGACACCGGAGCCCTGACAGACAGCAAGTGCCTCCACAAGAAGTCATCTTGAAGATTTCTGGCCCAAGTATGGGCCAAAAGATGGCAATTTGAGTTCATGTACTTAACTCCATTCCCGCTACATATTCCCACTCAGACAGCTAAAAATAATGCAGAAATAAGCAATCATCACCAGAAGTTAAGAAAGAGTGCCATCCACATGCCAGCAGCCCTAAGGAATTTTCACAAAGTATAACACAAATTAAACTATACTGCAGCAAAGACCTACCAAACCACAACCACCAGAGATGATGAAAAAGCCCTGTGCAGGGAGTAAAGGAAAGAATCTCCCAACATGACTTAATTGGCCTCCTTCACCACTCCCACAACTCAAAACAGAAAGGGAAGAGGGTTATCAGCTCATAGAAGGCAGTTCTAATTGTCACACTAAAGCCTCAGGAAGTGGCCAGTTTCCAGAGTCCACAGAGATTTAGCTAAAGCATCCCTGACTTCCACCTGGCATCAGCACAATAGTAAATGGAGAAAGCAGGGAATGTTAACTGTTCCTAAAATGGGTGCATTTGCTGGTCAGGGAGGCCAATTACCTTCAAGTGGGAGAAGTAAGGACTCTCAGCCAGTGAGAACCACAGACGAGTTTTGCCATTGTGTTTCTACCATCACAGACAATCTAATTGTTCTGCCTAAATACCAAGTCATTTCATATTTATCCTGAACGTTCCAAAATGTCAATCAGTTTTATCTAACTGAAGGTCAGCTTTCATCATTTTGCTTTATACTTAAATCTTCAACATTGGAGATTGTTTTCAAATTTCTTTGACAATTTTTACTTCATTTCCCCTGTTTTCTCATATTGTAACAGCCTAACACATTCACCTTGCCCACTGCCCAAAAAAGCCACTGCAGTGAGAATGGCAGGTACTGTAGCAGGGAAAGAATTCCATGATCACAGGGCCAACCAAGTGGGAGGACAGAAGATAATTCTCAAATCCACCTCCCCAAGAGCTTGGAGGCTAGGGTTTTCAAAAATAATTTGGTGGGTTGGGGGCGAGGGAATGGATGCTGCTGATTGGTTGGGGATGAAATCATAGGAGTGTTGGAACTGTCTCTGTGCTGAGTCTGTTTCTGGGTGGAGGCCATAGAACCGGCTAATTGAGTTACAGGTCTGAGTGGGTCCAGGTAGCATCAGTCAGTTCTCCAGAATGCAGAAGTCTAACAAATATCTCAAAAACCAAACTTAGGTTTTACAATAATGATTTTATCCATAGGAGTTACTAGGGAAGCTGCAAATTTTGTGGCCTGTGGCTATCTGATGCCCAAGCAGTAAGCAAGCTAGGAAACAATGGCAGGATATCACTTAAACTCTGCATAGTTCTTAGCAGAATTGAGACACCTCCCATAATTCTAACTTTGTGGCCTTTCATTAATTTCACAGAGGTAGTTTGTGTCCCCAAACAAGGAGAAGGTTTTTTTGGTTTTATTTTTTTTTTTTCAGGAAGGCACTATTATCATCCTTGCTTTAAAGTTAAACTATAAACTAAATTCCTCCCATAGTTAGCTTGGCCTATGGCCAGGGCAGTTAACCTGTGTGGTTAAAAGCAAGATAAAATCAGCTTGTGTTAGATTTCTGCTCTGTAGTAATATTGCAAAGGCAGCTTCAACATTATATGCTTATTGGATCTCTTGTTATATGCATATTAGATGTCTCTGTCTCGATGTCCATGTCTCCCTTCCTGAATTTCCATATACTATTCTTGCAGAATTTGTAGAAAATTTTGAGTGTGGTTTAAAGCAATTTAGTTTTCATGGAATGCAATCTACAGTTCACTCTCGCCTTTTTAAATAGACAAACACACTAAGAAATCTTTCCTGTTCTTACATTGCTCCCTTTCTACATCACCCCAGTTGTTCTAGGAAAGCAACATCCTCCTGGATCTCACTGAGAAAAATAAATATTGTAAATGGTTTCCTAAACTTTTAAAAAAATAAACAATCATCTATCTGAATTTTACCAGACAGACTCCCAAGTTTTAAATGATAAAATCTCCATTTTGCCTGTTGATTTTCTTCTGTTTGATCATTCTTACCAGCAGGAACCTATATGAATGAAAACTGGAAATGAGATTTACTAACTTTCACTTTCCATAACACAGATTCATTAGCCTGCTCTTTTTAAAGAACAGAATAAGATAAGTAAACAAAATATTTACCTCAAAAACTTAGAAAAGGAAAGATAGAATAAACTTAAGAAAAGTAGAATAATATTAATAAAGATAAAAAGTCAATTAGAAAATAGGAATTCATTAAAATCAATTAATCAAAGACCTATTACTTTGAAGCAAACACAAAAAGTAGATACAACCTTGATAAGACTGAGAAAAAAAATGGGAAAACAAAATTATATAGCCAAAATTGTATTTTATTTTATTTTTATAATATGATCAAATTTTCTCAATATCTTTGAAAATAAAAAGCTTTCTAGGAATACATGAAGCACCAAAACTGATTAATTGAACAGGGGTTAATTCAGAATAGTCTAATAACTGCAGAAGACATTTAAAGTGTTGTCAAAGAAATACAATCACCCCCACTTCTGTGCATCTAACCTGGATATTTTAATGCTTTAATGATCTCATCATTCCTGTAATATTTAAGCTGTTCCAGAGCACAGAAAAAACAAACAAAATAAGAAAGCTTATTCTAGTTATTTTTTTAATGTAACTAGCTAAACCTGCTACCAAGTACCTGCTACCAAAACCCAACAAACCAACCATATAACAGAGAAAACTTATTTATGCATATATATTAAATATTGCCAAATAAAATATGAGCAAATAAAGTCAAGTAAGGTAGTTATATTGATTGATAGTTTTATTGTTAGGAGAAAAAGTATGCATTCTTGTAAAAACCATACAACTCAGGAAAAGCAAAAATCACTTGAATTCTCATTACTGTAACACAGCCACAACTAACATCTGGATAAATACCCTTCCATTTGCTCTCTACATATAGTTGTATATATAGTTAAACAACTTTGTATGAGGGGAATCATAATATATGTACATAATATATATAATCTGAGAGTTTTACTCAACAATCTGTCATGGACATTCATCCATGTCAATAAATATAGATCTATACCATTTGTAACAGTCACATATTATCCAATTGCATATATGTATTATAATTTACTTAACCAGTTTAATGGATGTTTGGGTTGTTTCCAATTTGGTGCCATTATGAATAACTCTACGATACACTCCTTGGACATAAATCTCTTCTCCTTTTGTGATTACTTTCTAAAAGTATCATTGCTGGGTCATACAGGATACACATTTTCTATTTCTCCATTACCAGATGGCCTTCCAGAAAAGTTATATCTATTTATAGTTCTATTAACTATGCTTGAGCATGCAATTGTCCCACACCCACATCAGCACAAAGTATTATCAATTATTTGCTGTTAGATAATCATTTGATGGGAGGGAAAGCTAGTTGTTCATTAAGTTTGCTTACTATTTTTTGTGTTTATGTATTTAACAAAGAACACATTGAGTGTCTGTAGGTGCCAGTAGCTGAGCTAGGCACTGAGAATTTGGTGATCAACAAGAGAGATGTGGTCGTTGTCCTCAAAAACACTTTTTGAAGAGACTACGGAAGTCACTAAATTAACACATGAATAAATGAACAAAATAATTACATATTGAGACTAGTGATCTGCAGGAAATAAAGATGTTTTGAGAGTAACAAGAGGATAATCTACTTTGGGTAGAGAAGTTAGAAATTGCATCTTGGAAGAAGTGACATTTAACCTGAGATAAGAAATATGGAGTAAAATGAGTTCCAAGCAGAGGGAATAGGAAGGAAAAGATTGTGAGGCAGGAAAGACCTTAGTGTGTTCAAGGAAAGAAAGGAGGCTGAAGTAGCCAGAGTATAGCAGATGAACAGAGGTCTGAGACGTAGGCAGGAATCAGATCTTGCTTGGCCTTGAAGACCACAAGAAAAATTTTGAATTATCTTCTAAGTTGTGCACAAAAACGCTGAAGGACTTTAAACATAATACAATTCGATTAACCTTTTAAAATCTCTGTCAACTCTGTGAATATCTGATTGAGTAAGTCTTGGCTTAGAAAGCTGTGTCAATACTGATGCTACTCACTGAAATGAAAAATTCCTGGTGAGAATAGGTTTCAGGGTAGATGAATATTTTGGATATGCAAATGTATAGATGTTTATGAAACATCTAAGTGGAGATTCAACATTAACAGCTGGATAATGTAAGTCTGAGGCTCAGGTAAAACAATGGATATGTATTTGAGAGTCCCCAGCATATAGCTGGTATTTAAATCATGGGATTGGATAGGACCACCTAGGGAAAGACTATACATTGGGAAGAGATTTAAGGAATGTTTTTTAAATTAAACAAAAAATGATGCCCATCAGAATTTAAAGGTATGGTCAAACATTAAAAAACAGCTAATAGACTGAGAATTTTTTAATTAAAAGAATTAAAGGTATGAAATATAATCAGCATTATGAGGGATCAGTACCCACTAGCAAATATCCAGGGCCACTTTCCAGGCTAAAAAAAAAAAAACCACATGAGATTGCACTGCTCATCTTTTAGGTTTCACTAACTTAAACTTTGGATAAATTGGTACTGAATCTTCTAAGGTTGCCTTAGGCCAAGGAGAGAATGAGGTGGCTACCCAAGTTTCATGAAGCAGGCTGAGCATCTCTTATAGGGAGGCCAGTGTGGAGCAGAAGGGAGCTGGACTGTGCCTGGACAGTGCCAGTGATAGCGATCTCCCCTCCTATTTTCTTCTACCTCAGGAGCAGCACACAAACATGCAACCTAAGCAGGGATTTTAGAAGGAAGCCATGCTTCCCACTGTGGAACTGGGAACCTCTGGAAGGAAATAACTGATGCACTAGGCATCCTAGCACAGCACCTGGCCTTCTCATTCCTGGAAGATTTTTATAGAGAGTGCATAAAACTGGTAAACAACAGTCTTCACAGTGTGGACCCTTCTACGTAGGACAGTTACAATTAATTGGTATTATATTTCCTTATTGGCATATAATTGGGAAAGGAGAGCTCCAAGGGGATCCCTGATATGAAACATTAGTCTGTATTATAAAAACATGTAACTAGAGATGACGGTACATGTACAAGCAACTCTACACATTTTCGTAATACAGCAAATTACAACATTCCAGCCAAAACAACATTTAGATAATGATCAATTCCTATTACACTGGGTCAAATACGAGCCCCAAAGAATGGAAGATAAATTTATCTTTCAGTGGCCTGAATAAATCCCTTAGTTGGGAGAGGGGGAAGGGATGTGAAATATCACTAAGAAAATCAATATCTTTATTGATTAATCAAGCTACTGTGATTTATTGGGCACTCACTCATTTGTTTGTTACAGTCATTTCATGCATTGCCTCTGGCTGTGATAAATGGTCTGGCCTCCTCTTTGGCAGAGGGAGGCTTTTTAGCAGTCCTTCTAAAAGTGTGGGTCCTCCAGATACCTGCAAATTTGCTTCTGCGGCAAGTTAAAGCCTACAAACAACTGTGAAATATGGCCTTGAAAATACCAGATTCACCCAATGTGAGGAGCCCAAAGAGCAGTGCACGTAGACATCAACTCTGGGTGCTTCCAAATGGAAAGAGAAAGCTAAAGCAGAAGCGTGCTTGATATGCAGGATATAATTATACTGACAGGGTTAGGAGCTACCATCTCAAAATCAACTGGCATTTTCTGTATATATTGCACATATTCTCATTAGGATACTAGTAGTCTAATTTCTATAACAGCTTAGTTATTTTTGTCTCCCAGGTCCTTTTAAACTGCATTCAGTGGACATCATTAACCTTTGCCTCTAGATGAAAACTGTTGTGAGACATTATTGCTGATCCTTGAGTAATAAGTAAACTCAGCTTTCTTTAAGCTATTGCAGCAGCAAATGCAATAAAAAGAATGTCCAGTCCGAGATATCAAAAGGCCATAGTTGACTTAGCATTGTATCTTCTCCCTTTCCTGCAAAGGGAAGGAAGTATGACACTTCTCTGCAACTTCACCTGAGGGACTTCTGCCCCTACTTGACATCAAGTTGCTGTTTTACTCTTGGCCACAGGCAAAGAAAAAGGGCGTGAGGATAGATCAGTTATGCCTTGGATGAGTGACTTTCTACACCCTGGCCTGCCAGGTGGTAAAAGCTGTAACCCTGGGTGGTACCCTGCCTACTGATAAAGGTGACTTTCTCCCTCCAGGGAGGCTTACATGGGCTTCAGAGGTTCCCTGCTAGATCCTGCTGTCCTACAATTGCACTGCCACTAGGCCAAATAAATATCTATTCTAAGATGCCACTCTTGAGTAAACTTCAAAATGCTTTCTTTCTCAATTCATTAGTATACTTTAAAATATTTTCCAGCTGGGCACAGTGGCTCCTGTCTATAATCCCAGCACTTTGGGAGGCCAAGGCTGGCAGATCATTGGAGTCCAAGAGTTCAAGACCAGCCTGGGCAACATGGCAAAACTCCATCTCTACAAAAAATACAAAAATTAGCGGGGAAAATGCAAACATTAGACAGGCATGGTTGCATGTGCCTGCAGTCCCAGCTACTTGGGAGGCTGAGGTTGGAGGATTACTTGAGCTCTGGCGTGGAAACCAAGGTAGCAATGAGCTGAGATCATGCCACTGCACTCACTGGGTGACAGAGTGAGACCCCCAATTCCCAAAAAAGAAATACACTTCCTACTAATGTTCCCTCATTGCCTCAGGTGGCCCTCCTGGACAGGACTTAGGACAACACAATGTCTGCTCTCTCTCTCCCATGTGGGAAGACCCACAGGAAACATTCAGGCCACCCTTGCCTTACAAGTGCTGGAAATGCAGTTCAATCCCAACACAACACCTAGGTGACCAACTGTCCTAGTTTGCCCCAAACTATACCCATTCTACTGCTGAAAGTCCCATGTCCCAGACAACTCCTCAATGTTAGGCAAACGGCTTTCTGAGCTGCACCTCCAGCTTTCACTTCTGATTGCCTCCTGCAGTCAGACCCACCCAAGACTATAATCCACTTGAACATTCTCAAGTCTCAGCCTGGCTCCAGTCCTCTGCATGTCCCAACCACAAGACATGTCTTTCAAAGCTCAAAGAGGATCCTCCTGAAAGACCTTCTTATTTGGTTTGGGAATAGAAGGTAACATCTTCCACCCTTTGCCCAAGGGGGCACCTTACACATATCCAAAGATGGCCACCATGAGCCCAGAGAACTTCTTGATTTACAAGATTACCCTAGGAGTTGAATTGTTGTGTTGAAAGTATTTTCCTGGAAACATATTTATTTCCAGTTAAGTTCAGTTAAGTAGAAAGTTTTTATCTTGTTTTATTTCTATGACACAGATTCAGCCTTTTGCATTCAGGAAGACACAGTAATATACACTTCTGTGCCTTGATCCCTTCCTGAAATAGTCTCCTGGTATCTAAAGCTGCACTTCCTACTTTACAGTTTTCTATTGGTGGCCATGGACAAGCCATGAGGACCAACTGTGGATCACTAAGTCTCCTTCCTCTCACAATACAGAATAACCCAACAGACCCCATGAAGTCATCATCATGGTGCCAAACTAAATGGAACAACAGGGGTAGTGGCTGGACTTGGTGCTGGAGATGACACATGGACCCAGAACATGACAGGGAGAGAGACTCCTTATATAAATAACAATTTAGTGCCATCATCCGGAATGTTATAACTATGTCTTCTCCATAGACCAAATACTTCTGCTCTTTCCCATTTCACATCATTACTCAGCTCAGTTGAAGTTTTTTTTGTTTTTTTATGCCTCTTTCAGCCACTCTTTTTGTCATACAGCTGGTAAAATAGCTCTGCTACAACTATAGAGACATATGGGTTTCTGAAACTAACTTACAACTCCCCTTAAATTTCTGCACTCAGTCAAAGGCAGAACTATTTCATTCTAAAGACATAGGGCCCTTTGCCATCCAGATCCAGATTCACATGAGGGTTTCCATTTGAAATTTCCCCTGTAGCAATTCAAATCCCCCAAACTGCAGTGTTCCCGATGTCCCACATGTAATTCTTCAACTTCTTTTATTCTGGGCCCATAGCCAAATTCCCGCATTTCATGACTTTATGCCTTCCACCCTAAACATCTGTTCCTGCTTTAGGATTTCTTTCTAATGGGCTGATTGCTCAAATCCTGCCAATCAGGAACAACTCTTCCTGATTCTTCCCAAGCTGTTTGCTTCTGCAAAGAAAAATCTCCAAATTGTTTTTCAACTACCGACTTCAGCATCCTTATCAAGTACTCCAATTTGCCTCTCCAAGACAATCACACCTGCCCTCAGGAGGTCGCTACTCCAGACATCTCCTTTGGGCACATAGCTCTTCCTGGGCAGCGTTAACATAGAATAACAGAATATCAGCAATTAAAATACATTTCAATTCTTTGCAGCTAGAAGAACATAATCTCAATTTCACATATGAGTTTACAAAAGGAGTAATACGCAACAGAGTTGGTGCCAGACTTTATATGCCCAGCGGGTAGTGTAATGATTCATTTTCCTCCACCCACCATTAATATAAGCTGATGCCATCATGATCCCAGCCTATTTCTCGGCTTGGCTGGACAGAGAACAGGAATGTCTAGGTGTCTGTCCACTGAGTGCACAGACACTGGACATCTGCTTTAAGTCTTTCACCAGAGGGTATTTTCCTTTTCTTTGCAGTTATTGGGGTGTGCAAAGAAAAGGAAAATGTCTTCTGGTGAAAGGCTTATAGCTAAAGATGATGAGTTAACTTATAGTTAAAGAATAGAGGGTTACAGAACTTTGGCCCATAGGTGGTACTGCTCATTGATGGCCTCTGAGTGGAAACGCCTCCACTAAGATCAAAGGAGAAATGTGGGCTGCTGTGCATTGTGCATGCCAGTGTATTTAGTCCAGTCTCTCATTCTTACTTTCCCAAGGAAGGCTTCCTTGACTATCCACTATAGCCCCAGACTGTTCTTTCCACATTCCTATATGTTTCTTCCTGTGTATTCCTATAACAACTCTACTTGCCTTATCAAAAGATCTATCACACTTTGTTATAATTGCTTGTTTCATGTCAGTCTGCCTGACTCCAGAATGGCTTTTGAGCACAACAAATGTGTTTGCCTTGGTTGCTGCTACATTCTCCGGCACTCTGTATACTTCCTGACAAACGGCACAATACAATACTATTTGATGAATGAATGGATGGAAAGAACTGTGAATTAGCTGATAACTGCCATAGATATGCAGGGTATTAGAACCAAATTTTTACTTCACTGTGATCATTTGAGAGCATGTAAGTAAATAATATGCTATTGAATCAATATAATCATCCATCATATACTGATTCCTTAAACTAACCTGCTCCATTCCTTAAACTTACCTGTCCCATCAGGTAAAACAAAAATAAAACATGAATCTAACTATTATGACAACTATATCCTGAAACCTATAACCAGTTTACAAATGCTCACTTTGTCCTATAGAGACCTGAAACTCTAGTAATATGAAGTTACTTTTGGATGGACACAGTTCTTGACTAAATTTTTCATTTCATTTTTAAAATATACTCCAAAACCATAAGTGAGGACTAAGTTGCAACTGCTCAGTCTTTTCTTCATAAGAGTTTTTCTTCAAGATTTTATTACATCTGGAAATTTTCACTAGTAATAATTTGTTTCTATGAGTTCAGAAAGACAAAAATTAATACTGGCAGCCCCATGAAAAGGTGGCAGCCACTTGCCCACAAGACTGCATGGAAATCCAGTGCATGCCCACCCCAGAGTTGCTTCATCTACAGACGGGACAGAAATGCTCTCAGAGCCTGAATATGTTTCAAAAGAGGGAAATGTGCTTCGTTACTCCTTTTAATGTCTTTTCCCACCTTTTTCTCTCCCCAGTCTTTCAAGAAGAGCGGGGGAAAGTTGATCTCTTACGCATTTGCATATTTGTCAATTTGAGATCCTGTCTTATATTTAAAAGTTACAAGAGCAGCCAGCATTAATTTGAATTGATCTTATGAAGACATATTTTTCCCCGCTTTTGGTTTTGGAATGGCACGACTTTCCTTCTGAGGATAGATTATGTGTTAAATGACCTACAGCAGATGGTTAAATAACATCCGCTTCACTTGAAGAATTCTGCAGGGATTGAAAAAGTCACCCTAAAGGCATTTGTTCTCTTGCTTCCTTTAGGTCCACTTTGGCCAACAGCTAAGAGTTTCCTCAGGACTCCAAAATCAGTGGTTACTGACATCTCTTCACCAACTAAGCAGTCCACCTTGATTGAAATTAACACCACTTAAAGATAAAAACCTGATATGCTTATCTTAGGAGAAAACTGTTATATGCATTTGTTTCTGGATTGGATTCGCCCCTGCTGTTTTAAAGTGTTCTCAAATGTTCTGCCCATGACCCTTCTCGTCAAAGACATGGTTTAAGAACACAAATCAATGAGGTTGTGTGGCGTGGAGAACTGCCTTTGGTAACCACAAACATGCTCCCATTGAGGTGGTAGGAATTATTTTTGTTATTAACTGTCATAATTATCTGCATTAATAATATTGTAAAATTAAGAACACTAAATTGTGTTTAGCAGCTGTTTCAAGATTTAGTAGTAAAGGTCTTTTTAAAAATTAAGTTTTACTCCACTTGCATTATTATTCTAAGAGCCACAGAACAACCAGCCTAGAATCACTGCAAGTCTGATCAAAATCATTAAGTCAGCAGAATCAGCTTTCATAATGTCAGTATAATGGGAAATGGTATTGTGTATAATAGCTGTCATAAGTCAAGAGGGGGGTCTTTGCATTGGATATAACTCATTCTTCTGACAGGCTCATGTCTCCATCAGCAAAGATCAAGAGGGACAGCCAGAATTCTGGAAAACTCTCCTCCCAACACTTGTAGCCCAACCACCATTAACTATCTGGGATCATAGAGACAGTCATATCATGTCAGTCCCCACGAGATGCCTAGGATACTCAGGTCATCTCTTGTCCCCAAGACTCTCATCACCAGTTGGCTCATTCCTACCCTGTGGTCTTCCCACATCTCTGCATCTTCATTCTCAGCAATGACTCTGCTTCTGATTCTGCTAAGAATTGAAGCAATTTGAAGAGAGCTCCACAAGCTCCCAGCATCACATCTATCCATTCTCCTGCACTTGGTGCCCAGATGCTCTACTCTCTTTCCTATCCCTATGCTCTTTCCATGCTCCTAAAGTAAGCAAAGCCCTCAATAACTTATATGCTCCATCCCTTTCTCATTTACCTAAGATCATTGCTCTAGTAACTCTCTTTTGCATTATCAATGTATCATTCTTACCTTTTTTTGCACTAACATACAAAATGCTATATTTCTCCCACTGTAAAGCAAAGACCACCCTCTCCTAATCCCACTTTAACCTCCAGCTGCTGCCCATTTTTTCCTCCCTTTACAGCAAAGCTCCTTCAATTATTTGTCAAACTCACTGTCTTCTCCTTTTGTGCTTAAGCCTATTGCAATCCAGATTTTGCTCCTACAACTTCACAAAAATTATACTTGTTAATGTCACCTATGTGTTCTATCATATTTTTCAAAGCTTTTGGGATCATTCTTACCAATAAGTAAGCCATTTGTGCGACTTGAGGAACACTGAAAGAATCCATTGCCTGTCTTGATAAATTTAAAATTATCTCTTTTAAACCTCAATTTCCTGCAATTTCTTACACAGCTTGGCAGGTATATAGGTCAATTAATATCACCCTGAAAAACAGAAAAATGAATTTACTCCATTCTGTGCCTGTTAGTGCAAATATACAATGAAAGGAGTGATGGAGCACATGAGGCAGCCTACATGTTGGCATGTAAACTTCTTCCTGCCATATGGGGCAGTCTTCAAAAAGGCAACATTAATTTATTTGAACAGATTTGTGTCATTGTCTCTCTTAGGAAAAGGGGCCAGAAAAACATCACTTTTGTTCAAAAATATTCCCCATCCCTAGCCAGACCTACAATTGACTGCAATGCTAAGTATTCATCTTTAAAAGTTAGAACAGTGCTATCCAAGAAGGTAATCAGGTATCTAGCCAGCCATCCAAGAAGGTAATCAGTTATCTAGCCAGCACATTGACAGATTACTTAAAGTAATTAATAAGCCATTTCCACCCATTAATACACAATTGAAGAATGAGATCTAGAGGTAGAAAACATATGTTGGGAGATGAGAAGAACCCAAATGGGTAGAGACCACAATGAGGAGGGAGGAGGTTGTCGGAGGGTGGGGCATGGTGTCACTTGGAGAGAGGGTTTGGCTGGCCTTGGCATCTGAAGGGTGGACACCATGAAGGAATGTGAAGGAGCAATGTTAAAAGAAGTGGTAGAAGAGTACCCCAGGCCCTGGGCTTTCTTCATAACTTTGCCCAAAAGTAATTCTGTTTTTAACATGTTTGACTTTCCATTTTTGCCTCTTAAGGCAGTTTCCTATTTTTACACTCCCGAGAAGATTAAGTCTTCATAGACACTACATCCCTCAGAAACTTTGTAAAGCCTTTTGTGGAGAAAATAACGAGACAGAGAGTTTTGTTAGATTTCTTGGCTCAGACTGGCTTTTGATCACCCTTCTCCCATGTAAACATTTCTTACGAAAGTTTTAAATGTGTCCCTAATTCTCTCTTTTGGTCTTTGAGTCTAGCTTCCATTTATTGTGCTCAAACATTGTCTTCTTTTCCTTTGGATGAAAATTCTTTACCTTCACCTTATTCTTCTCGAATTTAACAATTTTCCATTAATCTGTATATATTTCTTCTTTCTCCCAAATTACCTGTACTGGTTAAGCAAGTGGTTCTTATAAAGTCAATGTATTCTTAATTGCTGGTATATTGACTGCTCTCATCTCGGCTAGTAATACAGGTGATTACTGAAAAATTGGATAAAAGTATTGGGGCCACTCCTGGAATCAAGACAGAGATTATTTGCTAAGAATTTCAGTTTTAACCCTGACCACAGTAGAAGACTTAGAGCTGAGATCTTAGAAGGCTAAAGCCAAAGAGAAATTTAGAAGTCACTGTCACAGACCAACGACCTCATCATGCAGATAACAAGATGGATACCCAGAGAGTCTCCAGAGTTTTAAGGCTAAACTCTTGCAGATGTTGTTACTAGGGAATTTTCTCGGGTCAGAGACCCCAAAAGCAAATTCTGAGACAATGATTCATGTGCAAATGATAGAGTAAAGAAATATACCCAACAGAAGCTGCTGAGGTCAGTAAGTAAGGCCCGCCTGGTAAAGAGGGACGGATGGGGGCAGTGGGGAGTACAATTTTCCAGGCCCTTCTGGCTCTCTGTGTATGTGCAGACAAAGCACCTCCAGGAGCTGACAGCCTGCAGAAGGCAGTCTGAAGGTGTGGGCCATTAGAAGCAAGAGCACACAGGAGCTGGGGGCAGCTGCAAACAGAAGGAAAAGGGACCCATGAGAATCTGGGCAGATCATCAACAGTGTCTGCTCTAGGAATTCTATGTCTAACTCCACAGGTGCCATCCTATAAAAATGGGATGGGAGAGGGATATTTTCCTCCCTTTGTACCTTCATTGGACTTTTGCGATTACCTTGTAGTAGTATACTTTTAAAAAAACATACCCAAATTTCACCTTGACCCTATTATTTCCCTGCTGTGGCTTTTTTTTTGGTTAGAGGGTCAAGCCCATATACTTTAGCCTGACATTCAAGGCTGATATGGTTTGGCTGTGTCTTCACCCAAATCTCATCTTGAATTGTAACTCCCATAATTCCCATGTGTCATGGGAGGTACCTGGTGGGAAGTAATTGAATCATGGGGGTGGATCTTTCTGGTGCTGCTCTCGGGATAATGAATAAGTCTCATGAGATCTGGTGGTTTTATAAAGGGCACTTCCCCTGCATACTCTCTCTTGCCTACTGCCATGTAAGACATGCCTTTGCTCCTTCTTTGCCTTCCACCATGATTGTGAGGTCTCCCCAGCCACATGGAACTGTGAGTCCATTAAACCTCTTTTTCTTTATAAATTACTCAGTCTCTAGTATTTCTCCATAACAGTATGAAAATGGACTAATTCAAAGGCCTTCAAAAATACTATTTTAAACTCCATTTAAAGCCTACTTTCCACACCAAGGAAAGATGTTGTATTTGAGCCATTGTTTGGCAGCCCTCTTACATACGACACCTCTCTACCTCCATTATTTTCTCACACCCACCAGCCTCCCAGCACAGCCCAATCAGCAATTCTTCGTCAACCTAAACTGATCATTCAAAATCTCATTAAGCCTATGTATTTGCACAGTCCTTTCTGACCACATTTGCTTGAAGCAATACCACCTTCCTCTGAGTTCCCATTACAAGCTTTGTCTAAACTATGCATTTTGCAAAACTGTTCTGTGAAATCTCTCCTACTGGGTTCTTCAGCTATGTTATTTTAATTAATGGGCTTTACACTTTTAGGGTAGTTTTAGTTTTATAGAAAATTGAACAATGTACAGAGTGTTCCCTCTCTACCCTGCCCTCAGGTTCTCTTAAGATTAGCATCTTGTACTACCATGGTATGGTTGTTATAGTGGATGAATCAAGGCTGATATGTGACTGTTAACTAAAGTTCATAGCTTACATTAGGATTCACTCCAGGTGCTGTCGAGTTCTATGGGTTTTGACAAATGCGTAATGTCATGTATCCACCATTACATTTTCAGGGAGAGTGTAATAATTTCCCTGTTCTAAAACTTCCCTCTCCTGGCCAACATGGTGAAATCCCATCTCTACTAAAACTATAAAAATTAGCTGGGTGTGGTGGCATGCACCTGTAATCTCAGCTACTCGAGAGGCTCAGGCAGGAGAATCGCTTTAGCTCGGCAGGCAGAAGTTGCAGTGAGCCAAGATCATGCCATTGCACTCCAGTCTGGGTGACAGAGTGAGATTCTGTCTCAAAAAAAAAAAAAAAATTCCCTGTGCTTCACTTGTTCATCCTCCTTCTCTCCCCTCAGTCCACTGGCAACCACTGATCTTTTACTGTCTCTATAGTTTCACCTTTTCCAAAATGTCTTATTCAGCTATTTTAAAATCTCTCACTACTATTCAAGAGTGTATGCATTTGTGTCTTGTTTCCCCTTATACTTGGGAAACTTCTCATTACATTCCCATTAGCAGTTACGAGGACATCACATGCACTGTCGATCTTAGTAAGTGCACGTTGTTTATTTGAATGAACATCACACCAGTTTTCTTTTTTCTTTAGGAAAATTATTAAAATTTCTACATCTTTTTAAAAAGGTAATAATTTTAAAAATTAAACCTTTTTTACTCTTTCTGGTTTACATGTTTCTTAATATATTGATTAGGGGTTTCATCTCAATATGCAATTGGGACTTAACATGCCCTTGATTTCTGGAAACTGTGCTTTTAATATGTGTTGAGGGTTGGGTGGAGGACTGAAGTTTGGCATAAATGCTTCGTACAATTCACAGCTGTGAGGCTTCACAGTCATCAAGGTTCCTCCCAGCCATCTCAATGTGTGTTTCTCCTCATATAGCAAAGACTACAGTCAATGAACCCAATGGACACATTTGTTTCCACGTCTATTTCAACAGGCTCAATTATGAAAAATAGTCAGGAATTTTCTTTTTGAAGAAGGAAAAAATGGATATGATTTCTCCATTGATAATTGGTAAGATAGTAGTTTTTCTCATAGTAAAACTCCCACAAAAACACAAGTCTATCAGATGTCACATTTTGTTAAAGGAACTCCCTCATTAAGACATTTGTTTTAGGAAAGGGTGAATGCTAATCTTTCCATCTATAGAGACAATTTCACAAGAACTGGGGAGAGCCAGGATGGTCAAATGAACACCAAAAACAAAAGTGAAGAAGAAACACTGCTTTATGCAAGAAGCATTTCAACACCAGAAACCACACAGCAACTTCCCTCTCCCTTGCAAGCTTTCCACTTTTGTCATCATGTGTTCATAGCACCCTCCTGTTCTGAATATCCTCTGCACCACCCCAAATGGGTGAGGAGATTCCTCACAACTGACCAGGCATATAGGCTCCAGCTGGCTTCTTTCAGCCTTCCAAGTGCCTGCTAGGGTGAGGGATGCCTACCCAGGAAATCTAAAGAAGCCCTTTGTCTTCAGCCATATCTTCATTTATATCTGATGTCTTGATTGAGCCCTTTCCAGACCATTTCTAGGCTTCCGGCCTCCTTTTGTTATTTACGCACCAATTAATTCATGTGGCTAAAAGCAAGACAAGAACCACAAATTAAATGTCATTCTACTGGTTTTTATTTCATTTTGTTAAGCTTCTTTTAAGAACTGCCTGTGTTTGGTATTCCAGAGATTCTTGGTTTTGGCAGAGGCAAAGTTCCAATGAATACACGGACTCTGTTACCAGCCTGGGAACGAGATGGATAAATTTGCTTTCAACTTTATCCCTGGCATCCGTTGTGCCCTGGAGTCTGTTGATACAGTGTCTGGGGAATTTGTGTCGTATGGCTGACAATTTTGACTTTCATAAAAAAACTGAGATGATTGTTTCCATGTACAGTATTACAACTGTAAGGACAAAATGCAGTTTTCCAAAATTGCATTTTTCTTATTTTCTAACATACTTTTGAATTAAACCATCATAGTTTATCGATCAGAATTGCTCTGCCAAGTTATGTACAATTGTAACTACACATTGCTACACTAATGGAACCTCAAACCATGGCATAGTCTTATTGGAACAAAAGCAGCTTTCCTCATTGTGTGAATTTTACCTCAATAATAAGCTTCTGTGCATCAAATTGATTAGATTTCTTGTAAAAGAATAGCTGCCGTTGCAAATCCAAAATAATAGATGGTTGACATGTGACACTAATAGTAGCCAATAAAACAGCTACAGGAAAATTTCCCCAAGTGATTTGTAAATTGATTATCTATAATACCTTATGATAAATTGACCCATAATATCATCTGATGGCTATTTATTTAGGCAGAAATTCAGCCTGGGGAATTTGAGAAACAAAATCCCAGCACTGCAATGATGATGGTAATACATTTCACAGTCTACTAGAATAGCAGATACTAGTGTGGTTTGGTAAGCTTTGTCTTTGCCCATATGTCCTAAAACAGGACTTTTACTAATACTAAGTAAGGTCAAGAGAGAAACCTATTCTGAGTATCAACTTAATGGGTTCTCTAGAAGCATCTCAAACAGCAATCATCTTCTCATCCCACCAAAAAAAAAAAAAAAAAAAAATCAACTTCTTGACTTTCCTATTTCATTGATAAGACTAGCATTAGCCTATATTTCCAGGGCAAAAATTAGTTATCTTCAAGTTCTCCTTTCCACTGAACTTGCAATTCAATTGTCACTAAGACCAATTTGTTCTTTCTTCTCATTGTCTCTTTCTCACATTTTTTTCTTTGCATTTCCACAACCCAAAGACAATCGGAGTCATTATTCTGCATTCTCAATACTTCAGTCCTGCTTCATGTGGCCTCTATACTTCTAGCCTTCTCCTCCATTCAGCCTTATGAATCCCACTCAAATCTTCTGTAAGTTCTGTTTTGAGGGGTCATTCTCCTGTTTACAACACTTCAATGAGTCTCTGTATTAGGCCGTTCTTGCATTGCTATGAAGAAATATTTGAGATGGGGTAATTTATTTAAAAAGAGGTTTAACTGGCTCATGGTTCTTCAGGCTGTACAAGCATGGCACCATCACTCAGCTTCTGGGGAGGCCTCAAGGAGCTTTTATTCATAGCAGAAGGCAAAGCAGGAACAGGCACATCACATGGTGAAAGCAGGAGCAACAGAGAGAAGGGGAGGTGCCACGCACGTGTGAACAACCAGATCTCATGAGAAATCACTATCATGAGGACAGCATCAAGGGGATGGTGCTAAACCATTCATGAGAAACTCACTTCCATGATCCAATCACCTCCCACCAAGCCCCACCTCCCACACCGGGGATTACAATTCAATGTGAGATTTGGGAAGGGATACACATCGAAACTATATCAGTTTCTATTGCCAAGAACAATTTTCCAATTGTTTTCTGCTATGAGACATATGTGTGTGCCATTCAAGCTGGAACATAAGCAGAGTATGGAATTTGGGTCTAGCACCCTGCTCTATACATATTATCTCTTTCCTGTGCCTCCAGTCAGAATTGGTTCCTCCTCCTTGTGCATTCCTATTTTATTCTACTCATGTGGAACCCTTCATCTGTTGCTGTACATTGACAACATTTATGTTTGTATTGTACTAGATTTAGAAGATGACTTTCAATGATTCCCATTTCTTAATGTTCATGACCGTATGTAATCCCTTTCTCTTGAGTGCGGCTAGACCTAGTAACTTGCTTCTAATGAATAGAACACAACAAGCATGATGGGATGTCATTTCATGATTTGACTATAAAACACTGTGACGTCTATCTTACTAGAGGACTCCCTTTTAGCTTCTCAGCTTACACACTCTGGGGAAGTAAGACACCATATTAAAGAGGCTCAAATGGCAAGGAACTGAGGGTTGCCTGAGGCTAGACACCAAAAATGAGTTGAAGCCCTCAAACCAACAGCTCTTCAAGTACTGAATTCTGCCAATACCCACGTAAGTGAGCTTGGATGTGGATCCTTCCCCAGTCAAGGCTTCAGATGAGACGACAGCTTTCGCCAACATTTTTATTTCAGCCTTATGAGAACTCTGAAGTGCAGGAGCCAGCTAAACCACGCCTAGGTTCCTGACCCATAGAAACTGTGAGATAACTGTTTTTATGCTGCTAAATTTTGGTGTAACTTGTTGTACAGAAATGAATAAAATACACATCTCTTACCTCACCTACTTAGCTATTGTCTCCCCAAGGCAGAAACTCTAAATGATAAAACTAGATGGAAGCACAGTGTCCAGTGTAAATGCTAAAATATAGTAAACACTAATTGACAGAAAGATTAAATAAATCACTTTACTGAGCCAATTTTCCAATTGCTGTGGAAAGGGAATATTATTTAACCTTTTCTAAATGAATGAATTACATATAAAGTGTATACTACCCCTTTAATATCAGATCCTATGTTCTGATTTTTGCCTGTCTATCTACTCATTTTTATTTCTTCTTGTGTTCTTAGCAGTAAGATGTTCATGTCATCTTCTACTTACCTAAAGGAGTGCATAATTCAAGGTGATAAACAATAGCAAACTTGAATTTGTTCTTGAATACTGATATCAACCAAATGTAAGTTCCTTCTATAATAAAAATGTGTTTAAATGATAATGAAATCAGGATATCATCTATATCACTTAGAATATTTTGAGCTGCAAATAAAAGAAATGACAAGTGATTCAGAGCAAGAATATTCATTTTATATATTAATAAGTCTGTTGGCTTCAGGATTAAAAATTCAAGCAGGCCATTGAGGACCCAATATTTTCCCATTTTTCTACTCTACTATTCTCAGACAGACTCCCTCATGGTTGCAGTATGGCTACCACTATTCCAGCGATCACATCCAGACATAAGAATATCCAATAGAAGAAAAGCATGTCTCTTCCTGTGTGTCTCATTTTTAACAGCAACAAGACCTTCCCAAGAACCACTCAACAGATTTCACTTTGCATCTCAGTGTCTAGAATTGGATCATATACCATGTCTTAAATTAAACTCTGAAAAGAGGACTAGGATAACCATGTTTGCCAGGGGAAAGGGTAGAAACCTGAACAAACTTTGGGTTTCACCAGCAAGCAAGAAGAAGGATGTCTATTTACATCTACAAAAGATGGCATAAATTAGAACATAAGTAGTCCATGTGCTTGCATAAATTCATCAGAAAGGCCAACTATTCACCTGGAATTATTTGGTATTATGAGAAAAGGCTTACACATTAGGATAAAAATCATTACCCACCTACAAAAATTGGCTATCTTTCAATAATCTTATTAAACTTTGCAATTATAATAACAGTATGATCAGATTTTCTGTCATTCAGTTTTTATTTATGGAAAAATATTATGGTCCCAAAATCAATTTTTAAACATGATGTAAATGGATTTATAAAAATTCATAAGGTCGTACATCTGATCTTCGACAAAGCTGACAAAAACAAGCAGTAAGGAAACTACTCCCTATTCAATAAATGGTGCTGGGATAACTGGCTAGCCATATGCAGAAGATTGAAACTGAACCCCTTCCTTACAATCATATACAAAAATCAACTCAAGATGGATTGAAGACTTAAAAGTAAAACCCAAAACTATAAAAACCCTGGAAGATAACCTAGAAAATTCCATTCTAGACATAGGACCTGGCCTGACAAAGATTTAATAACAAAGATGCCAAAAGCAATTATGACAAAAACAAAAATTGACAAATGGGACCTAAGTAAACTAAAAAGCTTCTGCACAGCAAAATAAACTATCAACAGAGTAAAAAGACAACCTACAAAATGGGAGAAAATATTTGCAAACTACGCATCTGACAAAGGTCTAACATACAGCATCCATAAGAAACTTAAATTTACAAGCAAAAAACAACCCCATTAAAAAGTGGGCAAAGGACATGTATAGGCACTTTTCAAAAGAAGATATACATGCAGCCAACAACTATATGAAAAAAAGCTCAACATCACTGATCATTGGAGAAATGCAAATCAAAACCACAATGAGATACCATCTCACATCAGTCAGAATGGCTATTACTAAGAAGTCAAAAAATAATAGATACTGGTGAGATTGCAGAGAAAAGGGAACACTTACACACTGCTGGTGGGAGTGTAAATTAGTTAGGCCTCTGTGGAAAGCAGTGTGGTGATTCCTCAGAGAACTTAAAACAGAACTACCATTTAAACCAATAATTCCTTTATTGGATATATACCCAAAGGAATATAAAACATTCTACCATAAATGTACACATGCATGTGTACATTTAATATAGCACTATTCATGATAGCAAAGACATGGAATCAGTCTAAATGTCCATCAATGGTAGACTGGGTAAAGAAAATGTGGTACATATGCACCATGAAATACTATGCAGCCATAAAAAAAGAACAAGATCATGGCCTTTGCAGCAACATGGATGGAGCTGAAAGCCATTGTCCTATACAAACTAATGCAGGAAGAGAAAATCAAATACCACATGTTCTCACCTATTAAGTGGGAGCCAAATGATAAGAACACATGGATACTAGAAGGGCAAACAACAGACACTGGGGCCTACCCTACTGTGATGGTAGGAGGAGGCAGAGGAACAGAAAAAATACCTATTGGGTACTATGCTTATTAGCTGGGTAACAAAATTATTTGTACACCAAATCTCTGTGACACACAGTTTACCTATATAACAAACCTGCACCTGAACCTAAAATAAAAGTTTTAAAAAACATCATAAGGTTGCAATCAATTTTGAAACATATTTTCCTAGGTAGTATGAGTGACAGAAGAGTTTTTCTTTGATTCCAGATGTTCTTAATTGCCTAGCTTGTACCGGCTAAAACCAAAGAACAGAACGGGTCCCCAGAAAGCTATGTTACAGCTGAAGGGCTTCAGGAGAGGAAATACAGTCTGGGATCTAGTGATGAGCCAAACTCATTAACTTGTCTAGCGGCCACAGTTAGAAGAAATGGATCATGGTTGTTAAGAACGTAAGATTTGGAATCAGACCTAGATTTGAATCTCAGCCCCACGTTTTATTTAGAATATGTGGTGTAACCTCTGTAAGCCAAAATTTTCTGCATCTTTAATATGAAGATCATCAAACTGACCTCACAGAAATCATGTCTGTGACACACATCACACAGCAGTGAACACTCCATAACAGTTAACAGTTATTACTATCTGAGCTGCCTACAAAACATTTCTTAATCACATCCCATAACCTATTCTCCTCCAATTGTCTTCCAGGGTTGTTGTGCCGCGAGATAAGGTTGGGAGCTAAGTTCCTCCTATTACAGGAAAGGGGTCCCAATCCAGACCCCAAGAGAGGGTTCTTGGATCTTGTGCAAGAAAGAATTCAGGACGAGTCCATAAAGTAAAGTGAAAGCAAGTTGATTAAGAAAGTAGAGGAACAAAAGAATGGCTACTCCATAGACAGAGCAACCCGGAAGGCTGCTGGTTGCCCATTTTAATGGTTATTTCTTGATTATATGCTAAATAGGGGGTGGATTATTCATGCCTTCCCTTTTTAGACCATAAAGTAACTTCCTAACATTGCCATGGCATTTGCAAACTGTCTTGGCGCTGGTGGGAGTATTGCAGTGAGGACGACCCAAGGTCACTCCCATGGCCATCTTGGTTTTGGTGGCTTTTGCCTGGCTTCTTTACCACAATCTGTTTTATCAGCAAGGTCTTTATGACCTGTATCTTGTGCCGACTTCCTATCTCATCCTGTGACTTAGAACGCCTTTACTGTCTGGGAATGCAGCCCAATAGGTCTCAGCCTCATTTTACCCAGCTCCTATTAAAGATGGAGTTGCTCTGGTTCACATGCCTCTGACACTCTCATGCAGAGGGGTGGGTCTGATGTAGAAAGTTCCAGGAGATTATCACCCCAATTCACACTGGGTTCCAACAGGCCAAATCTGTCTCCAGTAGGCCAGGAAGCAGGGACAGGAAGAAACCTAGACTCCCTGTTAAACACACATCATTATGAAATAGGTTGCTCACCTCTTTGCCTCTGCATCCCTCCCTAGAGGGCTCAGATCTCCTTTTCTCCTCGCTGACTGACCACCAGCACATTGGGGATTGCCCTTCCAACAGTGGTCTTAGTCTTTCCAATTGTCTTCCACTCACTGGCCTTGGATGCAAGAAGTGCAAGTGTGCATCTGCCTAGCCCACCCTCTCTCTGGATCTGGCATAGCTGAAAACACCTTTAAACCTTGGAATATATTTCCATTCTCTGATTTCTTGAACTAAGTCAGTGCGATCCTCATTGAACACTGAATACGGCAAAGAAACAAAGGGCTTGAAAAGGCATTTATTTCTTTAGTCTTTATTCAGATTTACAATTAGGTTTCCATAAGTGATGGATGTGCCCCGGTGAATCACCTTTCCTCCATTTTAAAAGAATCTGAATCCATTCAAGGTCCCTTCTTGATTGCAAATTCAACGAGTTAAATTGTTTTTACTCATCACAATCATGCAGTTCTGCTCTTAGAATCTACTTAGCAGGCTGTAAAGAGCATTCAACTCAAGCTTCAGGCTGTTTGTGTGATATTAATCCCCAGACTGGATACAAGGTGACAATGTTTCCTGACATACATTTTCTATTTTTGTACCATTGTTCTATTTTTTTGTTTCAACAATCATTTCTCAAATATCTTTTAATAAAGCAATATTAGTATATTTGGATATAAAAGATTCATTGGCATTCATTCTCTAATGTGAAAAGCGATTTCTATTTTAAATACAGAAGTTAAAATCAGCATTTGGGGATTCGATTACTTCAATCATTATTTTCCTTGCCTTGTCATGTTAAATCAAAAAGCTTAAGCTTTTTTAGGCATCATGCGCTGAATTAGTAGAGCAACACATTTTAAAAGAATAATAGAAATATTAATTAACATATGAAAATTCTTTGTGAACCTTTTGATGAAGAGCATAGTGAAAAACTGAAAGTGAGTGGCATAGGTAGGATCTGAGGTTAACTTAGATAAAATGCACACTGATACTTCTAACAGTCTTAACTACATAGGTGAGATTATGCACTAAGATTCTGAAAACTTGAGATTGAACTACAACCTAGATTATTGGTATCCCATACATGGTATCATGCATGTATGAATAAAACAGATTTTGCAACATGAGTTGATGCGGACTTCAAATAACTATTTTATAGAGTAGGGCCCCAACCCCCAGGCCATGGTCTGGTACCT
The DNA here is from genome assembly GCF_000951035.1 of Colobus angolensis palliatus. Taxonomy (NCBI): domain Eukaryota; kingdom Metazoa; phylum Chordata; class Mammalia; order Primates; family Cercopithecidae; genus Colobus; species Colobus angolensis. The sequence goes on along the minus strand of NW_012123376.1, from coordinate 241,609 downwards.
GTACTGGTCTGTGGCTTGTTAAGAATGGGGTCACATGGTAGGAGGTGAGCAGTCAGTGAGCATTACTGCCTGAGCTCCACCCGCTGTCAGATCCACTGCGGCATTAGATTCTCTTAGGAGCACAAAACCTACTGTGAACTGCATGTGCAAGGAATCTTGCTTGTGTGCTCCTTATGAGAAAGGATGGGAAACAAAACAAAGGATAAAACAAAGGATAAGTGCTTGAAAACAATGGATACTCCATTCTCCATGATGTGATTATTATGCATTGCATGCTTATATCAAAACATTTCACATACCCCATAAATATATACATCTACTATATACCAACAAAAATTGAAAATTTAACAAAAAAAAAAAAAAAAAAACTACCTCTTTGGAAACCAGACTAACAGACTAACATTCTAAAGGTAAGGGCTGATTTTCTCCATGGAAAAAAATTCCTACTGTCACTCTCCCCAGGGAGAAGCCCTTCACAGGATGGGAAGTGAGAACTCAGTGGGGCTTGGATTCAAATAAAGGAACTCTGGTCCACTTTTCTGGGTCTGGGAGTCAGTATATTTGGGAACACCAAGGTCTGAAGACACCTGGAGCATTACTTGTGGAGGAAGAGGAAGGTAAATGTGGAATGCTGGCTTCCATCACATGGATCCAGGCAGTGGGCTACCAGAGAGGGGATCTAAACTTGCTTTTTCCCTTTTCTTGTCTGTACAACTTGCACGGTGGTGATGGGAGCAGAGGTAGGGGTAAAGTTACAGGCTGACCTTTACTACCCACTAGAGGATAAAAAAAAAAGGAGGTTTATCTTACACTTTACAATAATACAGATTGCAAAACAAAACCAAGTCAGCCGTTGAAATACTGATGGGATTAGACTGGGAGCATTCTATGAAAAGGGCAGTGTCCTCTCCCCAAGACACACACACAGAGAAAGAGAGAACAAAAGCGATTGTAGCAGCCATGGTTGTCATCACAGGAGAAGCAGCAGCAATGGAGAAGTAAGACATAGATGCTGAAGCCATGTAACTCAAGTCACCCATTAGTGAACTTATATGAGAGCATATAATTTAACTGCTGTTTCGACTAATTTAACCAGGATGATTCAAATTTAGTCAAGCTATGATTTAAGTTTCTTTTTCTATTAAAACTGACAAATTGTTCACTTGAACTTATTGCATTAACTGGTTGATTTATGTTTCATGTAGATCCAGGCTGCGAAGATCAAGAATTGTAAGGGGAGAACCCCCTAAACTTGTTAATGTCCTTCATGCTTTTCAAGTCCCCTCACAACTGGGGGACATGAGTTCTTCTCCCTGAGCTTTTAACTCTTTCTGCTGCCACACATCTTCTAGCATTGCTTGAGACAAATTTAAAGAAAATCAGTGAAATAACTATTCTTGAATTCCCAAATCAATGAAAAAGAGTTCCAAACCTATATGGAAGGAAAATGTCCTAGTTTGAATTAACTGAAAGATTAGTGTTTCACTCAAATTTTTTAACATTTATTACCCCATTTTCCCTCTCAACATAAAATGCATTTGAAGGTACCGAAATAAAGACACTCAATTTTATGTTATCCGTTTATCATCTCAAAATCCTACTAGAAAAGAATCTGTGCTTCCTATAACATATAACTAAACATAGATTATTTTCATAAAATAAATTATATATTTCAACTTGCTTATGAACCTAATTTAGCTTAGTAAAAGCTTATAACCCACACAAGAGAGATAAAAGGATAGAATTATCTATCTTTCCTGGAATGTACTGCATATATGCTTAAGGCTAAATAAAAATGCATGGGAAAAATTTAATATAATGTAAACCGAAGATTTTCATGATAGATTTTACTAATTCTCTGCATGTACACACATGGCTTAGTCCTCAAAACATAATTATTTTAATATATGTAATACAGATTTCAAAATAAAACCAAGTCAGCCATTGAAATATTGAAGGGATTAGAAGGAACAATTCAATTCTGTATATCAAAAAGTAAACAGGGTCAAATGATTAAATATTCTGTACAAGTAAAATAAATACCAACTAAGAAGCCACTCACCTTTAACTTGTTTCCTTCTTTCAGGTGCTGTGCTTTGGCTACCTTAGTTGTTTTGTATTTCCTGTCTAGAAGAACAGCCATTAAATGGAGACCAAGTCTGTATGTTTCTTATTGTATTCTGGCACCCAATAAATAATTCCTTAGGAATAATTTGCCAATCAGCGGCACCTACAGGCTAGAATTTTTTGTTGTATTGTAAAACCTAATAGGGAGTTCAAATCATCTTGAATTCTAGTATGATATCTGTGTTCTAATAAAGTTTTGTTTTCTTGACTATTAACCTCAGAAGGTAATTCCTTCTTGCTGTCACAGAAAACAGTCAGAGTAGATTAAATCATATAGTATACAAATTGGGTATAAATGCCTTGACATTTTGGAAAGTGAAGGAGAATTCCTAAAGGATAACTCAAGACTGTCCTCTTTGTATGTCCTATGCTTATAACCAGCTTAAATCTCCACTGATAGACTTTGTTTCGGTGTCAATGGTCACCTCAATCTCTGCTATATTTGACATAAAGTTACCCCTTTCCATTTTGTGTTTGGAATAACTTGAAATGGTTGTAACAGCTTTTCATCAATCAATAATTTTGAGAGTCTGGTATGTAACAGACACTGTAGTAAAAGACCCTTACCCTCATGGAGCTCATATTCTATGACTGGGAAGACAGGCAATCAATAAACAAGTAAACAAATAAACAATGGAGCTAATTTCAGGAGAGGGCAGTGCTATGCAAGAACAGAAAAACAGTTTGGTACAGAGGAGGGCTGGGCTGAGGAGCTAAGACCAGAATGATGAAGGAGCTGGGCCATCAAAGACCAGGAGGACAAGTACCCACACAGGCGAAGAGCTGATGCAAAGGCCTGAAGGTAGAATATGGTGGTCTGCTCAAGGAAACACGGAAGGAAGGCCAGCATACAGTTCCTAGAATAGGAAGGTATGGTGGGGGGAAGCTAGGGAAAGAGATTGGAAAAGTCCACACATTTTAGAATCTTCAATCCACAACTCCACTGATGTCAGAATTCTAACATTATTGCACTGGTGTGACACCATTCACTGAATGAAGTTGGCTACGATTAGGGACTAAATTAGGTCCCCCAAAAATCCATATGTTGAAACTTTAACCTCCAATGACATTATTTGGAGGTAAGACCTTTGAGGAGAGAACTGAGGTTAAATGAGATCATATGGGTGGGCCCTAATCCAATAGGACTGGCATCCTTATAAGAAGAGGAAGAGACAACAGAGATCTTTCTCTCTTTGCACGCAGAGAAAAGCCATGTAAGGACATGGGAAAAGTGTCTGTCTATAACCCAGAAAAAGGCCTCACCAGAGACCAACTGCTGGTACGTTGGTCTTGAATTTCCAGCTTCTAGAACTGTGAGAACATTTATGTTGTTTAAGCCACTCAGTCTATGGCATTTGTTATGGCAGCCTCAGCACACTAACGCAGTTTCCACGTCACAAACAGATTTAGCAAAATAAGGAGATTTTCCCCCACATTTATCCCAAATCCTACTTGATTCAAGTTAGTACCAAATGATTTTAGCGGCAGAAGAGGCCTTAGAGACTATCTTCTCAATTTCACTCAGTTTTACAAATGAGAAAAGTTAAGGTTTAAAATGAAAAGATTAAAAGGGCAGATCAAATTCTCTTCCCACTCTCACTGCCACCACCATGATCCATTAAAGCTGCTAGTTTGTTACCGGCTTTATTCTGACCTCTGACCAGAACAACAAAACAAATAATGAATTCCATGAAAAATTCAATTGTGCAATCACTTCTACAATACAAATACAACCAACCTAATTTTCAAAGGGTAATAACGGACTAAAAGACATTTGCATTAAATACAACAGATTAAAGTTTCTCTTTAACATATAGAAGATACAAATGTATAAGACAAACAGCAAAATATCAATCATTAAAGGTAAAAAAGATATCACAGATACTTCAAAAAAAGATATGGGAAAATATTTTGAATAACTTAAGGCAATTTCAAGAAATAATGTTATGCTGATAACAATTTTAAAACAGGCGTGATTTTGGCAAAAATGGTACTCTGAACTAAAGCTGGTTACTTGGACTTAAAGCAATCCCTTTGTGGAAAATAAAATTCCAACACAGCAGAAGTCTTAAAGATAGTTATATTGCCTGAGATCGATTATTATTCCTGAGAGTTTCACGAGAAGCAAAATGATAAAAGCATACATACATCTAGTGATTATTATTATTATTATTATTATTGAGACAGAGTCTCGCTCTGTCACCAGGCTGGAGTGCAGTGGTGCGATCGTGGCTCACTGCAACCTCTGCCTCCCAGGTTCAAGCAATTCCCCTGCTTCAGCCTCCTGAGGGCTACAGGCCTGCACCACCACGCCCAGCTAATTTTTGTTGGGGCTACAGGCGTGCACCACCACGCCCAGCTAATTTTTGTACTTTTAATAGACAGGGTTTCACCATGTTGGCCAGGATGGTCTCAGTCTCTTGACCTTGTGATCTGCCAGCCTCAGCCTCCCAAAGTGCTGGGATTACAGGCGTGAGCCACTGCACCCAGTGAATTATTTTTTTAATAAAAAAAAAAAAAAAAAAACCAGAAACCTGACTATATCCTTATACTATAGGAATAGTTAAGACAATCATTATTCATCAAAGTGATAAAATATTACATGGTCACAAAATATTATAACTTTAAAGATTTTTTTTAGAAACTTGGAAACAACACAACATAATAGTTGAAAATACAAGTATTGAAATAAAAGGAACCAGGTCCAGAATTGAATTCTCTCTCACACACACAAATATTTAAGTGAACTAAACATTCTCAAGTGTAAAATGGAAATGGCAAGGTCACAGTGAATATCTGAACATTTTCTGTGTACAAGTAATGTTCTAAATTTATTATATTCCACCTTCATTATTTGCAGATTTCATATTTACAATATGAAATAAAATTTCTGTAACCTTTAGCGAAATTACAAGGCTCAGTGTTCTTGTTTCAGCTCTCCTACAGAAGTAAGCAGAGGCTGGAGATGCTAACAGTGGTGCAGAGTATTGCCAGATCCCAGCTCTGGGTCAGTGGGTTTGAGTATGAATTTCAACAGTGGCACCTGTTAGTGGAGCAGCCTCATGTAAGTCAAATCAAGTCACTAAATTCTGAACCTTGTTTTCTTTTTTTGTAAAACAAAGAGAACACATCTACTGGAATAAGTTGCTTTTAAGATTTAAGATATGGGCCGGGCGCCGTGGTTCATGGCTGTAATCCCAGCACTTTGGGAGGCCGAGGCGGGCAGATCACTTGAGGTCAGGAGTTTGAGACCAGCCTGGCCAACATGGCAAAACTCAGTCTCTAGTAAAAATAAAAATTAAAAAAATTAGCCGGGCATGGTGGCACATGCCTGTAATTCCAGCTACTCGGGAGGCTGAAGTGGGAGAATTGCTTGAACCTAGGAGGTAGAAGTTACGGTGATCCAAGATCATGCCACTGAACTCCAGCCTGGGCGACAGAGTGAGACTCTGTCTCAATAAAACAAAAAAAAAAAGATTTAAGATATGAAAGAGGTAGGGGTGTGTGTGTGTGTGTGTGTGTGTGTGTGTGTGTGTAAAGCAATGCTTCAGTATTCACTAACTTAGTGTTCCAGACAACTTTATGGAATGTAACCACCATGAATAATGAGAATTGACAGGATGCGACTGTATGGCTTTGACTCCTTTAATCCTCACAAAAATCCTCTGACACAATGTTGAGACGAGAACTGGAGGAAACAGCTACCTTCCCAAGGTCTGGACATACATAAAGGAAGAGATACAGTTACTGGGACCTGACACCTCAAAACTTCGAGGAGAGCTCCTGGAGTTGGCGCTCAGAGGGGCTGCCACCCACCACTGCTGCTTCTGAGGATGCATGAGGCTGGTTTGGGGAATGGCAAAAGAAGCTGGAGGCTGGGATCTTTAACCACAGTTGAAGTTAACTGCCAATGCTGGGGCCACACATCAAAAAGGAAAAAATAACAAATCCCTTTTTTCTTGCTTTTTCTATTCCAATTTCAGATTTCTCTCTAGTCTTCCTGTTGGCAGAACCTGTAAGCAAACTAGCAAAGGAGTCTGGGAGATGTTGTTTGCAGAGTCCCAGTTCCAGAATCATGGGGAAGAGTGAAAGGGGAGGTGCGGAGCTGAAAGAGTTAGAGTACATTTAATAGCCTGAGTTCCTCAAAAAGCGGAGCCCCAGACAAAATCCTTAGGGACTGCCATTTTGTTAGAGCATTCTATCTCAAGAAAGCAGGAGTTAGAGAAAAGCAGAATGCGGCAGGAAAAGAAGAAGGGGAAGTACCAGCATGTTATCAAGCTGCCCACCAGTTGGTATCATGTGCAAGTGGTTGCTCTGTCTGCCAGATGCCTATAAACTGTGTCTCAGGAGAAATAAGGGAGTATAATATTTTTGGAGGGGGAAGGGTTGATTTTTGTTTTGTTTTGTTTTCTGAGGCGAGTCTCGCTCTGTCACCCAGGCTAAAGTGCAATGGTGCAATCTCGGCTCACTGCAACCTCCACCTCCCAGTTTCAAGCGAAACTGGGATTGCAAGCGCCTGCCACTGTGCCCAGCTAATTTTTATATTTTTAGTAGAGATGGGGTTTCATCATGTTGGCCAGGCTGGTCTTGAACACCTGACCTCAGGTAATCCACCCACCTAGGCCTCCCAAAGTGCTGGGATTACAGGTGTGAACCACCACGCCTGGCCAGATTACTAGTTCTTGTCCCCCATTAGCCACAGTGTAAACTCTTCCCACATCCCACGTTGCATACGCACTGGGGGCAGAGCAAGTCTTGCAGAGTTTCACTCCTTAAGGGCTGCAGAGAAAGTTCAAGACAAGGAGGGAAAGGTGGATGGTGCAGGCATGACAAGAGGCACCACTGGGTTGCACTCAAGTGAAGTCAGTTGCTTCAGACACGCCGGGTAGAGTCATACGAATTCGGCCTTACAGTGACTGGGGTAAAACAAGTGGCCAAAGGCTTAGAAAACAATCAAAACCAAGAGAATCCCAGCTGCTGAATAAGAAGTATCTGATAGAGTCAGTGACAAGGAGTGTGGGTGAACACAGGTGGGTACACTGCGATTTTGGCATATCTAATATCAGGTAGGGCAAGGGATTCACACAATTCACAGTCCAAATGGACATTTTTTTTCAGGACAAATGCTAAGCTGGATAGGGCTCTGGAACAATTGCTGCAGACTAAGGCTGCCCCAGACAAACTAAGATGTATGATATCTTTAGTTCCAGCTAGGAGAACTCCAGAAAAAGTAAAACTTCTGTTTAGATGAGGCATGGGAAATGATTTTTTAATGAGTATATCATTTTTCTATAAAATTTTTCAAATTAATTTTAATATGATGCTTAATTTTAAAAATAATCATTAGATAAAGCCATGGAAATGATATACTGTATGTGTAATATCCTGTATTTTATTGTTATTCTTGGGCCATTATATTTTAAACAATGTAGAAATCTCTTCTGGCTGTGGGTTTAATTCAGGGACTAACTCCTCTCTCATCTCCTAGTGAGGAGCCTTCCTCTTAGCTCTTACAGTACCACAGTTCTGTTTCTGAATCAGCCAAAGATAAAACTAGTATCTCTGTTCAAGGCATTCCTTCTAAAAGCATTTTATTTTTTACCTTTGCTAATTACAATTAAGCACAAAGGATCCCAAACAGAGAGCCTCGCAGTAGAAAAGGCATGTGTAATATTAAAGAAAAAATTATTCTGATATTTGTTAAAATGGTAAGGAAGATTTTATCCAAGATGATTGCAATAGGGGAGAGAGATTGGGCTAAACACTAAATACAGCAAGGGCAAGTAGGAATTTATAGCCAGGGAACAGAGTGGGGGGTGGCCAGTGGACTAAGGTAAGACCTGCAGGGTAGGGAAACTTTTGCTAAACCAACTTACAGGGTTCTCGGTGAGGGCACACTGGAGTAATCAGATATCAAGGATGGGAGGATTTTCTCTAAACCGACTCAGCAGGATTTCTGCTAAAACTGGACTTGACAAAGGTAAACATGGAAGCACAAGGTCTAGGCCTAGTCAAGAAGAGTGCTCAGAGGAGCCTAACTAAAGTTTGTTCAAGGAGATAGTCCTTGTTTAAAAGGTATTCGATGTAGAAAAGCAACATGGAAACCTTCTCTCCATGTACTTCAGGGTTAGGTCCTAGTATCAGATTGACTAAATGGGTGGACCCTCTGTTAATACTTTTCTGTCTTTTCTAAATGTGTTCTTTTGAAGGCCACAGTTTGCCTTACACATTTTCATTGGCCAGTGTTTCTGATACAATTTCAGAGAACACAAATTCCTTTTTTAAGAAAAAGAAGGATGGGCAGTGCCTGAGTGCTAATGGATTTCAGTGGGAAGCCTGTCGCCCAGTATTCTGCCTGATCGGTCCTCAGCTGGACAGCACTCAAAGCCCAGATGCCAAGCTGTGGACAAATGTCTCCAGGCAGCACCATCTGCTTCCATGGGAATCTCCCCAAGCATTTGGTTGGCAGCTTTAGGGTGGCCTTGAGGTCGGTCATGTGGGGAGGATGCTGCTGGGAAGGCTGTCTGGCTTTTCTTAACCCTTGGAAGTTCATTTCCTATCATTTATCAGTTCGCATTTGATTATATTTCCTTTCTTTGAGAACAATAAAGTTGAGTTCCCCTTAACAGAAATTTAGCAGAAAGTAATTGAGTTCAATTATCTGTCCTCACTCTTGGGAGAACTGTGTTTCTTCCTTAGGACAGCCAAACTCAGAGCTTCTCAAAGGATGTGTGGAAGACCTCAAGTTTGCACAAAATGCTCCAAGAAAAACAAAAGGGGTTCAAAAGTCAAATACTTTTTTAAAATGCTTTTTAAAACACATCACATTATCTTATCAGAGATGCACCATGCACATTAAGCAGTAAAGCTCCTGAGAAGTCCTACTGTTAAAACTATTAACTTTAACATGGTTTAACTCGATATTTCCGAAACTTAGCTGAACACAAAATTTCAATTTAATTCAGCCTTACTGCAACCCATAAATTGTGCAACTTGCTCCCAAAAAGGGATTATCAGAATACAGCAAGGCACAATCAATCATCAAAGGGGTTTGGTAGCCTCAGGGCAGCCAGCGTGCGCTACACAAGAGTGGAAAAATGTCTTGTATTTCTGATATATTCTGTGGTAGTCAGAATACCATGTGTATTTTATGAGCTAGGCAGAATTCATTTATTCTTCTTTTCTTCATTCAACAAATATTGACCATACTCAAACCAGAAAGACATGCATTAAAGAAGTATTTATAATGAAAGGCAATGAGCATCGTACCAGTCAAGATTTGCTTCTGGCTGTTGCTTTAAAAGACTGGTTGATTACTGGGGTTTCACCTAGCCTAGGGAACAGGCAAGTCTCCTCCCAGGAAGTTTCTTCCATTCCAACAGGGCAGCAAACAAGTCCATCAGAAGATGGGATGGGACAAGAGAAGGCATACTAACAGCAAAGAGTACTAACATTAAAGACAAGAAACAGATCATGAGAGCTTTTTGGACTCAAAACACAAAATTCATGGCAACTCACCACGGCATTCAAACACAACAAAATTGTGTGTAACACTATAATGGATTATCTTAAGAATAGATACCATTTCAAATAACTCTTACATCCCCTAAATCACTCAGTCATGCCAGACGCATAGACATATTATGAATTTTCAACCAAGAATAATACTTTATTTTACATAGGTCCTAGTAATAATCCATATTCACACAATAGGCATTCAGTAACTATTTAGTGAGTGACTAAAAGAACATTATATTTTCACACATCAAAGATCATTCACAGCTTCACAGTTTTAAGGTTTAAAAAAGACATCCACCAGATTCTAAAAATGGATAAAGTAAAGGAACTATTTGTTGAGCCTTATATATGCCAAGCAATTTGCTAAGATCTAAGCGTTCACTTAATTTGTGCACTCCTTGAGAGCAGTGGCAAAGTTTTATTCAAATTGCTTCTATAACCCTAGTACCTGGCACCATGCTGATAGCTAGTAAGAACAGGATAAATATCTGTCAAATGGAGGAAAAAGAGAATAAATGAATTCTTCCCACCTTATTATTTAACCCTCAAGATAAACCCGGGAGGATGACCTAACATTTTCAAGAAAACATCACCTTGAACTATTCCTAAGATTGCCCAGTCTTTAAGAGACTGATGCTCTATGATCAATTAAGTGCTCCTTAACATCTTATAAATCACCTCTCTTGCTTATTTCACATTTCCATTCTATATCCATGGAGTATTTATTAAACACATCTGTATCACCTTGTCAATTGTAGTTTCAAATTTCTAGGTAACTAATTGAATTCTTGGGAAAGATATGGAGAATTCTAAGTGAAGTGCATGCAATGTCCTGCATTCTAAAGTTCATCACCCAAAGATGAACTCTTACTCCAGACCTTAGCTAAATGCTCATCTTTCTTATCTTGAACTTGGCTGGTTCAAGGAGTTGCTTTTGGATTCAAACAGCTCAATGCCCAGATTAGTGTCTTTTCCTCTACAGCTGGCTATGCCTGCCCCCTGCCCTTTCCCTGCCTGAGCTGTACTTATATGTATAAGTGCACATATGCACACAAGCACACACACACACGTACTAATTACCAGTTACTTTATTTCAGGTAAATCACTTAGATACTTTTATTCTAAGTCACAAAATTGACTATGAGGAATCAAAATGCATAAATGACTAAAAGGAATCATAAAGCACAAAAAATAAAAGCAATCTAGCAAATGAGTAATGTAAGTAGACTGCCATACTTCCAGCTAATTCTCCTGGTTTTCCTTTATAGGCCTCTTGACTGTATTTATATGCCAATGTCTTGCCTTCATATTACATCTTTAATGAGGTTACTTATCCTGCATATCCAATGACATGGTCCCTTAAATAACACGTCCTCTGTTCCGAAAGATGCCTGAGAGGGCAACCACCTCAGCCACTAAAAATTTACACTTTCAGCTAAGAAAGTGGGGCTTTTATTTTTAAAAATGAAGCTAGCATCTCAAGTTTCAGAGTTTTTTTGAATGTCACAATTCAAGATGGGTTATTTAATAGATATGTTAAAATTCTTACAAATAATATGCATCAATTACTTATGTTGCATACCTAACAAATGAAACATAGATTTCCTTTCTTGAAACTCTGTATCTAAGCAATGATGTATGGGAAAAAGAGATTAAATAAATATACCTGTGTATATATCAACTACCCTGAAAAAGAGAGTCAAATTGCCTGGTTCAAGTAAAATCTCTCATTTTCTGTGTTTTGTGTGAAAGAGAAATTTTTAATGAGTACTGAAATGCCTCAAAGTCTGGCAGCAAAATGGCTAGAAAAAAATGAAAGAATCAGCATAATTTTCATCAAGACGATTTACTCCTTGAAAAACTGACATTCAGTATAGAAGGCAGGCTTTGAAAAGACTGGGTGGTTTTTTGTTGTTGTTTTTCCACTTCTCTTTACATGATTGCTCAAGATGAGGAAAACTGAACCTTTCCCCATTGTCTTTTATAGGAAAGGCAAATGAACAGCGGGGTAGGAGACTCCCTGACTCCCCCTTCAGGCAGGCAGTAATTCCCCTCTTCGAGCAAGATTGACTTCTGTGAAATCTATACTTGAAGAAGGACCAGGCAAAGATACAGGATGTTTGCTGCAGATTCAGTAATCTCTGCCTTTTGTTAAACAATGCTGGTGGGGTAGAGGCTGCAGTTATCTACAGCCACCTCCTGTGGGGTGATTGATGTCACCACAGTGAGTGTGCCCCGGTGGGTAGGAAGACAGGCACTCGCTGGGGAGGGGCCTAAAGCTGTATACCCCATGGCACAGAGGAGGATGGATTCACTGGTAGGAAAATTGACAACTCTGGAAAACAGATCGGTGGTTGAGGCAAATCAATAGTGATTTTAAGAAAATTAAACCCTGGCTGAAAAGGGGTGAATAGCTTGTAAAGCTCTAAGGCTGTAAGTGGCAATAAAGGTGTTAACCTGCTGAAGGACCTCTTGGGGGTTTTCTAATCCTGAGCTCTCTGATTCTGTGTGACCATCCCCCAACTCTATCAGCCTTACCTGTATGAACAATTGCTTAAAGAAGGGGAGTAAATGGGATAGACCAGGCTATCTTTGATTTGTATCTGTTGACTCTGAAAGGATTACTCAATAAAAGCCCTGGGTCGTCAGGGCCCTGATACAGCCTCACACAAAGCAGCTCAGAGAACTTTTCATGAAGCAAGAATGACATGAATACTATGCGATCACACTTGAGGATGTCTTCCTCCTCATTTGTGGCCATCCACTTACCTAACATATCCCCTTTGGCCCCAAAAGGCCTATTTGTAAAACATACCTGGGATAAGTGAATAAAAAACAAATTCTAAAGAATATTCAACACTTAATTACCTTCCCACTTGACATATATAAGTCATTTAATAACATATTAACTTGGTTAACATGATATTTAAGCCCACGTTCACAAATTAAAGGCTTTGTTTTCATTTGAGCATGGAAGACTGCAAGGGGTCTAAATGTCATTTGGTTAGAAAATCTCTCTCATTTTCCATCTCACTCCACAGAGTGAGGAAATGATGTAACTCCCAAAGGCATGGGATAAAAAACATTCCCCTCATAGTCCTGCGCACTCACAGAGACCCTCAGAATGTCCAAGTTTGTTCGTTTTCATGTTCACAACAATGCTAGCTTCATTTGTCGGGGGCTCAGATCACTGGCAGCAAGGATGCCAATGAGATCGTATGTTTGTTTGGATTTTTACGTCTTTCAAAATATATCCTTTCATATTATTCAACTGATGAACACAGCAATCTGTCAAGTAGGCAAGGCAGGTATTTTTGGTCACAACATTATTTAGATATTTGTTTATGGATGTTGATTCTTTATCCCTTAACAGATATACAATTTTTTTTATATATATATACTTTAAGTTCTGGGGTACATGTGCAGAACATGCAGTTTTGTTACATAGGTACACACATGCCATGGTGGTTTGCTGCACCTATCAACCCGTCATCTACATTAGGTATTTCTCCCAATGCTATAACTCCCCTAGCCCCCGACTCCCCAACAGCCCCTGGTGTGTGACGTTCCTCTCCCTGCGTCCCTGTGTTCTCATTGTTCAACTCCCACTTATGAGTGAGAACATGTGATGTTTGGTTTTCTGTTCTTGTGTTACTTTGCTGAGAATGATCATTTCCAGCTTCATCCATGTCCCTGCAAAGAACATGAACTCATCCTTTTTTATGGCTGCATAGTGTTCCATGGTATATATGTGCCACATTTTCTTTATCCAGTCTATCACTGATGGACATTTGGGTTGGTTTCAAGTCTTTGCTGTTGTGAATAGTGCCATAATAAACATACGTGAGCATGTGTCTCCATAGTAGAGTGACTTATAATCCCTTGGGTATATACCCAGTAATGGGATTGCTGGGTCAAATGGTATTTCTAGTTCTAGATCCTTGAGGAATCGCCACACTGTCTTCCACAATGGTTGAACTAATTTACACTCCCACCAACAGTGGAAAAGTGTTCCTATTTCTCCACATCCTCTCTAGCATCTGTTGTTTCCTGACTTTTTAATGATCACCATTCTAATGTTAATTTGCTCAAGGTACCACAGCCAGAAGATGGCAGAACATGTACAAGAACTCAGACTCTGATATTTATCCTGACGTGGCTTCTGCTACAGTCTTGCTTCCTACAATACAATTAAGAGGAGGCATGAATCATTCTCAGGATATGAAGAGATTAAACCTTAAAACCACCCCAGGAGAGAGAGGCAGATAGACTCAATTCCCCCTCTTGCCTGAGATAGTTCAGTGACCATAACAAAAGTACTCTTTTTCAAAAGCTTTTACTCAAATAAAAACTAAGCACTCATCATGTAGTAAGCTGGATAATGATTGGTCTCCCAAATACGTGCATATTCAAATCCCTGGACCCTGTGAATGTTACCTTACATGATGAAAGGGACTTTGCAGATGTGATTGAGTTAAGGCTCTTGAGATGAGGAGGTTATCCTATATTATCTAAGTGGACCTAATGTAAACACAAGGGTCCTTATAAGAGAGAGACACAAAGGACAGGGAAAGGAGAAAAGACAACATGACCACAGAAGCAGAAATTGCAAAGGAGACGCAGTGACAGAAGCAGAAGTGAGAGAGAGAGCAAAATTGGAAAATGCTTCCCTGCTGGCTTTGAAGATGGAGGATGGGCTCCATGAGAGAAGGAATTCAGGCAATCTCAAAAGGCTGAAAAAGGCAAGAAAATGGATTCTCTTCTAGAGCCTTCAGAATAAATGTAGCCCTACCAACCTCTTGATTTTTGTTTAGTAAGACTTAGGGCAAACTTCTGACCTATAAAACTGTAAGATACTAAACTTGTGTTTTAAGCCACTAGGCCAAGCCACTAAGTTTGTGCTAATTTGTTACAGCAGCAATAGGACACTAATACATGTCACATGCCAGCTTTCCCTCTCAATAGCTGCAAAATGTGTTTCCATAAAACGAAACCCATAGCTGGCCATCCTGACCCATTGACATTTAAAAACAAATGCCAAAGGCAATAATTTTGGCTTTTAGAGAAAAATAATAGCTAATATTTGAATGCTTAGCATGTTCCATATAATGTTCTACATCTTATGTGTGTGTTGCATGTGAGATCTCATTTAACCCTCACCATACACGAATTACTTAACTTTTCTGTGCCTCATTTTTCCCAACTGTAACATGGGCATAATGAAAGCACCTATTTTATATACCTGTTGTGGTAGCCAGCCTCCGATGTGGCCCCCAGTGACCACTATACCCTGGTGTTCATGCTCTTGCACAGTACCCCTCACATAGAATAGGTTGACTTGTGTAAACAATAGATTGCAAAAGTGGCAGAGTACGACTTTTAAGGCTAGGTCAAAAAAGTATCGTATCTTCCACTTTCCTTTCTTAGATTATCCACTCTCTGGAGGAAGTCAGCTGCCAGTAGCCCTAAGGAGAGGTCCACATAGTAAGAACTGAGACCTCCTGTCAACAACCAGCACTAAGTTTTCTGCCATGTATGTGACTGTGTAAGTCACCTTGGAAGCAGATCCTCCAGCCCTGGTCAGACCTTCAGATGACTACAGTTATAACCAACATCTTCACCTCAACCTCATGAGGGACCAGGAAACCAGAATTACCTATCTAGGTGCTCCCAATTTTCTGACCCTCAGAAACTGTGTGTGAGATAATGTCTCTTGATCCTTTAAGCCACTAACTTGTGGGATTATTTGTTACACAGCAATAGGTAACTAATACTAATGCTTATAAGGATAAAAATGGTTAATATTTTAACTAATGTAGAGAGTGCTTAGAATAATGCATGGCATATAATAGATATTACTTAAGTGTTTATATAATTAATTTCCTTACAAAAGGTATGCATAACATACAATGAGATGGATCTTGATAAGGAATTGAGATTACTGAGATGATAAACATGTGATCCCTGCCCTTTAGTAGCCTTACATTGAGGCGGAAGAGGGTAAAAATAAACATATATTTAGTTGATGTGTTTTCCACAACACACATATAGATTTAATTAGCCATTAAAATGTATATATTTCAGTACACTTATACCAACATAAAATGTTTCAACAATTAGAATGATTGTGCCAAGTGGTTTAATTTTTCCGTAATTGTTTTTCTCCTACTTCTATTTACTTGTTCCCTTAAACTATACACCCAACAAATTAAGGAAGGGTGGCATTTCTATGTAGTCAAAACTTGAAAGCATGTTTTCAAGAAGCTTTGAATATTAAACTTGCTATTATTAATTTATACTATTAATTTTTGCATTCTGTATCTCTAGCCCATGTGTTGAAGGTTTTAAGAAAACATCCTAAATCACTGAGGAGGTAAAATAAAAAATCTCTTTAAAGGAAGTTAAAGCTGTTCTTTATTTTCTTCTTATCGTATGAGCCATTAGAAAGCAAATCCGCTGCACCAGTCTTTATCAAAGTAATGTTGGAAAACATGGACAATCTATTTTCCTGTGAAACGTGAATCAAAAATTATCTGAATGAGTCTAAATGAGATGGAAACACCACGTTCGTATATCTCTGCTCTTTTTGTGCCAAGATACCCAGCAATTTAGAACACTGATGGATGCAGTAATGGTTCAGGGGATTACTTTTTTAGCCTCTGCCGCTGAGGTTCTCATTAATTTGTTGCAAATTCTGCAGTTGATAGAGCCAAAATCAAAACATCCTTTTAGCTACTAAAAAGTGTATATTGAACATTTATTTTAGCATGTAGAAATATTCTAAGAAAAAGAAGGAAGAAAAAGCAGACCTATGCCTCTACAAGGACAATCTCCCAGTTTCATGGAACACTGAGGATGTCGGAGCTGTCAGCTCTTATAATACCTGCCTGCAGTTAATTTGATTTCTCCATTCAAGTTAAAATGAATTGCATAACTGAGCAGCCAAACACTTTCCATCTTATTAAACCAATGAGTAAGTTATACACTATGCCCTTCCAGTCATCCTGTCTGAGCTCTTCACTCACGGCCCAAAGGTTTTAATTGCATAACCAGCTGTTATTGTCACTTGAGGCCCTGTGTGGAGTAATTAGGGAGAAGACACCAAGTCAACCTAAGAGAACTCTGGTAAGATTACATTCTGCCCACAAATGTGCAAATAACCAGCTGTGTGTGTACATACAGAATAATAGAGATACAGCTTTAGCCTCTAAAATCACCCAGATACTTTCATTGCTGTATGTTTGGGAGTGGGAAGAATTCTTAGACAGAAAATGTTAATCCACTTGAATGGGTACTCCAAAAGATAGCATGATGTAAGCACCAGAACAAACACAAGGACAGTATAGAATCATGAACAGCAGGAAGGTGACTCTGGTTGGAAGGAACAGGAGCTGAATCTATAGAAAGTGGTTCCAGCAGGATTGCGATGGGTTTATATGCAAAGCTAAGGAGACTGGATCTCAACTTGGATGTAATGACAAGGCATGAGTGTCTAAGAGTGTGTGTGTGTGTGTGTGCGCGCGCACATGCGCACGCGCGTGGGCAGATCAGATTTGTTTCCTGGGAAGATAATATCCGCAGTGGACATACTAAGAGAGGAGAGAGAGATTGGAATGTACTATGAAAAGTAATGAAGTCTTGAACTAAAGGAACAACTGCAAATGTTATTTAAGTAAATAGAAATAAACTTCACTTAAACCCATTTTGGAATAATAAAAATAGGATACATCTCACTAAACTAAATAAACTAGAACAATTAGGAAGGAAGGAACGGGAAAGGAAGAAAGGGAGCAATATTAGTGAAGGAAAGAGAGAGAATAGAGAGAGATATTTCTAAAATTCAAAATCAAACATATGTGGTCCCAAGTTTTTTGTGAGTATGAGTTATTAGATAGAAGAAAAAGTAATGCGTTGATAATAGTTTGAAACTCAGTCTGAGAGGATAGTGAAGGTGTCTTAGGGAGATGTAACTGGAAATACGGGTACAGGGCTTAGGAGAGGTCAAGGTTGAAAATAAAATATTTAGTAGTCATCAGAATAAAGAAAATACATTTTTAAAGCACTCATTACCTTCCAAAAACGCTATGTATATATGCTCTCTTTTAATTAAAAAAAAACTCATTAATAAAAAAATTACCTGTTACAAGTGAAGAACTCAGGTGCAGGAGGATAAGTAACCTGCTCAAAAGCTTAACATTAGCAAGTGATTATCATGGGATCCCAAGTGAGTAGATATTCAGTTAATTTCTGCTCAATCCATCTAATTTTAGAAGACCACTTATTCTTTCACATTCAGGATGAATATTTGTTGATTAAAGCAGGCACGGGTCTTTAAAAATGGATGAATGTAAGCCTTAAATATTTCGTTTTAACTTGGGATACATACATACATACATACATACCAATCTTCAGATGTTGGGCAAAGACCTCTTTTTTCAGTACAGGTCCACTGATGGAGACACACACCTCCATAAATCACCCACATAAATCATATCCATTTTCCATTGTCTATGATTTCTAGTTTGCATTTCTTAGAGAGGAAAGAGAATCTAAAGATATTCTATGAGGCAATATGAGTGTAGATAGATTTGCCAATATCTTTCTGTTACATTGCCCACATCTGATTTGACAGCAAGTTTTAGGAACTCTTTTTTTGTTTTGTTTTGTTTTGTTTTGTTTTGTTTTGTTTTGTTGTTTTGTGACAGTTTCACTCTTGTTGCCGAGGCTGGAGTGCAGTGGTGCGATCTCGGCTCACTGCAACCTCTGCTTCCTGGGTCTAAGCGATTCTCCTGCCTCAGCCTTCTAAGTAGCGGGGATTACAGGTGTCTGTCACCATGCCCAGCTAATTATTTTGTATTTTTAGTAGAGACGGGGTTCCACCATGTTGGCCAGGCTGGTCTCAAACGCCTGACCTCAGGTGATCCACCCACCTCGGCCTCCCAAAGTGCTGGGATTACAGGCGTGAGCCACCCCGCCCGGCCAGGAACTCATTCTTATCAAGTTTTTCCAAAACATTCAATTTAATTTTCATAAGAAACATGCCTTTTTCTTTTCACACTCAAAGTCAAACAATATATTCCATATCTAAATAAATTATGCCACTGTGATAATCACCCTTGGTATTAACTGGTTTGGAAATAAACACAAGTCTCTTGGTAATAAAACTCGACTATTAAAAGCAGAAATGTGCTAATACACATAAAAATAGTTACCTGAAGTATACAAGGAATGCTCACCTGGGCATGATTCCTTATGCACCAAAAGAGAATGAGAGCATCAGTTAACCTAGTGAGACTGTTAAGCAAAGATACATTAAGAGAGCTCCAACTCTAGTTTTATGTCATGGGAATTAATATTTGGAATGACAATCCTAAACATTTTTGAGCACATGAGTCATTGTGTATAAAAAAGAGCAAGTCCTGGTTCCTGCCCCTTAAGGAGTTTAAAATATAACCATTTAATTTACAGAAACTTAATCATAGCAGAAATATGCAAAATGCTATTTGTTGAGTACTTGTGAATGTTCCTCATACTATTCTAAATGCTGTACATATATTATTTCATAAAACCCTTGTCATAGATACCATTGTGATAGATACTACTAAGTAATAGATACTATTGTGAGAGATGCTATTAAGATCTTCATTTGTCACTCAAGGAAGATGCAGCATACAGAGGTTGAGTAATTTGCAGATGGCCCATTTGGTAAATGATGAGCAAATTTCAAACCTAGGCTCTCTCTCTCCATAGTCTGCGATATTAACCATTACCACATATCTATAACCTACCATGTGTCAAAAACTGGACTGTGCCATTTCTCTATTTTATCTAATTTTGATCCTCTGATTACTCTTCAAAACATACACATTAATAGTCCCATTTTACAGCATATCCCTTGTAACAAAGATACAAAGCCGCAGAGATAGAATTCAAACACAGGTAACTTTAAGTTTCATATTCTTTTTGCCTCATGGTCTTCTGTTATTATTTATAGAGAGGTATGTACTGATCTGTAAGGAAAGAGCCCTGAGGATCACAGAGGAAAATAAATTGTATGTATCTAACTCAAAGAACCATTTGAGATGTGTCATAGAATCATGGTATGCCATAACACTCAGATTAATTTCCCTTGTTCCAAATAATAGAACATAGTTTCTCCCCCTTCAAAAAAAGAACAACTTCAGATAATTTTTCTGATAAGCCTATTATAGAAAAAAATAAAACTTTAGAAAAATGAAAAGAAGAAAATAAAAAACATCCATGAGTCTATCATCAGATATAATCTCTGCTAATATTTTCTTAAATTATCTTCCAGATTTTTATGTGTGTTTGTGTGCATATAGAAATTTCTCCTACAGATAATTTCTTAATGTGAATTGGCAATAAAGTAATTGAATAATTAGGGAACTTGATTACATTATGTGGAAGAGCGTGTTTGTGACTTTCTGCTTAGTTTAGCATCCTTATGGGTGATTAATGTGATGAGAATGTGCAAGAAATTCTTATAAAGATGGGAAATTTTCTTGGCTTTCTTCCTATCTCTTTCTGGCTACTGCTACTTATTTTCTTTGGCACATTCCTCCTCTTCTGACAACCAAATGTTAGTTTGCCTCAGGGCTCTGAACTGAGAACTCTACTCTTCTTACTCTATATTTTCTCCAAGGTGATCTCATCCATTCCCACAATTTTCCCATTACCTATGATCTGATATTCTCTGCATTTGTATTTCTAGTCCATTCTTCTCTTCTGAGCTTGAGAGCTGACATTTATAAGCATAAGCATCTACTTGGCATCTCTATTTTAATATGTAAAATTTATCTCAAAATAAACCATTGATATACCTCTCACCCCGTTCCTTCTCTTGTCTATCCTTACCCACAGAGCTCATTAAGCCAGAGCTTTGAGAGGCATGTGTGATATGTCTCTTTCACTTATATTACATGGTCAATCCACCCCCAAATCTACAGGTAATACCTCCAAAATCTATCTCTAATCGTTTTACTTATCTCCAGCTCTACCTCTGTTCAGTAGCCATCCTGTCTCAATCTAGTAGACAATAGTTTTACGTCTCAATATTTCCACTCGTAAGCCCTGACATCTCTTTTCCACATTGAAATTGAAATGATTATTCTAAAATTTAAAATGGATCAAGTTATTCCATTGCTTAAAACTTTACATGGTTTCCCACTGCACCTAGAATGAAATCCAAACTTCTTAACGTGATCTGCATTGTTTTTGCATGACCTTTCCCTTCCTAATACACCAACCTCATCTCACTCCATACTTGTTAGTTCATTGTTTTTCAGATGCCTTCTTCCAGCAACTCAGGTACACTAGTCCTTCTTTTAGGTCATGAGCAACAGCAACTCGGCATTATCAAAGTTGAACAGTGACTTGCAGTCTGGACAAGAAGGCACAGACCCTTCTCTCCCTGTTTCTTCCCACTAGGTACTATAAACCCTGGACACAATGCAAAGCAACCAAAGGAGAACTCTGAAAGGTGGTAAGAAGATGGCAAGCTTGTTTGGAATCCCAAGACTATGAAACTGCCCCTATAAACTTCATAAAATTAATCAGGGAAGAAGGAAAGGAGTGTTGCAGGAAGTCAGGGACCCTGAACAGAGGGACCGGCTGAAGCCACGGCAGAGGAACATAAATTGTGAAGATTTCATGGACATTTATCATTTCCCAAAAATTAATAGTTTTATAATTTCTTATGCCTGTCTTTACTGCAATCTCTGAACATAAATTGTGAAGATTTCATGGACGTTTACCAGTTCCCAAATAATACTCTTATAATTTCTTACGCCTGTCTTTAATTCCTTAATCCTATTATCTTCGTAAGCTGAGAATATACATCACCTCAGGACCACTATTGTACAAATTGATTGCAAAACATGTGTGTTTGATCAATATGAAATCAGTGCACCTTGAAAAAGAACAAAGTAACAGCAATTTTCAGGGAACAAGGGAAAACAACCACAAGGTCTGACTGCCTGAGGGGTCAAGCAGAATACAGCCATATTTTTCTACTTGCAGACAGCCTATAAACAGATGTGCAAGTAGGAGAAATACCACTGAATTCTTTTCCCAGCAAGGAATATTAATAATTAATACCCAGGAGAAGGAATGCACTCCTGGGGGGAAGTCTATAAATGGCCGCTCTGGGAGTGTCTGTCTTACGCAGTTGAGATAAGGACTGAAATATGCCCTGGTCTCCTTCAGTAACCTCAGGCTCACTAGGGTGGGGAAAAACCCTACCCTGGTGAAATTGAGGTCAGACCAGTTCTCTGCTCTCGAACCCTGTTTTCTGTTGTTTAAGATGTTTATCAAGACAATACATGCAGAGCTGAACACAGACCCTGATCAGTAATTCTAATTTTACCCTTGCCTTGTGATCTTTGCTTCGCCCTTTGCCTTGTGATCTTTAGTGGCCTCAGAAGCATATGATCTTTGTGACCTACTCCTTGTTCTTACACTCCCTCCCCTTTTAAAGTCCTTAAAAGAAACCTGCTGGTTTTGCAGCTTGGGGGACATCATGGTCCTACCAAAATGTGATGTCACCCTCGGAAGCCCAGCTGTAAAATTCCTCTCTTTGTACTCTTTCTCTTTATTTCTCAGATCAGCCTACACTTAGGGAAAATAGAAAGAACCTACATTGAAATACTGGGGGTAGGTTCCCCCAATAAGGGAGAAAAACAAAAATAAGCCCAGCCTACAGCACACTCAGTATTAATCATTAGGTCAGCTCACTCTCTGACCTGCTTTCTTGTAATTGTTTGCCTATAGCCTTAGAATCACATAGACCCTACATTATGGTTCCCTTAACTGCTCTACAGATAACAACTTCGGCATTATGAAATGTTAAGTTTTCCACTGGAGACATTCTTTCAGGTCCTGTGTACCAGCAAAACTACTGACATCCGCTGGTCAGAAGGACGTCATGAGAAACTGACTAACCAATAAATGCAGTTGCCACATCCTGATGATTTCATTCCCCTTACTCTGACCAATCAATGACTTCAATTTTCTAGCCCCTCACCCTCCGTGATTCCCTTAAAAACCCCAGCCCAGAACTCCTCAGGGAGATGGATTTGAGGGTATCCTCCCATCTCCTCACTCAGTGCTATGCAATTACTAAACATTCTCTGCCACGAACCCTGCCATTTCAGTATACTGATCTCTCACTGTGCAGCAGGAATATGAAACTGTTGGTCCAATACAACTGGGAGATCAACATTGTGGCAGGGTGTTGCATGCCTACCCTCCTCCCCAACAGAACTTGAAAGTCACCAAGACCTAGCGTTTTCAGAACCCCAACCAACAACTAAACCAACCTGGGTAGGCTCTTTCCATCCCCTGACTGAATGGGAGCCTTTCCAACAACATTAGGCAAACCCAGAAGAACAGGCAAGGTGGGATCCACCAGGAGCCTCACTGACAAGTAGCCAAGGAGAGAATCCACTCTTTTTTCACTGGGCCTCAGGCTCTTCTCCCTCACTGAGAGATACCAGAGATAGCCAGGAGGTCTGGAAGAGGGACACAGCCACAGCAAGAGGTGCAGTGCAGGAAGCCCCTGGGACCTCCACAGGCATGACTCCCCTCCCTCTCTGAGAGACACCTGGAAGCCCAGCCTGGGGAAACTTCTTTTTTCCCCTCAGCCAGCACCAGCAAGTACTAGTGGGAGCCCCAGCAGCAAAAGGAAAATCAAGCCAACCAAAATAACACTGCAAAGCCTATAAAAATTAAGCTGTCATTTTATTAACAACCTCAAAAAGCAGGCTAGGATCTGACTGCTAAACAGACTGACAGCTTGCTAAAATAAAAGATTTAATGAGGATCCAGAGCCTCCTAACATAATAGACAAAATTTCTAGGATGCAATTGCATTCTTTGGCTCATAGCCCCTTCCTCCATTTTCAAAGCCAGCAGCACATCTCCAGATCTCTATGTGACTTTCCCACTTCTGCTTCCATCATCATATCACTTCTATGACTCTCTGCTTCCCTCTTGAAAAAATTCTGTGATTACATTGGACCACCCAGAACAACCAGGATAATCATCCTTCCTCAAGACTCTCATCTAATTACATTCACAAAGTCCCTTTTGCCACATAAAGTATTCATCATTTTGAAGATTAGGAAGCAGACATCTTCCAGGAAAGGGAACATTCTGCTTTCCATATCAATAAATTGTGATCAATGACATTTGCATATCATAATACCCAAAGCAATCATTGTGAAAACTATACGAAGAGTCATATTCAAAAAACACTATGAATAAATCAAGATGATTTCCTAAAAAAAATTTTCAAGTAACCCAGAAGAAAGCAAAAAAGAGAAACAGAGGAAGAAGAACAAGAGGGAAAAGCAAAAACTGATAAGGCTAAATGGAGAAATAGACAAATCCACAATTGTAGCTGGGGATCTCAACACCCTCCTCTCAAAAATGATAGAATTACCAGACAGAAACTCAGCAAGGATATAGGAGATCCAAATAACAAAATCAACCAACAGAATCTTATGAACACATATAGAACCATTCACCCCAAAGACAGCAGAATACATATTTTTTTTTAAGCACCCATGGAAGAATTACCAACTTAGACAATATTGAAGCCATCCTCAAAGGGTTAAATAGCTATAGAACTATAGCTATAATTAAGCATTAATCAGGCTGTACATTGACCCGTTATCAGCAGTTAATCCATACAGGTCTGCAGTAAATGGATTCTTGCCTCCTTGGAGGAAAGAGTTTAGCAGAGGAGCAGAAGTAGTTTTAAGGCAGAGGCAGCAGCCAAGGCAAGTTTTAGAGCAGGAGTGAAAGTTTAATAAAAAGTTTTAGAGCAAAAATGAAAGGAAGTAAAGTACTCTTAGAAGAGGGCCAAGTGGGTGACTTGAGAGATCCAAGTGCTTCATCCAACCCTTGACTTTGGGTTTTATACTGTGGCATGTTCCAAGGTTTGCATTTCTTTTCCCATGATTATTCTCTTGAAGCAGTCTCTCCACATGCACAGTACCCTGCCAGCACTTGGGAGGGGCCACATGCACAATGTGTTTACTGGAGCTGTGGGCATGCTCACTTGAGGCGTTTTTCCCTTACCAGTTAAGTGTTCTAGAGAAAGGTTATATACCAATTTAACTTTGCCATTTTATCTCTTAGTGCATATGCTTGAGCCCACTCACCCAACTCCTGGGGTTTTGTCAGGAAGCGCTGATCACCAGCTTCACGTGTTTTCTATCTATTGGGAAACTGCCTTTCCCTGGTGCTGGCTGCTACCAATTATTTTAGAGAGAGAGTTTAACATCCACCTGACCATCATCTGATGGTCACCTGACATTCACGAGGTTGGGATGTCTCTCCTGCCCTGCTCATGTCTGCCTAGGTACCTACTATAACAGACCCATTTCCTCATAACGGAAAGTCAAATAACACTAGATATGGACCATCTGCATCCCCACTGTTCCTATATATAGGATTTCTGACGTTGGAATCATAGGCTTTAGTTTAAGAATTGCCTAAGCAGATCTTGAATTTCAGCAGAACAGCTGACACTAACCAGTTTAAAGATCCGCCCACAGAGGAACCAAATCAGCCTGCGGATACAGTTTCTTCATCTCCCTGTCCCATGACTTCATCCTTTGACCGATTAACAATTTTCACACCTTGACCCACTCCAAAACCCTTAAAAATCCTAGCCCCAAACTCCCCGAATTTGCGGTTTCCTCCTGTCTCCTCATTCAATGGCCCTACAATCAAACTTCTTTCTCTGTTGCAACCTGGTGTCTTGGCATATTGACTTGCCTATTGTAAGTAACATACTACAGTTACAATATCTTGCTTCATGAAACAAACTCAACCCAAAAAAGGAATTGAAATTATACAGAGTATGTTATCTGAGTATCATGAAATCAATAACACAGACAACAGTAAAATCACCAAACATGTAAAAATTAAATAACACATTTCTAAATAAATTAATCTAAGTTCTTTCCTAAAAGAAACAAAATGAACCCAAAACAAGTGGAAGAAGGGAAATAAATATCAGAAATCAATGAATTGAAAATGGAAAGATAATAAAGGAAAGCAATTAAACAAAATGTAGTTCTTAAAATGTCAACAAAGTTGATAAAACCATAGAATATTGACAGAAATAAAATATTTATGTCTGTCACTCAAAAAGAAGATAAAACTTAAGAAAATGAAAGAGATAACAAAAATCATTAATATCAAGAATGAAATACAAGATATTACATATTCTGCCATCATTAAAATGATCATTAGGGAATATCTCAACTTTATGCTCATAAATTTAATATCTTAGAAGAAATTGGTCAATTCATTGAAAAACACAAACTACTAAAACTCAATCAAGACAAAATAGATACCAAAACCAAAGACAGTAAAAAGGAAGAAAACTAAACCAACAGCTTTTATAAACGTCAATACAAAAATCCTCAAAAAATAATAGAATCTTGGATCCAAAATTCATAAAAAAAAATTATACTTGGCCATGTGCGGTGGCTCACTCTTGTAATCCCAGCACTTTGGGAGGCCGAGGCAGGTGGATCATGAGTTCAGGAGATTGAGACCATCCTGGCTAACACGGTGAAACTCCATCTCTACTAAAAATACAAAAAAATTAGCCAGGCGTGGTGGCGGGCACCTGTAGTCCCAGCTACTCGGGAGGCTGAGGCAGGAGAATGGCGTGAACCCAGGAGGTGGAGCTTGCAGTGAGCCGAGATTGGGCCACTGCACTCCAGCCTGGGTGACAAAGCAAGACTCCATCTCAAAAAAAAAAAAAAAAAAGAAAAATTTATATTTGTGACCAGTGGAGGTTGATTTTGGGTATGCAAGGCTTATTCAACATTTGAAAATCAGTCAGTGTAATCCATATATGTCAATCATCTAAAAAAACTCAGTCACATCAATTGATGCAAGAAAAGCATTTGAGAAAAATCTAACACCAATGCATGACAAAACTTTCAGCAAGTTAGAAATACAAAACATATTTCAACTTGATAAAAATCATCTACAAAACTTAATATCACTTAATGGTTAAAAAAATGTTTTCTTAATAAAATTGGGAACAAGGCAAGGGCGTCCACTTTTACCACTCTTATTCAGCGTAGTATTGAAAGTTCTAGCCATTGCAACAAGGCAAGACAAAGAAATGCTTATTCTAAAATGTAGGTGAAAAGGCACAGGCCCTAGAAGCACTAAAACAATCAATAATTTGATAAAGAAGAGTGAAGCAGGAGGAATTACTCTATTCAATTGTAGTAGGCTAAATATTAGCCTTCTAATATATATGTCCTCATTCTTATCCCTGGAATCTCTGGCTGTTGTCTTATATGGTATATTAGTCAGGGTTTTCTAGAGGGACAGAAAAATTAAGAGATATGTATATATGAAAGCGAGTTTATTAAGGAGACTTGCCTCACAGAATCACAAGGTAAAGTCCCATGATAGGCCATCTTCAAGTTGAGGAGCAAGAAAGCCAGTGGTAGATCAGTCCGAGTCTCAAACCTCAAAAGTAGCCTTCAGTCTGTGGCCAAAGGCCTGAGAGCCCCTGGCAAACCACTATTGTAAGTCCAAGAGTCCAAAAGCTGAAGAACTTGGAGACCAGTGTTCAAGGGCAGGAAGCATCCAGCCATGGGAAAAAGATAAAGAGTGGAAGACTCAGCAAGTCAAGTCCTTCCACGTTATTCTGCCTGTTTTATTCTAGCCATGATGGTAGCTGATTAGATGGAACCTACCCAGATTGAGGGTGCCCCTCTCAGTCCACTGACTCAAATGTTAATCTCCCTTGGCAACACTCTCACAGACACACTCAGGAACAATACTTTGCATCTTTCAATCCAATCAAGTTGACACTCGATATTAACCATCACATATGGCAAATGAGTTAATACTACCTTATATGGTGAAATGTGATTAAGAATCTTGAGAGAGAGCCAGGCACGGTGGCTCACGCCTGTAATCCCAGCACTTTGGGAGGCTGAGGCAGGCGGATCACGAGGTCAGGAGATCGAGACCATCATGGCTAACACGGTGAAACTCCTTCTCTACTAAAAAATACAAAAAAATTAGCCGGGCGTGGTGGCAGGTGCCTGTAGTCCCAGCTACTAAGAAGGCTGAGGCAGGAGAATGGTGTGAACCCGGGCGGTGGAGCTTGCAGTGAGCCGAGATCGCGCCACTGCATTCCAGCCTGGGTGACAAAGTGAGACTCCGTCTCAAAAAAAAAAAACAAAGAATCTTGAGAGAAAGCATTTATCTTGAATTGTGTAGATGAGCCCTAAAATCACATGTATCCTTATAACAGAGAGGCAGAAGGAGTTTGGAGACAGATATACAGATAAGAAAACATACACAGAGATGGAGGTGACACGAAAACAAAGGCAGAAATTAAAGGAAGCCAAGAAAGTCATGAATTGCCAACAGCCACCAGAAGCTTAGGAGGAAAAGGAAGATTCTCCCTAGAGCCTCTAGAGAGAATGAAGCCCTGCCTACACCTTGACTTCCAACTTCTGGCCTCCAGAACTGTGAGAAAATAAATTTCTGTATTTTAAGTCCCCAAGCTTGTGGTAATTTGTTACAGCAGTCCTGGGAAATTAATACACAATTTTACAATTTATTGTAGAGCTACAGTAATCAAAACAATGTGATACAGGCAGAAGGAGAAAGACACTGATCAATGGAACATAATGGAGAACCCAGAAACAGATCCATACAAATATAGTCAGCTGTTTTAATTATTTTATTTTATTTTTTTTTTTTACAAAAGCACAAAAGCAATTCAATGGGGAAAGGAAAGCATTTTCAAGAAATGGCACCAGAGCAATTGACGTCTATAAGCAAAAAAATGAACATTGACCTAAACCTCACACCTTAGACAAAAAATTAAAACTGGTTCATGAGCTTAAAGCATAAACTAGAAAATGTTTAGAAAAATAAATAAAAGAAAATCTTCAGGATTTAGGATTAAGTGAAGAGTTCTTAGTCATGACACCAAAACCACATGTTATAAAAAGACAAAATCATTTGAATCTCATCAAAATTTAAAACTTGTGATCTGCTGTGACGCATGTGAAAAGATAATCTACAAATTCAGGTAATATACATGCAAACTACATATCTAATCAAGGTACCTAGTACCTAGAAGATATAAAGAACTCTCAAAATTCAATAATTTTTTAAAAATCCAATTAGAAAAGAGGTAAGCAGCATGAACAGACATTTAACTGAAGAGGTATATTGGTAATAAGCACATGAAAAAATTTCACCATCATCAGCCATCAGGGAAATACAAATTAAAACAATGAGAAGTCACTATACAACTATCAGAATGGTTAAAATAAAAAATAGTGACACCAACTGCCACTTGAAGAAGAAACTGGACCACTCATACAATACTGGAGGAAATGTAAAATAGTACACTCGTTGTGGAAACCAGTTGGGTGGTTTCACCAATCTAAACAATTAACTTGGACTTTTATCCCAAAGAAACAAAAACCTATGTCACATAAAAACCTGTACATGAATGATCATAGAAGCTTTATTTATAATAACCAAAAACTGGAAAGAAGCCGAATGCCCTTAAACAGGTGAATTGTTAAACAAATTGTAGGCTGGGCATGGTGGCTCATGCCTGTAATCTCAGCACTTTGGGAGGCCGAGGTGGGCAGATCACCTGAGGTCGGGAGTTCGAGACCAGCCTGATCAAAATGGAGAAATGCTGTCTCTACTAAAAATACAAAATTAGCCAGGTGTGGTGGTGCATGCCTGTAATCCCAGCTACTGGAGAGGCTGAGGCAGGAGAATCGCTTGAACCTGGGAGGCAGAGGCTGCAGTGAGTCGAGATCATGTCATTGTACTCCAGCCTGGGCAACAAGAGCGAAACTCCATCTCAAAAAAAAAAAAAAAAAAAAAAAAACCTGTGATACGTGGATTCTATGGTGTGATGGTTAATATTAATTGTAAACTTGATTGGATTGAAGGATGTAAAGTAATGTTCTTGGGTGTGTCTGTGAGGGTGTTACCAAATTTGCAGATTAACACTTGAGTCAGTGAACTAGGAGAGTCAGACCCATCCTCAATCTGGGTGGGCACCATCTAATCAGCTGACAGTGTGGCTAGGATAAAAGCAGGCAGAGGAACATGGAAGGACTAGACTCGCTGAGTCGTCTGGCCCCCATATTTCTCCTGTGTTGGATGCTTCCTGCCCTCGAACATCAGACTCCAAGTTCTTCAGCTTCAGATTGTTGGACCTACACCAATGGTTTGCCAGGGGCCCTCAGGCCTTTGGCTGCAGACTAAAGGCTGCACTGTTGGCTTCCCTACTTTTAGGTTTTGGGACTGAGACTGACTTCCTTGTTCCTCAGCTTGCAGATGGCCTATTGTGGGACTTCCCTTTGTGATCATGTGAGTCAATACTCTTTAATAAACTCCCTTTCATATATACATGGATCCTATTAGTCCTGTCCCTCTGGAGAACCCTGACTAATACACATGGGGTATCACTTAACAACAACAAAAAAGAAACAAACTACTGATACACGCAACAACTTGGATGAATCTCCAGGGCATTATGCTGAGGGGAAAAAATATAATCTGTAAAAGTTACATACTGTATGATTCCATTTATAGAACATTTTGAAACGGTCGAATTTTCGAAATGGAGAACAGATTAGTGGTTGGGAAGGGTTAGGAATGGGGTTGGGGTGGGGTCAAGGGGCAAAAGGGAGATGGATGTGGTTATAAAAAAGCAAGGAGTTGAAAACTCTCAAATAGAAAAGATTTTAAAATAAGTAAAAATTGCTATTGTTAAAAAAGAAAAGTAGGCTGGACTGGATAGTTTAAGTCTTCAGTGAATATTTCGAAGTGATTTGTTAATCTACATAGATAAATGTTATTAGACTGTGAGAGGCAACCACTGTTTTGCTTTGTAGACACAGTGAATTTGTATCAGTTAAATTCCTTCCAATATATGTGTTTGCTCTCAAATAGAGACAAACTTAAATAAACACCGTGAAGTACATGCTTCTGAAACTCCCAGAGCATTTACAATATTAATATTAATACTGCATATACATTTTACTACATGATACTTTTTATTTATTTAGAATCTAATCCAATAAAATGTTTTGCATTTTGCTGCTCCTATGCAATTGTTCTGCGTACCTGAGAACACCTGTGACTCTTGGGAACTTATTTCTCTTCACACTCAACATGCAATACTTGTTCACATGCTTTTTGTTTTTTTCCACCTTTTTTTTTTTTTTTTTTTAGAGATGGGGTCTTACTCTGTTGCCTGGGCTGGAGTGCAGTGGCAAGATCATAGCTCACTGCAATACAAGAACCAACCCGCATCCAGTTGTATTTTTTATATTACTAAATGAACATCAGTTATGCCTGTGTCGATTATATCAATCTGAACAAAAATGTATTGCCTTTGTTGACATCATAACTACAGATTTGTTCCTTAATCTACCCCTACTGTCACAATGCTATACAAAGTGCCAGTTTAGAAGTTAGTTTATTTAACCATGCATTCCTCTAGAATTGTAGAATTCTAAGTCTTTTATTTATTAAATGATACTTTCTAGTACAAGGGCAACAAATTCCCATTACAAAAACTGCAGATGAAAAAATTAAAATGCAAATAAATCCATAAATCTTTGTGTCTATAGAAACTGACAACGAACACATTTGGCTCATATTCACATGTATCCATAATTATTTTAATAAAAATGATAATATCTTGTATAATATTTGATAATTTGTTTCCAAATAAAAATACATTGGAAACTTTTTTTTTTTTTGAGGCAGAGTCTCACTTTGTCACCCAGGCTGGAGTGCAGTGGCATGTGGCATGAGCTCAAATCACTGCAACCTCCACCTCCCAAGTTCAAGCAATTCTCATACCTCAGCCACGTAAGTAGCTGGGATTACAAGCATGTGCCACCACACCCAGTTAATTTTTGTATTTTCAGTAGACACATGGTTTTGTCGTGTTGCCCAGGCTGATCTTGAACTCCTGGCTTCAATGATCCACTCACCTCAGCTTCCCAAAGTGCTAGGATTATAGATATGTGTAACCACGCCAAGTCCATTATACACATATTTTCATTTAAAGCGAAGCATTTAATATGTACTCTTATTAACTTATTATATAGTAGTCCATTATGCAAATGAACCTTAATTAATTCAATAAATACCCAATGGTTGAATATTTTGTTTTTTTTTTCAAGAAGTTGCTACAATTAACAGGACTAGAGCTAAATAATCTACAAACTATTGTTAATTTCCTTAGGATACATTCATGAAAGTGGAATTGCTTAATAACTTATTGACAAAATACCTAGGAGAAAATATATAGCAATTCATAATATCACCAATGATTTTTCAAAAAGCCATGGTAGGGAGAATAACTCTGTCCTTACCTTCAGGCATCCTTACCATCACCAAATATTATATTGTTTATGTTTGCCAAATTACAGGCTAAAAATAGTATATTGTTGCTTTTATCTTTTTAAATTATTGATGAATTTGAACATTATCTTCACCTCTATATTAGATATTTCAATATTTTTTGTCTGTGTCTTTAACCCATTTTTCTTAATAATTATGTTTTATGTAATAAAGATACTAATCTTTTGTCACATGTTTGAATATTCAACTTTTAATTTTACTTATAATATTTATATATTTATCAGATATACAGGTATTTACTACTTTGTGCTGTAAAGTTTATTGGACTTCTCTTTTGATTTCTTCTTCCTCATCTCTAGGGTACACACTTTCCCATATAAAATTAGGAATTGGAAGCTGTATGAGACATCTTATATTTCCAGTTTACAGTTACGAAAAGTAAGATTCTTGAGAAATTTTATTAATTTCCCCTAGCCATACCATTCCTTTCTACTACTGCCAGGACTAAAATGTAGATCTTTTGACACCTCCAGCTATTAGAGAATCCATCTGATTTTAAACATCTCTTTTCCTCTGAAAGAGCGTGAATGAGATGCTTTGGCTGTCAACAATTGGGGATGGTAGAATCTCCATGCTCCTTTCCTATACTATCTACACAGATTCAGCCTGTGCGTCCCAATCCTCCGAATGGTGCCTGATCCATAGAGACCTGGAAATGCCAGCAACATCCCTTGGGTAAAAATAGGGGGTATTTTTTT
Organism: Colobus angolensis palliatus; assembly: GCF_000951035.1. Lineage (NCBI taxonomy): Eukaryota > Metazoa > Chordata > Mammalia > Primates > Cercopithecidae > Colobus > Colobus angolensis. The sequence continues at coordinate 208,773 of NW_012123376.1, read as the reverse complement.
TTTTTTCTTAGAGACAGAGTATTGCTCTGCTGCACAGGCTGGAATGCAGTGGCATAATCATAGCTCACTGCAGCCTGGATCTCCTGAGCTCAAGTGATTCAGCTGTCTCAGTCTCCTAAGTATCTGGGACTAAAGGCATGCACCACCATGCCTTGTTAATTTTTTATTTTTTTAGAAATGTGGTCTCACTATGTTGCCCAGTTTAGTCTTGAACCTCTGGCCTCATGCAATTTGTCCACTTCAGCCTCCCGAAGCACTGGGATTACATATGTGAGCCACTCTACCTGGCCAAGATGGGGTCTTTTGACAGCCACTGATTAGTGCTGATAGCTACAGCTGTGGAGTTTTGTGATGACCACCACATCTCCCTCCATTTGGGGGGAAAAGATACAGCTTTGCTAGTAGATGATCACTAGGTATTTAACTTAATGTCTGATGGATTAAGCAAATAAGGTAGAAAAAGCAAGAGATTGATTAATAGGAGGAAAGAGATTTTTAATAGAAGAATAGCAGTAGTACTTGAGGACCGGCAAAACTCTGATAGGTTTCCTTGGCCAAAACATGCTCATTTGGGTCTGGCAAGCTACTTCTCCCAGATTCCAAACTACTGAACTCCCTTACATTTGGCCCACAAGGAAACGCTTCCAAATCTCTGCTTTCCATGAGGCTGATAATATTAAATTGCAGTTCTATTCTTGGGATTCAGGGATCAGCAGAGGCCAACCTTCCTCTGTTGCCCTTGCCAACCAGCTACACAATGAGTGCCAAGCAAAAACCATGTGATGTTTTAAAAGCAAGTAACATATTAAACACCAAAAATAGTCTTATTTTTGAACCCACACGTCTCCACCTTACCAGGCAGCACTGGTGACTGTGATTTATTTAATCTACATTAGAGCAACTCCTTCAGTGAGGACTGAAAGAATTTTGAACAGAAAGACGGCATTGATAGTTAGTGCTGAATATTTTGCTTACTGAAATCATGTAAGGAGGACCCCATCACCATTTCAATGCTCTGCTGAGAAGAAGGCTCAAAGGTCAGGGCAGAGACACTAATCAGCATTAGCCACCACTGTCGAATAACTTGACTTTAAAGTGCTTGACTATCCAGCCAGAGAGGGACATTCTCCAAAAGATTATAGAGAAAGAAAGTGTTTTTCACTGTGACCTGGTTAAAAACTGAGGTAGCGTGAAAGGCAGATACAAGGCCTGGAGAAAAGGCTACATTGCCATGAGTTACTGGAAAGAAAGAAGAGGCCAAATACCAATTCATTTTTTAAATGACGAGTAAATCAGAAACTTTCCTATTGGTTCACCCTATTTGCTACATACTTATATGGGGCATTTTAAAACAGTTCAATCTCTGAACCAAAGTAAAATTATTTCCCCTCTCCCCCTACCCCCAACAATTACATTGAAAAAAATTCCTTCTCTGAACCACTGTTGCACATCTAATTATAGCATACACTACTTAGTGCTGTGATCGCAACCATTTTAAGGAGATGAAGATTCTCTTTGCTCAGTAGGGGAGGGACAAAAAGGTCTGTTTTTCAGGAAAATATAGATTGCCAAATGAATGTGACTTGAAATAAAATCAGCTTTAACTCTGCTGGAAAGCGACCCTATGACCCCTGCTTCCCAGACCTCCACCACCACACCCACAGGCCTCCATTTCATGTTTCACCCTGGCGGGTCCCCAGGATACCACACTACAGAACTCCCTCCCATTAGCTGCAGGAATCCAGAATATCCATGGCAACCAGTCTCTAACCCCAGGGAGAAGGCAGCAGAATTGAAAGGCTCCATTCTGTTTCTACATCCACAGCTCGGTGAATTGACAGTTTGGTGATTCTCTCAGTTCGGTTAGATTAGGATGCACTTTTCTGTCTTCCTTTGTGTCATCTTTTTACCTGTGTAGGTCTCAGCTGCAGTTAAGGAATTTTTCAGATAAGTATTTCCCCTCTTTCCCACTACCTCTGCACCCATCCAAAAGCATAATCCTTAAACAGTCCTTGCCTTGCAGCATTTTTCTAAAGTAAACAAAACATAGTCTTGCCATTGGTCTTTTTGCCTTCCCACAAAAACATTTCATGTTTGGTGTGCATGTTGTGCAAATTACCAATGGATATCTGATTTCAAGCAAAGCAAGTCCTTTGTACAACACGATCTTATAAAAAACTGGCAAAGAGATCTTTTAAAACATACAATTTTATCATGAAATTAAGTTGTAGCATCAAATAACTATAATCACGTTTAAGTGATTGTTTGTGCCACAGATATTTAAATGGGGTAACAGATTGCACAGTGCTCTCGCTGTTTGCCAAAGGAGCCTGAATAACTAATTTGCACTCTCATGCCCTGTGGAATGGCAGCTGAGTCCCCAGTGGATATGGGAAGAACTTGACAGAAGCGGACCATTTGGTCTGGAGAATCAAAACAAGGCAGGAATGTTATGTATGGTATGCAATATACAGTCATATGCCTCATTTATAGTGGCCTAATAATAGAATTGCAAAAGGAGGTCAATCTGTTGGTCAGTATTTCTTAACTCTTTTGGGTAAAGTGGACCCCTTATAAAGCTAATGAGAGCTACAGATTCTCCTCCCAGGAGAATGTATATATGTGTGAAATGGGAAGTTAAATATGATACTCCCTGTAGCGCAGAGTTTTGGCAGAAGCCTAAAAGAAAGCGAATACAGTGAGCATCAAGAATCCCTCACATCCTAAATGGAGAGGTCACTCCCTAAAACAGTAACTGGAAGTACACATATCCCTGGAGGGTATTCTAGGGTTTCCAAAGAGAAAAAAATGGGCAAAATGGTTTCAAGAAACTAATCTCTGTATCTTCAACTTTCGTACATATTTCTTCTTAAAATTATTTTACGAAAGGGATCGTCCTTTCCATTTCACAGAAGCCTTTCTCCCTTGTTTTACAAGAAAGGCAAATGTCTCATTCATCCCTAACTCAACTCTGATATATTGCTTAAGTTGTGAACAACTCCTACATCCCAAAGTGACCATATCTGTTAAGCTGCTTTTCCTTAAAACTGCAGGTTTGAGTCTCAACATGTTTTGTGTGATTTCAATAACAAAAAGGTAAAAAGTTCTACCTTTACTCATTTACTAAAAATAGATTAAACATATCTTTGATTGAAAGGAGTATCAGTTAAAAATAGAGCATTATATTTTCCTGAACATTTGTTCAGACTGTTAAGATAAAACATTTCTTAACTTTTGCCAAAAGATGAATGAATATTCTAAGTATCCATTTAATTTTTACTGCTTATTGACAGTCATTCATTAACCTCTTCCCTCCTCTGTTACTCCTTAATACCATGTATTTGTTTTATTTGGATTTGCTTAATGGGCAGGTATTATAGATTTCACTGCAAATAATGCAATTAAGGCTTGTAATAAATCTTTTGTAGCTCCATACTTATTCATAGCCTAATACTTTCTTTTCCAGTTGCTGTTGATTTCCACTGAAACCTAACCCATCCTCAAAATGTAAAAAAAAAAAAAAAAGGAGAGAAGGAGAAGAAAGAGGACAAAGAGGAGAAGGAGGAAGAAGAGCCTCATCACTCTCTCTAAAAAGCACATTTCTGATAAAAGTTTTCTTCCAAGAGAACCCTGGAGGAGCAACACAGAGGACCAGGGAGTGGTGGTCCCAGGATCACTGTGGATAGCAGAATCCAGAGGGCAGCGGAAGCTGGGGGCTAGGAATGAGGGCAGGGGTGAGGTGATGAGCAGGTGTGACTGCTGGAGCAATTAAGCCCAAAGTCAAGCAAAACGCAATTTTGCGACTCCCAGCCATGGGAACATCTCCAAAAATGCACAAAGAGCCGAGAGAGAGAGTCAGTTTGTTATACTTATCTCTTGCAACCAGAGAGCATCAACACGAGATAAAATGAACCTAAGGAAAAATCTCTTTTTTCCTCACCTCTTTCCTCCGTTAGACGGGCTTCAAAAACAATGAATGAAAAACAGAGAAGAAACTATTTCTTCCTCCCACTGGAGGATTCTAGGCAGGCACAACTGGTTTGCGGAGAAGCAAACTGGATTGGAGATTAGTATTGTATGATTACTAAATTAGGCTGTATTTTTTTTATTATATAACCACAAAAATCTTTAATCCTAGCCCAAATTTCCTCCAGTTATTAGAGAGTAACAAGAAGAAAAAGCTGATTTGAATGGGGTAATGGTAAGAGAAAGTAAAGTTGCTTTCAGCTTCCACCCGACTGAATTCAGTACTTTCAATAAGCCAGTTAGATGTCCATGCTTCCATCAACAGCTAACGGCTTACGTGCACCTCTGCATCCACACTCCCTCGAGAGGCAGGCAGTGACAAGGAAAGAAGCCTCCTTGAGATAAGAAACCACACTAAAGGAAGATTGAGTTTACATAATATTTACCTGCAAGAGACATTAAAACTAGAAGATGAATTAATTTAATTTGTTTAATTTTTTAATAGAATTAATTTGTTTTTACCTGCCACCCCTTTCTAGGGGGAAGAGGGTTGAGCACAATTTTATCTGTTATTAAAAATAAGAAAAGCGGCCGGGCGCAGTGGCTCAAGCCTGTAATCCCAGCACTTTGAGAGGCCGAGACGGGCGGATCACGAGGTCAGGAGATCGAGACCATCCTGGCGAACACGGTGAAACCCCGTCTCTACTAAAAAATACAAAAAAACTAGCCGGGCGACGTGGCGGGCGCCTGTAGTCCCAGCTACTCGGGAGGCTGAGGCAGGAGAATGGCGGGAACCTGGGAGGCGGAACTTGCAGTGAGCTGAGATCCGGCCACTGCACTCCAGCCCTGGCGGCAGAGCGAGACTCCGCCTCAAAAAAAAAAAAAAAAATAAGAAAAGCTATACTTTGGCACATCTAGGATGTACTGCAAAATGTAGAACATGATTGGAGAACTGGAAGTAGAGATTATTGAGGGATTCAGAAGGGAATTGACATGATATAAACCAACATTTAAGGAATTGCCCAAGGAAATAGAGCCCACAAGAGACAGCGAGAAAAAGCAGCCAGAGAGAGAGGTGGGGAACCAGGGGAGTAAAGTCAAGATGCCAAGGAAAGAATTGATAGGAGGGAGGGGTCTATGTTTCAAATGTTGGTAAAAGCTGGGTACTGTATAACGGAAATATGTGCTTTGGTTTTAACAACAAGAAAATCATCAATGGCCTTGGCATGAGCAGTTTCACTAAAGTGGTGGAGGCAGAAACCAAATTGAAGAAATAGATTTTTTTTTAAAATCTAGCAATAGAGACAACTCTTTCAAAGAGTCTGGCAATAAAGAGGATGTGGTAAATTGCATTTTAATTATTCACTTCCCTTGCTATAGGATCATTATACATCCCTACCCATTACTTTGTAACTTACAATGCTTCTCTAAAGGAGATGAGTACTTCTCTGTCTGTCCTGTTGACACTGAAGTTAGCCACGTGGATGACTTTGTACATGGAATATGAGTAGTGTGAAGGAAGATGTTGGAATAGGAAATTCAGTTAAGGAAGATTTGATTATTTTGTTTGTTTGTTTTGTTTCAGACAGGGTGCCACTCTGTTGCCCAGGCTGGAGTGCAGTGGCTTGATCACAGGTCACTGCAGTCTCGATTTCTCAGGCTCAAGCAATCCTCCTCTGCCTCAGCCTCTGGAGTCACTGAGACCACAGGCACGTGCCACCACACCCAGCTAATTATTTTTAATATTTTTAGTAGAGAGAGGGGTCTCACCATGTTGCCCAGGCTGGTCCCAAACTCCTGAGCTCAAGCAATCTTCCCACTTCAGCCTCACAAATTGTTGGGATTACAGGCATGAGCCATAGCACCTGGCCAGATTTTATTCTTAAAATGGAAATAAGTAAGGGATGTGTAAATGCCTACAAAAAGAGTCAGTATGAAAGGAAAACTTTAAGATACAGAAGTGAAAGGATGATTGATGAAACCAGAATCCTGAGAAAGCAGACAGGGTGAGACTCCCAAAATAAATAAAGAGGACTTGCCCATTACATGAAGGTCACCTCTTCCATTAACAAGAAGGAAGGCAGGAAGGATGGATGTGAAGAAAGTTAAGCTTGCTGGTTAAGCGCTGACAGAGTTAAAAAGGCATCTAATTTCTCTGTGAAATGGGAAGCGATGTCACTTGATAAGGGCCAAGGGAGGAGAAGCCAGGGCAGGAGGGGAGAAGGGGAGTAACGTTTTTGGAGCATCCATTTCAAAAAAAAAAAAAAGATACAAAACCAGAAAAAACAAAGCATAGAAGAATCAGTGAGCAGTTTTAAAGGCCAAATTGAGGTTGGTGACCATACAATTTTGTGGTGAAAATACTCATGGTTGTGTTATTTTCCCAGATGTGGACCTAGGAAAGGCACGCCTAGAGCCCTACAATCACATGGAAGGGAGGTAACTCAGGAGGGGCTGAGGATATTGGCAAGAAAAGGTTGAATGTACTTTATCACCAGTGTCAGATTTTCCCAGTTGCCCTTTAGTTTTCCTGTTACACTAGCAGCAGCCTCTGTGTCCATTATTCACTAACTCCTTTATTCCTCACAGTAACCTTGGGATTATTCTTTTATAATTACTCTCTATAGATAAGCAAATTGAAACTCAAGAGATATTACATAATTTGACCAAGATCACCCCGCTCGCAAGTGACAAAGTTGTAATTAAAATTCGCATTGTATGACTCCAAGTTCAATAGAATTTTCCCACCACGTCACTGTTGCTCTCATTACTCTTGTTCTTTCTTTCTAAGCCTCTGTGAAACCCCTCGGTTTTTTATTAAAATTGCCTATAATCGAGAGTTCCAAGTTGGAAGTCCAAATGGCTGATAAAATCTTAAAGTGTCCAGCTAGGATTTCTAATTTCTTCCCCAAGCTGTATGAAGTGAATCAAATAAAGACCACTAGTCATTCAGACTCTTAAAACAGGAGTCTAGTTGACATCCCATCCCCTTCCCTTTCTCTCATCCTTTCTTACTCTGTAAGTGTTCTTGCTGAAGAAACAGAGAATACAATGAACTGAGCCCTGAGAAGACTGCTTTGAGCTGCCTGCCACTAAGACCCCTTAAATAAAAGAATAGGGTCAGGCCACAGTGTCAGGACCACCCCCACTCCACGACAGCAGCCCAGGCTGCTGCTGGATTGTATTGCAATTTCAGAGGCACCACTCATATATTCCACATGAATGGTGCTCCCTAGAAGTACACAGCAGGGCTACAGCCCTACCCACCTCCCTTGGCATGAGTTGTCACATTGCCAATATTCAACTGTTGACACTTTAGACAGGAGATTTCCCAGAGTAGTTCATTTGAAAATATTCTGACCCTCTATGTCCTTTTTTTCTTCTCCCTCCACACATTTTTCCTCTCATAACATTTACCTGGCATAAAGTCCCTTAACCACTACCCCACTTCGCCAGCCACAGAGTTTTGGACATACTTCCCTTAAGTAGGCTAATGTCAGATAGGGAAGAAACTGCTGATTGCCTTCTAATATTCAGTCCTTACTTCTTTCTTAATAACAAGGTTGGGACACCACCCTAATAGTAACTAAATACTAATTTTTTTTTTAGCTGAGTATATCATCGCTCAGAACAAAATATTAGATTCCCCAGTTTCCCCTACAGATAGATGTAGTCACATAACTAAGTTCTGACCAATGAGATAAACATGCAAGTGTGATAGGCAACTACCAAGAGGTATACATAGAGGGAACTGATCCAGAGTCCCATTTTTCCATCGTTCCTGGAAGGTAAGGGCAACATATGGATTTCCCACAGCCATCTTGGACTCTGAGGTAAACTAAAAAGTGGAAACCATGTTCTAAATATGGTGGTGGCACAAGGAGACACTGTCTACCAGTTACCACTTTCCCTCCCTATGTCAACATTCTAGACCTCAAACTTAAATGTCTCCAGGCTCCTCTCAGGCCACATGATTCCTAAAATTTTGTGTTCATAAGCTACTCTCCTAGGTATAAATTTGAAGAGGCTCCCTTTTGCCTAACTCTAAACACCTTTATCTGCCATTAAAGTGTTGTCATGGTTTGATACCCACCTCTCCAAATGTTCCTCCCCCTATTCTTTTAAATATAGCCTAGTATTTGGTCAAATTCATCTATTTACCTCCACATTATTTCTACCTCTGTGACTGAAGTCATGATTCTTCTCCTGCCTAGAAAGTCCTTGATCTGTTTCTTTATCTGTAAATAGCAAACCATTTTCATACCAGTATAACTTCTGTATCCAACCTATACTTTTCTCCCTGAGATTTCCTCATTATATAGTAAAGTATCTTTGTCCTCCAAATAAATGATACAAATGCAGGCCAATATACAGCCCCTGGTGCACACTGGACACTAAATAATGTTTGGGGAACGAATGAAAAGAAGTCAGGAACAAAAGAAACTAGAAAAACAAGCTACATTGAAGAAGAAAAGAAGGAAGATGTAACTGAGACCACTGGTTGTTCCCAGCAATTATTCTTCCTTTATTCCGTAATTGTAGAATTTTTAGTTGGGTATGTGGCTAGACACAGTAAAGACTAGTTTCCCTGAAGCTAGCTATAGCTATGCCATTAAGTTGTGGCTTACACGTAAAGACAAGTTTTACGAGGCAGCTTCCTGAAACATCCCCCAGGAAACAACCAGGTTATATCTTTTACTAATCCTTCTTCATTCTTGCCTATCCTCTGCATAGAAGGTGGTGTCACCATCTTGAACTACAGCTCAGGGTTGGCAGGGAGGTAAACCAGTAAGAGACTGGGCCTCACCAGTAAGAGGATTCTATGAAGCAAAGCCACTCTATCCGTCCTAGATCATTTTCCACTAGCCTTTGGCATGAAAGGAAAAGAAACTTCTACTTGTTTGAAAGTCATAGTTAAACCTAAACCCTACGTAATAGAAAAGTCAAGAATAAAAGGATAATGGCAGAAGTAAGTAAGAGAAAATAGGCAACAAGACAGACATGATCCCTGCCTTCAAGGGACATAGACTCTACAGGAATAAAACTCCAGAATCCAGAACTACCTGTTTTATGAGGTCAAAAAGAGAGAGTGGCCACCAAAATGGTGCTTGTTTCTTGTCTCCAAACTAGTGATTAGAGAAGCTCTAGTAAAGGTTTTTTTTTTTTTTTTTTTTTTTTTTTTTGAGACAAAGTCTTGCTCTGCTGTCCAGGCTGGAGTGCAGTGGCACAGGCATGACTCACTGCAGCTTCAAGTTCCTAGGCTCAAGCAATCCTCCCACCTCAGCCTCCTGAGTAACTGGTACTACAGGCATGCACCACCACACCCAGCTAATTTTTATATTTTGTTTTTTGTAGAGATGGGGTTTTATGATGTTTCCCAGGCTGATCTCAAACTTCTGGGCTTAAGCCAACCACCTGCCTTGGCCTCCAAAGTGTTGGGATTACAGGCATGAGCCACTGCACCTGGATGAGGGAAGCTCTTAAATTCTGCTTTTATCTCTCTAAAGTCTTCCCTAAGGACAAGCTTTGCCTGGCACTTCCCCACAGATATTTATCCCAACACTCGCCTCATGGTAACATTAGCTTAGAGCAAATGCTTCTGGAGCCTCCACTCTTCAATTTCCTCTACATGTAGAATACCAACTGCTTTCTCCCAATGATTCTTGTCTTTGAGTGCCTGAAGGTAAAACCTTAACACAAGTATTTGGTAAAATGTCATCAAGGGTAACCATGTGGAATCTAAGGATCTAAGGAATACAGTCTTTCTTCTCTTTTAAGCCCACCAGAGTGGACACAGATTTGGGCACAGCCTTTGACCCTTCCCCTAAACAAAGAAGCTGATACCCCTAGAGGAAAACGAGCTCATAAGACAGAATAACTAGATATTTAAGGAACATGACTACTGTAAAGACAACCAAAGGGAAATATCTAAAGCAGTGTTATGGAAAATGACAAAGAACTTAAAATAAACATGTGTATTAGCTCATTCTTGCATTGCTATAAAGAAGTACCGGAGACTGGGTAATTTATAAAGCAAAGAGGTTTAATGGTCTCACTGTTCCACAGGCCATACAGGAAGTATAGTGGCTTCTACTTCTGGGGAGGCCTTGAGAAGCTTCCAATCATGGTGAGAAACAAAGGGGGAGCAAGGCATTTCAGACGGCAGGAGCAAGGACAGGGGAAGTGCTACACATTTTTAAATAACTGGATCTCATGAGAACTCACTATCTTGAGAACACCACCAAGGGGATGGTGATAAATCATTCATGAGTTTCAACTACCTCCCACCAGGCCCTACCTCCAACAGTGGAGACTACAATTTGACATGTGATTTGGAGGAACGCAGATCCCCCATATCATTCTGGCCCTGGCCCCCCAAATCTCATATACTTCTCACATTGCAAAATAAATTTACCCCTTCTCAACAGTCCCCCAAAATCTTAACTCATTTCAGTATTTACTCAAAAGTCCAAAGTCTGATCTGAGACAGGCTAGTCCCTTCTGCCTATGAGCCTGTAAAATCAAAAACAAGTTAGTGACTGCCAACATACAATAGGGGTATAGGCATTGGGTAAATACTCCTGTTCCAAAAGGGAAAAATCAGCCAAAAGAAAGACCCATGCAAGTCTGAAACCCAGCAAGGCAGTCATTAAACCTTAAAGCTCCAAAATAATCTCCTTCAACTCCATGTCCCACATCCAGAGAAGACCAATGCAAGTAGTGGGCCTCCCAAGTCCTTTGGCAGTTCCACTCCTATGGCTTTCCAGCGTTCAGCCCTGAGGCTGCTCTCAAGGGCTGGCATTGAGTGGCCAGTTGCTTTTCCAGGGACAGTGTGCAAGCTGTCAGTGGATTTACAATTCTGGGATCTGCAGGATGGTAGCCCTCTTCTCACAGCTCCACTAGGCAGTGCCCCAGTGGGGAGTCTGTGTGGGGACTCCAATCCTGCATTTCCCCTCTTCAGTGCCTCAGTAGAGGTTCTCGATGAGGGCTCCACTCCTGCAGCAGGCTTCTTTCTGGACATCCAGGCTTTTTTATACATCCTCTGAAATTCAAGCGGCGATTCCAAACCCTCAACTCTTACACTCGGTGTACCCACAGGCTTAACACCCCATAGAAGCTGCCAAAGCTTATGACTTGTACCCTCTGAAGCAGTGGCATGAGTTATAACTGTGACCCTTTGAGCAATGGCTGGAGCTGGAGTGACTGGGAGGTAGGGAGCAGTGTCCTGAGGCTGCGCAGGGCAGCAGGACCCTAGGCCTGGCCCATGAACCCATTCCTCCCTTCTAGGCCTCTGGGCCTGTGGTAGGAAGGGATGCTGCAAAAGTCTCTGAAATGCCTTCAAGACCTTTTCTCCATTGTTTTGGCTATTAGCAGTTGGCTTCTTTTTACTCATGAAAATTTCTTCAGGCTTCTTTAATTCCTCCCTTGAAAATGGGCTTTTCTTTTCTACCACATAGCCAGGCTGCAAATTTTCTAAACTTACGCTCTGCTTCCCCTTTAAATATAAGTTCCAACTTTAGGTCATTTCTTTGCTCTTGCATATGAACATAGGTGTTAGAAGCAACAAGGCTATTTCTTGAACACTTTGCTGCTTAGAAATTTCTTCCACCATACACCCTAAATCATCACTCTCAAGTTCAAAGTTCCATGGATCCCTAAAGCAAGAGCACAATGCATCAAAGTTCTTTGCTAACATAACAAAAGTGACCTTTTCTCCAGTTCCCAATTAAGTTCCTCATTTCCATCTGAGACCTGCTCAGCCTAGCCTTCACTGTCCATATCACTACCAGCATTTTGTTCATAACCATTCAACCAGTCTCTTAGGAGGTTCCAAGCTTTCCCTCATCTTCTTTTCTTCTGAGCCCTCCACACTCTTTCAACCTCTGCCTATTACCTATTTCCAAAGCTGCTTCCTCATTTTTAGATATCTTTATAGCAATGCCCCACACCTCAGTACCAATTTTCTGTATTAGTCTGTTCTTGCAGTGCTATAAAGAAATACCTAAGACTAGGTATTTTATAAAGCAAAGATGTTTAATTGGTTCACAGTTCTGCAGGCTGTATGGGAAGCATAGTGGTTTCTACTTCTGAGGAGGCATCAGGAAGTTAAGAATCATGGAAGAAGGCAAAATGGGAGGGAGGTGTCTCACATCATGGGAGCAGGAGCAAGAAACAGTGAGGGGGGAGGTGCTGCACACTTTCAAACAACCAGACCTCACAAGAACTCACTCACTATCACATGAGCAGCACCAAGGGGATGGTGCTAAACCATTCATGAGAAATCCACCCAGTGATCTAACCAGGCCCCACCTCCAACACTGGGGACTACAATTTGACATGAGATTTTGTGGGACACAGATCCCAACCATATCAACATGACATTAAATGTCTTTCAGAAGATAAGAAAAGTTATTAGTAACATGAAACATAAATAGGAAGTTATAAGAAAAAAACCCACTGTAAATATTAAGTATAAAAATATGGTAGTTGAGATTTTAAAATAGCGCAGCAGGATAAACAATAGGAGGAAAGAGAGTACAAACTTGTTAGCTGGAATATTATATTGAGAAACTCTCCAAGAGGGCATTTGGAAAGGATAAGGAGATTTAAAAATAAAAAGAATATACAGATATCAGCATAGATATTAAGTTTTTAAAAATCAGTATGGGTAAATAAATATAAGAATGAGTCTTAAGGGCAATGACCAAAGTATTAAAATAGAATGTGTACATTTGCAACCAGAAAAAGAAAATTTGATCTTTCTAAAGAAAAGTAAGGACTAAAATAACAAAAGGAAAAAATAAGTGAGTAAATGGAAAACATAAAATGACCAAATAAATTATAACAAATATTAATATTTAAGTTACTAAATGTTAGTGGGTTACATTTACCAACCAAAAGACAGAGACTGGCAGATTGAACTGGAGAATAATATAACTGTATGTCATCTACACGAATCAGATTCAAATGCAACAACAGTCAGATTAAAAACTGAAAACAGAAGATTCAAATGGACATAACAAGAAAACATAAGCCAAAAGAAAGCTGGATTCACCATCTTAATATCTGACAAAATGCTTACTAATGGTACACAGAGAGTACGACCCAAAACTGCGACTCAAATCAGATTTATTGGACGACCAAGTTTATTCTCAGAGTCTATCTATGCACAGGCTCCTTAGCTAAATACTTCCAAAAGTAGATGAAGATTAGAAACGAATATAGCTCTCACATAAACTTCACACTAATTCTACACATTCCAGCAAAAATCTTAAGGTATAGTCCGACATTAGGACATTTACAGAGGGCAGGTTGTCAGCATCAATTCCAGTAATTATTGGATTATGTTGCCCAAAAATCCATCTTGGCAATTTCTCAGACACTTCTATTGGGCAATTTTTATGATGTCACAGTCTGTTGCCATGAAAATGATTGCAATGTCATAAATTCAGAATTTCAACTCTACAGCAGGATCAAGGAGGAAAAGATGACAAAGCTGTTCAAAGTGAGTGGTACAGTGCTTCTGGTAATTATCCAGAAGAAGATGGAAATAGTAAAATGCACAGGGAGAAAGAAAATGGATGAGGCCAAGTCCTTGAATTTAAGTCACAAAATTGGCTCCCACCCACCTTGCCCCTGAAGGTTTTAACATATGGCCACTTTTACCATTAATTACTATGATCCTATGGAAAAACCAGTGAACTTCCATGACTTCATGAGTTGAACTATCTGTTCTTTGAATTCAACACCAAAATTTTGAACTAGAGTTTGAATTTGTGAGATACAGTCACTAAACTTTTGAGAAGAGAAGCACTTAAAATGTTACAGTTAGAGTTTTTTCCTACCTAATTACAGCATTTTAAATTTCATTTTTAGCAGGGATATCACTTTAAGGAGGTACATGAAAGATACCACCTGCTGCTCAATTTTAAAGGTAAAAAGAAAAGCATTACACTTGGATCTATAAATCCTCAAAAGCTATTGTTTTTGCATTTAGCACTCTGTGATGCATGGTGCCAGGTCCTCCTTACTCAATATTATCATTTTGATTGTTATCTCCTTATATGTATATATAGCCCTAGCCCAAACTTTTCCTTTGAACTCAAGACCCATATACATGGGAGGTCAAGGCAGGAGGGTTGCTTGAGCCCAGGAGTTTGAGGGCAGCCTGGACAACACAGTGGAACCTCATCTCTACAAAAAAAGTTTTAAAAATTTACCAGGTATGCTGTTGCACACCTGTGGTCCCAGCCACTTGGGAAGCTGAGATGGGAGGATCATTTCAGCACAGGAGATCAAAGCTGCGGTGAGCTATGACCACACCACCGTGCTCCAGCCTGGGCAACAAAAAGAGACCTTACTGAAAAAAAAAAAAAAAGAAAGAAAGAAAAGAGAAAAGAAAGAAAGAAAGAAGATTCATCTACACAGATATGTCTCACATGCCATGCACAAACTCAACTTTTCAAAACCAAACTTGGCATCTTCCCATAAACTTGGCCCTGTTCTCGTGATCTCTATGTGACCAAATGGCACTCTTGTACAAGCCAGAAACCTTGACCTTTCTTTGCACTGCACACTCTACCTTACATATTGCTATGGTTTGAATGTTTGTGCCATCCAAAAGTCAGATGTGGCCTATCAACCCCGGACTTCTCTGCCTCCAGACTGTAAGAAATAATTGTTTTCTTTATAAAGTACCCAGTCTCAGGTATTCAGTTATAGCAACAGAGCATGAAATAAGACAATATATCTGAGACATGTCAATTTTGTCCTTCAAACAGCTCTCAAATCCATATGTTTGACTCCATTGCCTTGCACACCACCTCAGGTCACGCTGGCCCATTTCAACAGCTTCATGACTGGTCTTCCACACCCATCCTAGTCCCTCCTGTAATCTGTTCTCCATGCTGCAGCCAGAATGATCATTTCAAAATCCAAATCTGATTATGTTATCATCCTATTTAAAACAATTGGATGAGCAAAGGAAGTGGTTTCTTGAGATGAAATTTACTCCTTTGCTCATCCATAAGAATCTACTCCTCATCCATTAAAGTTTGATCACGAGATTCACTCACATCTCCAGGTTCCACTCCTACTTTTAGTTCTCTTGCTATTTTCACCACATCTACAATTATTTCCTCCACTGAACACTTGAAGCCCTCCAAGGCATCCATGAGGGTTGAAATCAACTTCCTCCAAACCCCTGTTAATATTGATATCTTACCTTCCCCAACGAATCAAAAATTGTTCTTAATGGCATCTAGAATGGTGAGCTTTTTCCATGTTTTTAATTTTCTTTGCCCAGATCCATCAGAGGAATCACAATGTACAGCAGCTGTAGACTCACGAAATGTATTTCTTAAATAATACTTGAAAATTGAAATGACTCCTTGATCCATGGACTGCAGAATGCTTGTTGTATTAGCAGGTATCCAAACAACACTAATCTCCTTGTAAATCTCCATCAGAGCCATGCAGTGACCAGATGCATTGTCAGTGAGCAGTAATATTTTGCTTCTTTTTTTCTGAGCAGCAGGTCTCAACAGTGGGCTTAAAATATTCAATAAACCATGCTATAAACAGATGTGCTGTCACCTAGGCTTTGTTATTTCATTTATAGAGCAGAAGCAGAGTAGATTTAACACAATTCTTAAAAACCCTAAGATTTTCAGAATGGTAAACAAGCATTAGCTTCAACTTAAAGTCACCAGCTGTATTAGTACCCTCACAAGAGTCAGCCTGTCCTTTGAAGTTTGAAGCTAGGCATTGATTTCTCCTCTCTGGCTAGGAAAGTCCTAGATGGCATCTTCTTCCATTAGAAGACTCTTTCATCTACATGGAAAATCTGCCACTTCCTGTAGCCACCTTCCTCAATTATCTCAGCTAAATCTTCTGGATAACTCACTACAACCTCAACATCAGCACTTTCAGTTTCATCTCACACTTTCATGTTATGGAAACAGCTTCTTTCCTTAACCTAATGAACCAACCTCTGCTAGCTTCCAACTTTTCTTCTGCAGCTTTCTCACCTCTCTCAGCCTTCACACAATTGAAGAGAGTTAAAACCTTGCTCTGGCTTAGGTTTTGGCTTAAGGGAATATTGTGACTGGTTTGATCTTCTATCCAGATCATTAAAATGTTCGCCAAAGCAGCAATAAGGCTGTTTCGATTTCTTATCATCCATGTGTTCACTGGAGTAGCACTTATCTTTTCCTTCAAGTACTTTTCCTTTGCATTCACAGCTTGGCTGTTTGCCACAAGAGGTCTAGCTTTTGGCCTACCTTGACTTTAGACATGCCTTCCCCATTAAGCTTAATCATTCCTAGCTTTTGATTTTAAAGTGAGAAACGTATGACTCTTCTTTCGCTTCAACAGTTGGAGGCTGTGATAGTTATTAATTGGCCTAATTTCCATCTTGTGTCTCAGGAAATAAGGAGGCCAAAGGAAAGGGAGAGAGATAGGAGAACAGCCAGTTGGTGGAGTGGTCAGATCACACACAACATTTACCAGTTAAGTCTGCAGTCTTACATGGGCATGGATCATGATGTCCCAAAAGCAATTAAAATAGGAACATCAATGATCACTGATCACAGATCACCAAAATAGAAATAATAATAATAATAAAAGTGTGAAATAACTGCAAAGATGACCAAAATGTAACACACAAACACAGAGTGAATACGTGTTGCTGGAAAATTGGTGCCAGTCGACTTGCTCAAGCCAGTGTTGCCACAAGCCTTCAATTTTTAAAAAATGCAATTTCTGCAAAGCACATAAAGCTGATAAAATGAGATATCCCTGTATGATATCCTTTCATAGAATCACATTCCTTTTCTTCAGAGTAAATATGTTAATGTGTAGTTATACAATTATCAGGATAGTTATTTAATTAACTTCTGTTTCCTATGCCATACTATAAGGTACATGAAAACAGGCAAGTTGTTTATTTTTGTTTCCATTATACCCTCAGCTCTGGCACTGTATCCAGCACATAACACATGCCCAAGGTATTTTTTGAATTTGTGACTAGTAATTTATTGAGATGTTTTCACAAATGACATTTCAAAATTTCTCAAACTTCTCAAAAAAAAAAGGAAACTTACACCTATCATTTTATTCAGCTATTCTACTGCTAGGTACTTTTTATAGCAATTTTATTTATAATAGCCAAAAACCTACTAGAAACAGCCCATTGCACTGCAACAGATGAATAGATAAAATGTGAAGTATCCATATAGTAAATCAATACTCAGCAATAATTATGCTCAAAAATATATTTTATGTTCAAAAGATAATTTAAAAAGGAATAAACTATTGACACATGCAGCAACATAGAGAACCTCAAAAATCTTTAGCTGAGTGAAAGAAGCCAGAAACAAAAAAGTATATGCTATATGATTTCATTTGTATGAAGTTCTAGAAAATCCAAACTAAATTATAGTGTCAGAAAGCAGGCCAGTGACTGTTGGGGGACAGTGTGATCTGTGAGAAATTACCACAAAGGAACAAAAGAAAATTGTGGGGTGATGGAAATGTTTATTATTTTGATTATGGTGACCATTCTATATGTGTGTACATATGTCAAAAAACATCAATCTTATCTTTTAAACATAGGTAACTTATTATTTGTCAATTATACCTTAATAAAATTGGAAGCTTGTAATTCAGTAGGAATTATTAAGATCTGAATGTAAGAATATATATTAAAAATGTCAGAGAAAATATATGAAAAGGATACAAATTCCAGGATTTTGCTATTACTTCATTATTTAGTCATTCAATAAATATATCTTATTTTTAATAGAAATTAGTCCAATAAACACTTCTCAAAATAAGACATTTGTGTGGCCAACAAACATATGAAAAAAAGCTCCACATCAGTGATCATTAGAGAAACACAAATCAAAACCATAAGATACCATCTTATGCCAGCCAGAATGACGATTATTAAAAAGTCAAGAAATAACAGATGCTGGAGAGGCTGCGGAGAGATAGGAAGAGTTTTACATTGGGAATGCAAATTAATTCAACCATTGTGGAAGACGGTGTGGTGATTCCTTAAGGATCTAGAACCAGAAATATCATTTGACCCAGCAATCCCATTACAGGGTATGTACCCAAAGTAATATAAACCATTCTATTATAAAGATACAAGCACATGTATGTTTATTGCAACACTATTCACAATAGCAAAGACATGGAATCAACCCAAAGGCCCATCAATGATAGACTAGAGAAAGAAAGTGTGGTACATACACACGATGGCATACTATGCAGCCATAAAAAGGAATGAGATCATGTCCTTTGCAGGTACATGGATGGAGGTGGAAGCCATTGTCCTCAGTAAACTAATGCAGGAATAGAAAACCAAACACTTAATGTTCTCACTCATAAATGAGAGCTGAATAATGAGAACACATGGACACAGGGAGGGGAACACCACACACTGGGGCCTGTTGGTAGGGGACAGGGAGAAGGAGGAACATTGGGAAAAAGAGCTAATGCATGCTAGGTTTAATACCCAGGTGATGGGTTGATAGATGCAGCAAACCACCATGACACACGTTTACCTTTATAACAAACCTGCACATCCTGCACATGCATCCCGAAACTTAAAATAAAAATAAAGAAATCAGGCAAATAAAACAACAAAGAAATCCTACAACTTGTAACTAAAAATTAACCCTTAAAATAATGCGCTCTCTCATAAATTTTGTAAAGATAACAAAATATTTTTATTCAGATATTTATTTCCTGAGATTGCCAGAAAATATAATGACTTGAGTCCTAGAGTCTTTGGGGATATATTTTCTATAATGGCCTTGGAAAGTGGCATGACCAGAATTTAAAATCAATCAATCAGAAGGAGCATAGTGTTTTAAAAGGCAGTATTTCTAGCAATAACAATAGCAAACAACTCTTCCACTCTTTACCTTCCTTGCTCTTTATTTGTTATTCAAGTTTAGCAATCTGTGTTTAAGTAAAATCTTTGAGCATTTTTGCTACAGGCAAAATTTTATATTCTCTTAGTTCTGTGATATAGAGGAGTCAGCTATTTCAATTTTTTGCAGACTAAATAGAATATTAATGGCCCTAATGATTTTTAAATACCATCAGCAAGGTTATTTAAAATGACTGTGTCATAGCAACAATCAATAAGATAATGAATGTGAAAATACTTTGTATGTGGCAAACAGCTACGCTATCATATGTGAAAAGACGAAAATTTTTTTAAATTATTTTTCAGATGAAAGTAATTTGAAAGAATAGATGGTAAACAATCATAACTTATTCAAATAAAGGAAGCATTAAAAACAAAAGGCAGACTAGCACAGGCCACTTGAGAAGATGGAAGCCCACAGTCTGTTGTTTTAACACAGGGAGAAATAATTTTACAAATAGGAAAATAAACCAATTAGAAAGTATGCTACTTTTTTAAACATCCAGAGAAAAATGTTGCTTAATTATCTTCAGCTCTGGGAATCTTAAATCTAGAAGGGTGTTTACCAAAATATTTTCATAGAACTATTCTACATCAACAAAATGTTTCACAGTCAAATAAGTCTAGAGCATATTGCATCAAACAAGGTTAAAAAGTTATTAGAGAAATTTTCATAAACTGTAATATAATGATAATAATATGAAAGAGAAGATAATACAAAGAGAAGAATATATTATGCAATCTTTTCTAAACTTACTTTTGACTACAGAATTATTTTTGTCTTGAAGCCTCTCATGGGCCTAACATGGTTCCTCTTTATCTAGAAACACCATGAATTAATCAGTATAGGTGATTTAATAATTCCAGAACCTAAAGAAGACCAGAGTACATGAGCCTAGCAAAAAAAAAATTACATATATACAACTTTGACTACATTGGTTTGAGTAAATGAGAAAACCATTGATTACCAAAACCTTGCATAAAACCGTAAGAGGTTCAGTTACAGAAAAATGTGGGAGAAGCTCGTGTCTACATGGAAAATGAAATTGTGGGAATAAAAGGAGCTCCTTACGTTGTCCACGTAACTTCTATTTCGTGAAACCCAATTTGCATGAAAAACCAGAACTCTAATTAAAACAAATTTCAAAACCCAGAATATGATGAGACTTCAAGAACCCAGTGATAGCTACAGGTACGTGTTTATCAAGCTGGCATTCATGAAGCCCTGGCCCTGCCTGAGTTCTCCATTAATTCTGTCCTCCTTGGTCCCCACCTACCTTGCGCAAGAGTGGCTGGTTCTACCACCCATCAGCCATGTCCCTCCTCATTCCTCATCCCTCTTCAATGGCCTAGGAAATCTCAGACACTTTCTGGACATCAAGCTGGAACATGGAGTCTCTGGGAAGTGATTATCAGGCTCAGGGTTTCTGTGTATGGTTGAGCCATGCGTGCACTGTACAAAGGCCAAAGGAACAAGGAGCAAGAAGGGTCTGAAACAATCCGCATTATGCTTGCCAAGTGGTGCTCCCTGGCATTGGACTGCTTTGGTCTGGAAAAAGATAGCCTTTGACTTTTGCAAAAAGACACTGGTCAGTTGGCCAAGCATGCATCTGCCAGTCTTCCTCCATGCAGAGGGGTGCCTTTTTCTAATTCTTCCACTCAGAGGGAGAATTTTTCTCTTAATTCCCGCAAAGGCAAATGATTGGCTTGTTGCTTGGCCCATCTGCCTTGACCCTTTACTCAGTTATCTCTACTCTATTGCCTGAGAGGCACCTTGTGGTTCTAGTAACGTGAATAAAGGGCTTCTCTACAGGACAAGACACAGACACCTGAACCTGAACCTATTAGTCTAGAAATGCTTCTCCCCTCTCCTCCTCTTCCCCAGGGCAAAAACAGCAGAAGGACTTCAGAGAAAGAAAGAGAATGCTGAGAAGTGGAGACACGTCGGGTGTATTTCAAAATTAAAACCCCCATTACGGAACCTGTTGGCCTAACCCAGTCTCTAGATGCAACATTCCTGGGTCAAGTGTCCACCATCTGGGCCTGCTCCATATAACAGGAGCAGAAGGGTAGCGCTGGCTGTGGGCAGTGAAGAGTGGTGTCTGTTCTCAGAGAAAGTGAGCATGCCCGGAGAAGCACACACTAAGACATCTACTACTGTTTTTCTCTAGGTTTGGAGATGATGATAATTTTATATATATATTAAATAATCCTGCTTCTTTAACTTTCCACATTTTATTTTATGTCCCAATGACTTGAACTATAGCTTTTATATATGTACTTTTTTCCAGTGTAAAGTCTCCTTTTAGGTATGAAACCGGGAGCTTTATAAGCAGTTGGGGAAAGGTCTGAATCGTGAACTGTGCAAGGGAGAATGACCTGGTGATGCTCCATGGCTTATGCCTGCTTTCAGTACCTAATAGCCGGTACCTCTTCTAAAACATTTTCACACTGATACTCACTTGGCCATCCGTAGGAATCTATCAAGGGAAAAATAAGCAAAACCTTCCACCAGGGGGACAGTTTTGTGAAGAAGTAGTTCCCTCCAACTCCTTCCCAAATTCCTTTAGCAATTCTCATTCCTGCTTGAACCCAAAAAATGACCTGGTTACACCCATGAGCCTCAGAATCATATTTAAAGAGGAAAAAACAAAGATTCTGTTAGATACTGACAAAGTAATAAGCTTTACTCTTTGCCAGGAAAATTACAGCACTGTGGTTCCATATGTCCCTCTTCTATGACATCTCTCTCTACCTTGTGGAGGTTGTACATAAAGTCTTCCCCTAAGGGAGATGAAAGGTAGGTAGGGCTAGAAAGAAAAAAAATTAAAAAAAAAAATGTAAAACCTCTCATGCCCTCACCAAGAATCCCCATATACACCCAGGCCAGCATAGAATTCCCCTAACCCAAAAATGTGGTTTGGAAACAGACAATGTAGGAAAGTGAGACATCAAAAGAAGTGACTGTGGAGCTTCTGACAACACAAATGAAACCAGAAAGACAGCTCAGGCAGGCTCCTTTGGACCTGCAGCTCCCATTCCTTCAGAGAGAACTCCTGATGCTTATTTCTTCCATGTTAGAATTAGTTTAACACTCATTCCTGATGCCCTCTCTGCAGGTCGGAACATTTTTCATTCCTCTCCAGGATGTTCAGGGAAGCTTTCACTGTAGGAAAACAAAGCACACTCCACGACCCTCACAGGACCAGACACGCTGACCGCTTTCTCCTGGAATCCTCAGCAGACTTCTCCCTACCAGCGCTGTGCAAACCATTTGCAGCTGGGTTTTTTCCTACTTGTGAAACAACATTGTCTTCCCAACAGAGCGGGACCTATTTGATGAATGGTGGCAGAGGGCTAAGGTGGAAATGGATTTTGATTGCTTTGATTGCAAGAATCCAGACGTTTAAAAATGACCTAGATGGCTTAACCCCTTCTTACCTGCACTACAGTAAATGAAATAAAAAGATACGTATGTATACTCAAGACACAAACCAGATGATGAAATAACTGCTTTTCTCAGTGTGTTTGAAACGCTGTGATATTTACAGTCACACTTTAAAAACTATCTTATTACATAAATAATACATTAATATATTTCAACAAAAAAGACTCAAACATAGAAGTACAGAGAGTAAAAGGCAAAAGTTTACTTTTTACCCCTCATGCACTGCCATTTTTCGCCCCAATGGTAACCAAATTTACAGTTTACTGCATATGCTTCTCATCATTTTCCTCTATATTTAAATAATGTTTCCTAAACATAGTTTCTGCCTGTTGCTTTTTTCCCTTAACAGTACATCTTTTGAAATCTCTCCATGTCACTACATTCAGGTCTCTCATTCTCTTTAATGGCTGCAGAATTGCTGTGCTTTAATATGGTAGAAAATTAGAATTGTGTTTTAGGCCAGGCGCGGTGGCTCAAGCCTGTAATCCCAGCACTTTGGGAGGCCGAGACGGGCGGATCACGAGGTCAGGAGATCGAGACCATCCT
>NW_012123376.1:162604-184727 GCF_000951035.1 Colobus angolensis palliatus | reverse complement strand
TCACTTGAGGTCAGGAGTTTAAGACCAGTCTGGCCAACACGGTGAAACCCTGTCTCTACTAAAAATACAAAAATTAGCCAGGCATAGTGGTCCATCACGAAATGTTTTCTAGGACCTTCTTTTTTTTTTTTTAAGAAAGTATGGAGGGGGGTGTTGAGGGGAACAAAACTAGCAGCATTTTGTTATCCTCAGGAGCCTATACTTTTAAGTATTTTTTGTTTTTCCCCAGGAGCCAAAGAACATGGTCATTTCATGTCAGCTTGTTATGCATTAGCACAACTCTGATCAGTGCCATCAAAGGTTATTGATAGTACCAATAATATAGATGTTGGAAAATTTTACATTGATTTAATGCCTGAAATCAATCAACCTTTCACTATTCTCTTTCCTTTCCATTGCTCCTGCAGACTCGGATAACATTCAGTTCCTGAATCTCCAGAGCTTCCTGTAAAGGGGTAATGGAATCCATCTGAGAGTTTAGTAATCTACAGCTCTTGGATTAGAACCCATCAAAAGCTAGAATAGGTCATTTTACCATCAAAAGAACATCCCTCCTTCAAAGAAATGTCAAAACTCAAGCAGTCTTTTCACTCTGAGGTGGCCTTATTTATAGACTTTTCTGGTTTCATTTCTCTTGCAATACACTGTGATCCCCAGGACAGTGGCCCATGGATGGCAGCAAAGCCTCGCAGCTGAGACTATGTCTGAATGCAGCTCAGGCTCTCCTCCACATTCCATTTGTTCAAGTAACTTTTCCAGGGCTATGCAGTCAGGCCAATTATCTTAGAAACAAGCAATTATAACCACATTCACAGCTCCCTAAAAGGGTGAGTGCATTCTAGTAACAATTTCTCATGAAAGAAAAACAGTAATTGAAGGATTGGCAAGGCTATTGCAACAGACCAAGACCTCTGGGAAGACATTTAATAGCGTGCAGGAGTATACACACACACACACACACACACACACACACACACACAGTCCACTTGCTTTCCCACCAGAGGAATTTTTCCTTTCCATCAAAATCTACCAAATATTTTCTAGAGGAAAAAATACAGAGAGACCATAGGAAACAAAATAGATGAAAGTATAACTGGCATTCTGAGTTCTGGTCATGCATTATTCCTTAATATCTATATGTTCATCTCTTGCTTCTCTATTGTTGAATGTAAGTCACAGCGTGAAATACTGGCAAAGTATCATTCCTGAGATAAGACACGTGGAAGCACTTTAGAAAAGGTAAATGGGGTGGATCACTTGAGGTCAGGAGTTTAAGACCAGTCTGGCCAACACGGTGAAACCCTGTCTCTACTAAAAATACAAAAATTAGCCAGGCATAGTGGTCCATGCCTGTAATCCCAGCTACCTGGGATTGAGTGAACCTGAGAGGCAGAGGTTGCGGTATGCAGAGATCACGCCACTGCCCTCCAGCCTGGGCAACACAGCAAGATTCCATCTCAAAAAGAAAAAGAAAAAAGGAAAAGAAAAGGTAAATAATTTTATCAACCTAAGGTAAATGTAGTTATTTTTGGAGCCTAATTCACATCTTTATTGATAGAACATACTATCAGCTCAAACTAGGCATGGCACCCTGAAGCAATCAAATAATCCGACATTCACTATTAGATATATTACTCTAAAAGTCTACCAGTCCTCCAGATCTCAGTCCTGATTCCATAGCACACACAGTAACACACATTGCAGCCTTTGTGCATATATTCAAATGCTTATACACATTGCTTTAGCTATAATTGTCCAAGGGCTATTTTTCTAAGATAAGGTGGTAAATTCTTTAAGGTAAGGATTTAATGTAATATTTGTATTCCCCACAACAGAGTATAAGGCTTTGCATACCAGCAGCAATCAGTAACCAGTTGTTGAATTGATTAACTATCAGACATTCATGATAGTTTTTCAGATATTGGACCTCTGAAACAACAAGTAAACATAAGGTTTGAGTAGACTGGTGAAAACGTTATCTAAAAGCATGTACGTTTGCCCAGAGGGAAAGAAATATGTATTTATTTATTTATTTTTATTTCTTTCTTTAGGCAAAAGTACATGTTTGTGAAATACACACACACATATATACTGTACTACACAAACACACACACATTGCATATATATATATGTGTGTATACATATGTGTATATATATGTGTGTGTGTATATATATCTCTGGGTAGCAAGGTTACCAGTTCCATTTGGCTCTGGAAAATAAGAACGACACACCATTTTGGAAGAGAAAACGGATGTCTAACCTTGCCGCTTTGTTTTGTTTTTCATGCATCCAGACCAGAGTATTAGGACAGAGGGGAGACAAAAGGTAATTGAGCTGGGATTCGGGGGAAGCATTTCGTAAGTGAATAAAAGGCCACAGTGATGAGTTCAGTGGCAGGGGGTTTTCCAAACACATCTCCAGAGAATCTGGAGTGAACCTAAATAGAAAGGCTTTCTTTCTCAAAATGCATGAAATAGGTTGAATATTTTTGCCTCTTGCCTGCGCGGGTGACACCAGTCTGGACCTCAGAGCCCAGCTCCGGGTGCCGCGGCTCCCTGGATGGCTGAGCGGGGGCGGAGCGCCATCTACTGGTTATCGGTGCGACGGGCGCCCGGCAAGTTTTCCGGAGCAGAGCCTGCGAGCAAAGGGCGCATCATTTAGCCAAGAGGGCGTCTGGAATCCAGCTGCTCCGAAGTTAGGCTGCAGTGAGAAATGACAACGTACATACCCTTTCCCACCCCTTCCCTTCCCTAGCTCTCCTCCTCCAATTATCCTTGGGAAGAAAATGCAGAGGAAAAGACATGGAAACACTCCCTTAGAATTGCAGTGGGGAGCGGGGGAGGGAAGCGCGGGATTTTGTCCGGGCAGGGAAGAGACTAGGGTTTGTTTCTGTCTCTGCACGCTAGGCTTTGGAAAAGGCTTGCACCCTTGCTGGGTGCTTTCTCCTCTACCCGCTGGGCTCACTAGCTAATGAGGCTGCTGGATAACCGAGGGCTCAGGGGGTCACCTGGAACAAACGGGCAGTGGGACAGGGATGCAGGCAGGTCTGGCCGGAGATGCATGGTGAGGCCCTCTCAAACCCTGGCCAGAGGAGGTGCTGTCACCCTAAGAGAAGCAAAAGCCCCATCTTCCTCTGTGTCCAGCTTTCCACTGGCCTAAAAGACGGCTTCCTTCTGGGGCAGCCTCTAGGTCTCCCAGGACTACTGTGGGGCTGACCAGCCCCCACAGGAGTGCCTCTTTTTGGAGGGCCTACTTTCTTCCAACAGCTCCCCACCCTTCTCTAGACCAGGGAGTAGTTTGATCGTCAAATCACCTTCACTGATTTCTGACAGAGAGTGAGTGCTCTACCACAGGCAGACACCCCCTTGGGCAGTAGCCCACTACTAGAATCGGCGTCATGAAGTCTCCACTTCCAAGAGTTAGAAGAACCACAGAATTATCTATTTCAAAGCGTTGGT
Organism: Colobus angolensis palliatus; assembly: GCF_000951035.1. NCBI lineage: Eukaryota > Metazoa > Chordata > Mammalia > Primates > Cercopithecidae > Colobus > Colobus angolensis. The sequence goes on along the minus strand of NW_012123376.1, from coordinate 181,269 downwards.
AGATGCAAAGCCAAAATTCACACCAGGGCCCATAGTTTCCTAACTACCATGTTGGATGAAGAGTACAACAAATCACGTCTGTAAGGCTTCTGATAAGTGACTTTGTCAAAATGAGAAGCCGTTTACTTGCAGAAAGCACAGTGATGTCAGGTTAGTGAGTGTGACACAAGCAAGGTAGTTTACACTACATCTTCTCTCCACTCCTCCCCAAAGCTCCTTCCTCAGGAGGTCTGAAGTCAGCCCCATCACCCACCCTATGCTTCAGCAAAATCCCTACCAATAAATCTCAGAGGCTGGCAATTCTTTGACTCCACAGACTTGGAGAAGACATCTGAAAAAGATGAGAATCTTTTAAAAGAGAACAGAAAACACATGTTTTCAAAGAAGATGATGACTTTTTCTGAAAATAAGGCAAGGGATGCTGCATTAGATTAGTCCCAGGTTATCTCCATTTGGCCAAATACTCTTAAAATTAAAATACCAAGACACAAAACAAAGAAGCACACTGCTAATGTATTTTACAACCTTACAAAACTTAGCAGAAAGGGCCTATAATTTAATTGTATGGGTTTGGGTTTTCAGTTACTTATAACCCCGTGACAATCTCTGTAAAAGAATAAAGCAGGGATTAAGAATAGTTGTTATGACATAAATTTCTAGTATATCTATGGCATTAAGAACCTGAAAAACATCTATTCTTGAGATGACATAATGTCTTCTTTCAAATTCTCTGCAATACTTAAGATCCTCTTTTTTAAGGAAACTAAATCTTAACAATCTCTAATAGATTCACTAAATGAAGCAGCACCTAAATATTGGCATGTGTGGAGTGCTGGTGATAAAATGAGGAGGTGGGGACCACTGGGAAGGCTGGAGATGTGTCCTAATGTATTTGGTTCTGCATGTTCTGTGTTGGCCATAACTCTCTTGTTAACCCATCAACTCCTCCTAGAGAGAAAGATTTTGTTTTTCTTTCTGCATCATGGTTCAGGTACCTAACACAGTATTTTTGTATTAGTCCCTTCTCATACTGTTATAAAGAAATACCTGAAACTGGGTAATTTACAAAGAAAAGAGGTGTAATTGGCTCACAGCTCTTCAGGCTATACAGGAAGCAGGGTGCTGACATCTGCTCAGCTTCTGGGGAGGCCTCAGGAAACTTACAATCATGGCAGAAGGCAAAGGAGAAGCCAGAAATTCACATGGCCAGAGCAGGAGGAAGAGAGAGGAGGGAAGTACCACACACTTTTAAACAACCCAATCTCATGAGAATTCACTCACTATGCAGTACCAAGGGGCGATGGTGCTAAGCCAGTCATGAGAACTCCACCCCCATGATCCAATCACCTCCCACCAGGCCCCACCTCCAACACTGGGGATTACAACTGAACATGAGATTTGGATGGGGACACAGATCCAAACCACATCAGCTTTACAAAGAGCAAGTACTTGAGCAATACCTTGTTCCTGCCCTGATTCTGAGCAAATCTGTACTTAAGGGGGAAGCATAAAAACTACTCAGCCAGCCTCATGAGGCACTTTCATAGTCAAATCAGACTCTGAACCAGGTATCTTAGGCACAAGCCCGGAACAGAAGCATTCTCTTGGCTGCCATATGGTACTAGAATCTCCAATGAGGACAGAGATCTCTCCTGTGGCCCCAGAGTCCTATCTAGCCCCACCTCCACCCCCAAGTTGGCTTTGCCATAGATGAGCTCTTATTATGGGCCTGTGTCTACATGCTGGCTGGTAATTCCGGCCTATGTATTCATCACTCCTGAGCACAGTTTCATCTTGTGCTCCTTCTGGATTGCTGAGCTCTGCTCTTCAGTGACAGCCAGGATATGCTTGCCTGGCCTGCTAGACCCTGAATGTCCCTGTCTCTCCGAATCAGGTTCTTCGCCACCTTATCTCACCTTGAACTCTGTGAGGGTACACAATTTGCTGATTTTGACTGTTATTGATGATTCTTTGCACATCTTTGTATGCCCGAGTACCTGGCCTAGGGAAGAGGTACATGTACAATAAATGTAGGTGGAAAACAAACAAATCAATAAATGGATAACACCAGTACTGCCTATTGACATCACTTCTTGGGCAGGGTCTGCAGCTCTCCAGAACCAATTTGTCCATGGTAGGTACACTGCATATCTTGTTTCAGCATCCCCTGTCCCCTGTCTTCCCTCGTAGATACAAATCTAAAGATAAGTTAATATCCCAGACGCTTTCTCCAGAGCCTGCCCCATTTCAGTGAGCAGGTATAGAACCAAGTTCTGGATCTTTCAGAATCACCATCCCATCATGAGGAGACAGCCGTACCCCTGATGTGTTCCCAAGTTGTGGCAGATATGGTAAGAGACAGGTTCGGACTCTGCATCCACCCTAAACCTACCATTTTATTTAACCAACACTCAGAGTACTTACTTTGTGCAAGGCACTGATTTAATCCTTATAATAACACTATGGTTATTATCTCCTTTGGCCCACAAGAAAATTGAGACACAATGGGCTTCAGCTACCTATCCAAAGGCCCACAGTGGCAGGGCTGGACACTGACCTTTGGCAGGCGGGCTCCAGAGTCCACTTTCTCGTTCTCCAGCCCACACTAACTCTCCAGGCTATGACCATTCATGAGGCTCTTCTAGTCACCCTATCAGGAAAGAAGACAAAGATAATTTGGCACAAGCTCAAATATGAAACTACAAAATTAATGCCACCTAGTCTGTTCGTTGATTCTGTGCCCCAACAAAACACAAGTTATTTCAGAGATGGGACGAGGCCACAGCAATCCTTCAGCTGAGGTCAGACTAAGGAAGGAGAGATTCAAAGGAAAGGAAGATTGGGGAGGGTTTAAGTAGAACTGAAAGGACATAACATATTGGTCAAGGAGGATTTGAGAGACAGCAGAATCTAGGGTGGCTCCTGTATGATTAGTGCCATTTGACTGGGTAAAGGATGGGACTTTTAACAAAGGTTAGGAATATGATGTAAGAGCAGGGGAAGGCTTACTTTTGTATGGGCTGAGAAACACAAAGATGATTAAGACACGCTGTACCCACGAATTATATATAATGTAAATGATAGCACCTTTAAAAATTTGCTAAAAGATCTGAAAATATTTTAGGCCCATAGAAATTTTTATTTACCTAAAATTTGATTATGTTCTACTCACAGGATCACCCATATATATCATTGAATGCACAAAATTGCACACACTTTTATGATTTCATATTTTCAAACTTACACATGGACATGATTATCCTTCTAAGAGCTGGGGCCGTGCTTCTAGCCAGAATATTCTGGGAGGTAAAGGCCCATCTGTGCTCCAGATTCCCGTTCATCTCCCCGGGAGGCTTTCAGGAGCCCAGGGTGTGTAGGGAATGCCTGCCAGGCAGGCCCCAGGTGTGGAAACATGCACAGACATGGTCTCACCCAGGAGTAGGGCCAGCTGGGTCCTGCTCAGAGGGATTCACGATCGAGACCAAACATTTGATTTAAAGCAGGACATTCCTGGAGTAAAGGAATCACATACTCTAACACCGGAAACACGCATGAGATTCTTTGCTAAGACTTCAGTTGACTGTAAGTGCAAGTACAGAAACATTGGAGAAATGATTCAGATAATCTCTAAAAAAGACATTTCAGGCCGGTGACCATAAACTACAGACGCACTTACATGGACAGTAACACACATTCACATGTAACCAGTTTTCCAGTGACTCACACTGAATTTTCTGCAATCATCCGTCCTCTTGCTTTCCTGATTCCAACCTCACAGACAGCCCATGTGAAATCCACGTCTACACTTCCTATTACAAAGCACCTATGACCACTGACTATGTTGTCAACAGGAACCTTCACAGCATTTAGTATAATTTGAGTGCAGCCAATCAAAAGTGTCTCCCTGATGAGTACATAGGAAGCTAGGGTTGCTGGCAAATAAAAATACGGGACTACCAGTTAGATTTGAATTTCAAATAAATAGAGGGTTTTTTTAGTAGAAATATGTCCCATGCAATATATGGACAAACATGTACTAAAACATTTTTTATTAATCTAATATTGAAATTTAACTGTGCATCCTGTATTTTACCTGGCAACCATATGTGGGGCTCCAAATAGTTTGGATTTTGATAGTGTTGGAGCTTTAAAAAAAATCCTCTACCATATGCAAGTTCCCACAGAAAAAAGCAAAAACTAAGCTGCTGTTAAATATCGTTTTATAAAGGACATAAAATTAACATTTACTCAAATCCTGTTAGAATCTTCTTCTCCTCTTCCCCCCCTTTTTTTTTTTTTTTTTTTTTTTTTCGAGACACAGTCTCATTCTGTCACGCAGTCTGGAGTACAGTGGTATGATCTCAGCTCACTGCAACCTCTGCCTCCCGGATTCAAGCGATTCTCATGCCTCAGCTTCCCAAGTAGCTGGAATTACAGGAACCTGCCACCAGGCATGGCTAATTTTTTTATTTTTAGTAGAGACAGGGTTTCGCCATGTTGGCCAGGCTGGTCTCAAACTCCTGACCTTAGTGATCCACCCGCCTCGGCCTCCCAAAGTTATTGGATTACAGGAGTGAGCCACCGCACCCAGCCCATTTTCCTAATCTTATCACCAAAATTCACCCAACCTGCAATTCTAGGAGCCATCCCAGATTGCACCCTTGCCCTCAGGCCCTATACTTACTAGGCCACAAAACTACCTCCCAACTAGCTGTTATGGACTAAACCGTGTTCTCCCAAAATTCATATGTTGGAGCTCTAACCCTCAAAGTGACTATTTGGAGATAGAGCCTTTAAAGTGGTAATTGAGGTTAAATGAAGTCATAAGCATAGGGTCTTAATCAGTATAACAGATGTCCTTATAAAAAGAGGAAGAGACATCAAGGATGTACACTCAGAGACAATGTCAGGTGAGGACACAGTGAAGAGGCAGCTGTCTGCAAACGAAGCAAAGACGTCTCGGGAGAAACCAAATCTGCCGACCCCTTGATCTTAGACTTTCAGCCTCCAGAACTGTGAGAAAATAGGTTTCTGTTGTTTAAGCTTCCCCAGTCTGTGGTATTTTGTTAGGCCAGCCCAAGCACACTAATATACTAGTTTTCACATTTGTTCCTCTCCTGTGGCAACACTCCTCAGCTTCATAGCTGCAAATATTGCTATAGCCTTCCACGGGGATCTCCAACTCTATTAGACCCTCTTAAAGTGAGCCAGGAAACACAGATCCACCTAAAACCCAAATCTAATAAAGTCACTCTGCTGAAAGCTTTTTAACAATTCCTTGCTTGACTTCTCGGCTGTCTTTGGCCAGCCTCAGTGCTGTCCAAGCATCAGCTCACACAGGCTCAGGAGAGCCACCTACACTCATTTCAACTCCGCTTTCAGTGGCACCATGTTGGTAGCATGCAACTGGCCAAGGGGTGGGTAAGTATTTACACCATGTAATCTGCAAACACAAATCAAGGCTTTTTTTTTTTTTTTAATTAGAGAGCCAATTGTTAAACATTTACCAGCCCAATATTGCCTCTATCGGGATACGTTCAGCTCCAAGAAACAAACAAAAAAACGCACCCAGTGACAGACGTACCTACCAGTGATTCTCAAAATGTGCTCCCAGACCAGTGACACAGCCAGGTGGGAAGGGCTTCCTGGCAGAACGCTAACCACAACCAGCCTGCGCACTGGGAGGAATGCGCCGCGGGGAGGAGCCACAGAAATTCACACCCTCTGAGGCCTGGAGGAGCCTGGCCCCTCCTCTTCCTAAGTGGAACTCGGGATTCAAACCGTGAGGCGGAGAGCACTCCCTCTCACTTTGCTAAGAATCTCTGTTTCCCTTTCTGTTCCTTTTTTTGCCCAATAAATCCCGTTTTTCTCACTCTTCAAATTGTCTGCGAGCCTAAATTTCTGTGGCGGTGTGACAAGGACCCTGTCTTTAGCTGAACCAAGGAAAAGTCCCACAACACCAGCAGTGGCAGCAGCAGCAGCAGCAGCCTGAAATTTGTTAAAAATATAACTTCTGAAGGTCCTTCCCCTAGATCTACTGAATGGAAAACTCGCCCAGCAATCTGGGTTTAAACAAACAGTTCAGCTGACTCTGATACCCACTTAAGTTTGAGAACTATTGACGTGAACCTGTGCTCTCAAATGTTAGTGTTTTATATTAACCGGGGTTCTTGTTAAAATACAGATTCTGACTCTGCAAGTCTGGAGCAAGGCCTGAGACTATTTTTTAACAGGCTGTCTGGTGATGCCAACGCTGCTGATTCACCAACCACATTTTTGAGTAGCAAGGACTTAAACCACAAGACATTTGAAATTTCTTTGGCAAGGACTCTAGAAGGGAGTTCAGGACTCAGTTAGTGGCTCAGTGATATGATCCTGTACCCTATCTTTCCATCTAGTCTAGTGGTGTGTTCATAAATTTTAACAGTTGGCTGGAGGCATGGAGGGAGACTACTGATATGTAATAATTACCAATTTCCACAGCGTAAATACTCCCCATCGTAGTTAATTTCAACCTACTGATGTGATGCCAACTGGCTTGCAAACTTTTTGAAAGTTTCTCAGTCAGATATTGCAAGATATGGTATGAGCTGGCTCCAGTACCTCACGGGAGATACGGCTGTGATCCCAGGGTACAGGGAAAGTTAACAGTGGTGAGGATGACAGTGTTATGAGCATGGGAGTCCTCGGCTTTGCTGATTCATAGCAGGTCAGCAATATTTTATTAAAGGCCTATGGATGGGCAACAAACTTTACTACTAGTTTAAATCATTCTAGGCAATGAGGAGTCTCTCGTGTATGAAAATTTTTGCTTACTATATAAGGGGAAGGGGTGCCAATAAAAAAAATACCCTGTGGAAGGTGGTCCATACATTAATTAACTAAACAAATGCATATTGAATACCTGTGATGTTTCAGGCACAATGATATAGTAAACAAGACTGCTAGAATCCTTTTCTTGTCTTTTATTTTATTTTATTTTATTTTATTTTATTTTATTTTTTGAGATGGAGTCTCACTCTGTCAACCAGGCTGGAGTGCAGTGGTACAATCTTGGCTCACTGCAACCTCCACCTCCTGGGTTCAAGCAATTCTCCTGCCTCAGCCTCCCGAGTAGCTGGGACTACAGGCACCTGCCACCATGCCTGGCTAATTTTTGTGTTTTTAGTAGAGCCGGGTTTTCGCCATGTTGGCCAGGCTGGTCTCAAACTCTTGACCTCAGGTGATCCACCCATCTCGGCCTCCCAAAGTGCTGGTATTACAGGCATGAGCCACCGCGCCCGGCTTAGAATCCTTTTCTTTAAAGTGCTTACCATCTCCACATAGAGCTGATGCTCCAATTAAACACGGAAGTGTTCATTGTGAGTACAATCATAATGTGAAAAAGATGCCAAATATACAAAGCACAAGAATATGTGCTCCATGAGGGCAGGAATTTTTCTCCATTGTGCTCACAGCCTTATCCCCACCCCCTACCATTGCCTGGCGTCCGATGCTTCATCGTTATCTGTTGAACAGAATGAAGGTAAGCCACTCCTCTGTGCAGTATCACAGCCCAGTATTCAGACCAGAAGTGGGACCAGGGAACTGTAAACTATGCACTGGAATGAACAGGCAAGGACCCATTAAAGTCATCTTCCTATATAAAGCCACAGAGTCAAGAAATGGTGTCTGCTGCCCTACGAGGTTCTGTGATTAGTTCAGGAAGAAATCTCATCAAATTTATAGTGAGGCCTAAATAAGACAGATGTTAAGAGGCAAGAAATACCCAGATCCTGGCAGAGGGCTCTGAGTCCTCATGTTTCTTGGCACTTCCCCTAATTCACAAGAAATTAGCCAGCAGTGAGAGAAAGCTATTTGGCCCTCTGAGTGTAGTTCTCCCAGGGCTGTGATTTTCTTCTGTGAGTGGATTCCTTCCCCTTTAATGTGTAACTGTTTTCCCTACTGCTCTCATGAGCCAACCCCAAACTTTACATTCTAGCACCCCTTTGTGCAATTTAAACAAAGTAAAATAACAAGAAGAGGTTTCAGTTTTAAATCCTGAGACTGAGGGGTAGGCTCTGAAAAGCACAGGTGAAGTGGATTTAAAGTGGAAACACATACACACGGCCCAAGAGAAGGCTCACGAGCTGACAGAAGCCTCTGTTGGCAAGAAATTCTACTCCACTTGAGATTCTAGGAAAAAGAAGAATTTCTTTAAATTAGTACCATTTCAATGAGTCCTATTGCTAAATCTTCCTTCTGCTTTTATAGAACTGGTTAAGGCTAACATTCAAAACTGCTGTAGACTGAATTGTGTCCCCCAACCTAAACTCATATAGTGAAGCCCTAACCACAATGGGAGGGTATTTGGAATTACGGACTTTGGGAGGTGAGGTCATGAGGGTGGGGCCCTCGTGTTAGGAGTAATGGCCTCATAAGAAGAGGAAGAGAACTCTCTCTCTCTTTCTCTCTCTCTCAAGGTGCACACAACAAGGAAAGATCAGATGAGGACACAGCAAGAAGGTGGCCATCAACAGGTCAGGAAGAGAGCCCTCACCAGAACTGGACCATGCTAGAAACCTGATCTCAAACTTATAGCACGCTGAAACTATAAGAAAATAGGTTTCTGTTGTTTAAGCTACCTAACGTATGGTATTTTGTTATGGCAGCCTGACAAATACAAAAACTATTTGAGTCAAATACAAGCCAAAAAAGTCTTTAAGCAACTTTGTGGAAGTGGGTGTTTCGGGTTCTTTCCTGCACCAGGCATCAGCTACCACTGGCACAAGACGTAGCTGGCTGCAAAAAGGGCTGAAGAGGCCACCATCTCCTGTTCCCTGCTTAGAGCTGAAGACAAATGAGAGAGCCAGGAGCACTCCACTCTTCTCTACACCGTGCCAGCCTGGGGGAATCCAACATGATCAAATAACATATAGATGACATTTTCTAAATTCTGCTCCCATCCTCTGTTAAAGGAACTTCAACCTTCTCCAAAGGTCCTGTCTGCCCCTTGAATAACTATTTCTAGTTATAGTTATAGTTAATTGTAGTTATACCATAACTACTTCTAGTTACATTCTAGTTTACATTCTAACACCCCTTTGTGTTGCCCAGGCTGGAGTGCAATGGCGTAATCTTGGCTCACTACCACCTCCACCTCCTGGGTTCAAGCGATTCTCCTGCCTCAGCCTCCTGAGTAGCTGGGACTACAGGTGCACACCACCACGTCCGGCTAATTTTTGTATTTTTAGTAGAAACGGGGTTTCGCCATGTTGGCCATGCTGGTCTCGAACTCCTGACTTCAGGTGATCTGCCTGCCTTGGTCTCCCAAAATGCTGGGATTACAGGCATCAAGGAATTTAGAATTTGTACCACAGACCAGTATTTCCCACACTGATGCCTGATAGAGCTAATCCCACGGGACTTACTCTGGAAGAAAAGAAATGTCGGGGTGGAGAGCGGGCTGTTCATGGCCAGATAAGAATGGGAACCACCACATTGAACATCTCCTCGGCAACATCCAAGACTTTCAAGAGTCCTTTAGTGAAAACTACCATCCCCAGAGCTAATTTGTTTTACTTCGTTACCCTAGTGTTTTCTAACTTTAAAAACCTTTCTTTTGGTCAAAGGCAATTACCACATTTTTTGGAACCTACTTTGGGAAATGCTGCTTTAAGTTAGGCAGTAGTAACTGAAGAGGTTTGAAAGAGGAAATTGACCTACCTAAACCAATACAATTGGAAAATTAACGTGAAGTTCAGAAAGCATTGAAGAGAAGGGAAAGAATAATCAATAAAGAGGTTTTCGCCAGAGTTGAGATAAAGCTATGCAGATCCAGACCACAGGGGCTGCAGTGAGAATGGAAAAGAAGAGTGAAAATAAAAGGAATTGTTTCTGGAGTTGGCAGAAATTGTTTACTGACAATTTAGGAAGATGCCAAGGAAGAGAAAGGAGATAAGGTTTAGCACCTGATTTCTGATTAAAAGAATAATTTCGTGGCTGAGAGAAATAAGAGATATCAGAAAGAGAAAGGTGACAAATTTGATTTCAGATATGGGAATTTTATTTTCATGGTATCAGGGAACTTATTTATTTTGGTCTACTATGTATTGCCAATGCTCGACCCATGGTACGTTTGTAACTAATGTGATTGTATAACTGAAAAGTACTCCAATCAGAAACTTTAGAAAACATGGAAGAAAAAAAAAAACACATATAGGTACTTCTGTGCCCAGGGATAGTGCTGAGTCTGTGAATAAGGCTGCAGATAAAACAAAATTGAGTCATCTTTGTTTTGTATATCATCTCTTCCTAAATCTACATGTGAAACAGGAATTAGGGGTCCTGATATCCAGAAAAAGAAACATTGAAGAATGGAGCTATCCCTTTTCCAACACTAAATAAGCTGCATTTTAAGAAAGACAAACTTGGAAATAGAACCATCCAAGGACATAAAAATAGTAATCATTAGGGTGTGAGATGAGATAGAAAACCAAAAAGAGTGACTGGAATGAAGTCGAAACAGAAAAAAAAGGAAGATCACATCAAAAGCCCTCAATGTAGATGGGATTTTAAGTATATTTTTATATTCTTAAAACTTATTATTTTTATGTGAAAAAAACATACCCTCCACCTCAAGAAAGAGGAGGAGAAAAATAGAGCTTTAAAAATTACATGCTTCAGGCTTGTGGAAATCTATTCTCTGCCAGCGTCAGACATGGTATTTACTTCAGGCCACATTCAACCATGTACAGTATTTCAAAACTGCCACCTAGTAATTTAAAATGACAAGAAAAATAATATAATGGATGCATGCCTGATTTCTCCTCTCCATCCCACAATAAAGGTGAGGGGTCTGAAGGCTCTTGATTATTCTCTCAGCAGAAGTAGCAAAGACTTTGAAAAGAGCGATCTTGGATTTGATTTCTACTTGGATGTTTCATTTCATGCCCTGAAGCTCATCACTTCATTCCCCAGGAAGGAAAGAAACACACTATGAGGACGTTGGCATAGTGCAGGAGGAGGGACTGGTGGTGCACAGTCTGCATTTTTGTGTCTCCCCAAAATGCATATGTTGAACCTGTTTAATAATGTGATGGTATCAGGAGGGAAGTGATTAGGTCAGGAGGGTGGAGTCCTCATGCATGGGATTAGTGACCTTATAGAAGAGGCCCGAGGGAGCTTGTTTGCTCTTCCACTTGTGAGGACACGGAGAGAAAGCATCATCTCTGAAACAGGAAACAGGCCTTCACTAGACACTAAATCTGCTGGCACCTTGATCTTGGACTTCCCAGCTCCAGAACTGTGAGAAATTAATTCCTGATATTTGTGAGCTATGCAGTTTGTAGTGCTTTGTTATAGCAGCCAGAATGAAGTAATACAGGGGGTGTTTCTGTTTTCCCCTGTGTAGACTTCTTGCCCTTTCAGAGACGTGTGCATAGAACTTTGTAGAGCACTGTACCTAAGTCTGACCTAGTCAGGAACTTAAAACTTTTGGAAATGCCTGTGACAGAACCTCTTACACTAGGGCCGCAATCTACATTATCCCCCAAACTTTTCTCTCATCTATTCTTCCCTGAACACTCTTTCCCCAAGCACCTGGGTGCACTCACAGTTTACTAATGGACTCATCCTCATTATATTCCTGTCTGTGCCCCTTCTGTTCCCTCTGTGTTAAATTCCCTTCCCCCTGCCCAACTCTGACATTTCCTTAAGAAGCATTCACCTTCTCAGGGAAACCTTTACTACTTCACTGCAAGGTGACTACCCACAGCCATGGAACGTGCCAACAGAGAGGTGAAGATTAAGCCTAAGGGAAAACGAGGTTGATAACTATTAAAGATGCACTGCACATCCTTAATTTAAAGACATCAATCTAGGCCGGGAATGGTGGCTCACACCTGTAATCCCAGCACTTTGGGAGGCCTACAAGGCCAGTGGATCACGAGGTCAGCAGTTCGGGACCAGCCTGGCCAACATGGTGAAACCCCATCTCCACAAAAGATACAAAAAATTAGCCAGTTGTGGTGGCACGAGCCTGTAATCCCAGCTACTCAGGAGGCTGAGAGAGGAGAATTGCTTGAACCAGGAGGCGGAGGTTGCAGTGAGCTGATATCGCACTGTTGCACTCCAGCCTGGGTGACAAGGCGAAGCTCTGTCTCAAAAAAAAAAAAAAATCAACCTTGACAGTGATACTCAACAGCTACCAATATGACAAAACCAGAGACAGCTAGTTGTTTGAAACTTGTTGGAAGCACACAGCACCACCTATGAAGTGCTCAGACCAAAAAAAAAAAAAAAAAAATCAAACCTGAGTCTAATCAAGTTTCTCAATTGAATGCCTGTTTATAACAAACATAGGCAACAATGGCACAAAGACGTTATCAACAAAATTCAGGGTGTGAGAAACTTTAGAGTATGAATGATCACAGTTTGTCAACAATACAATTGCAAGGAAAATAAAAAAGTATGTGGAAGATATGGAATCTTTACAGAGGAAGCTTTAGCTTAAAATAGATTTAAAAGACATCACAGTCAGTTGCAATGTATAAGTCTTGTTTAGATCCTGATTCAAACTAACTGTTTAAAAATACAGGAAACATCAGGAATCTGATTTGTTAATATTAAAGAATTATTATTCATTTTAAGGCATCAATATTGGTGTTATGACAATGTTTGAAAAAGAGCTCTTGGGGCATCATAATACTCCCTACACCCCTGACCTCACTCTAACACCAACAGTCAGATCCCATAGCTTAGGGTTATCAGTGTAGATCCCAAGAAAATAAAAGCAACAAAATTTGTGACCTGTAAGACCAAAAGAGACCATTCCGGTGTATGATAGAAAATATTTGGAAGAAGATATGGACAGATTGCTAAAAGATAATTTTTTAAAGATTAAAAACATGACTCTTGGGCCAATATAAAATTAACGTGTCAAAGATTGTGTTCAACCCATTCATTAGTGAAGAAATCACTAAACTGGTTAAAACCAGTTATATGTATATATATATATCAAATAAAAATGCTGAAATAAATCTGCTAATAGATACGAAACTGAATAATGTCTTGGCACTAAAATAAAATTTTTAGGTCATGTTTTCTATAGGTGGAAATCAATTGTCTCCAGTCGTCGAAATTCATTTGTATTGCTATAAACAAGAATCATTTCCTTTACTAATAGCTTTTAACAAGTTAACTTCTTCCCCTAAAGTGATATAAAGTAGACTGGTCCATAGAAAGGTAATTGAAAATTACACACTGCTATAGAATCACATAATCCCCAGACAGTTCACCAGACCATGGATTTTCAACCTTGGCGCCATTGACATTTGAAGCCAGAAAATTCTCTGTTCTGTGAGCTGTCCTGTCCATTGTAGGATGGTTAGCAGCATCCCTGGCCTCTGCCTACTAGAGGCCAGGGGCAGGCCATCCCACCCGGTTGTGACAATCAACAATGTCTCCAAATATTGCCAAATGCTTCCAATTTGAAACCACTGTGTTAGACAATGCCCAGCACTCCATTGAAAGGACACCAGGATTTTCTTCTGCCCGCTTCCAACTCCTATACAATTTCTGAATAAGTCAGAACCATTTTCCCCACATCTTTGTTTGTTTGTTTGTTTGTTTTGACACAGAGTCTCGTACTGTCACCCAGACTGGAGTGCAGTGGCACAATATCGGCTCACTGCAAGCTCCACCTCCCAGGTTCACACCATTCTCCTGCCTCAGCCTCCCGAGTAGCCAGTCCTGGCTAATTTTTTTGTATTTTTAGTAGAGACGGGGTTTCACCGTGTTAGCCAGGATGGTCTTGATCTCCTGACCTCATGATCCACCTGCACTGGCCTCCCAAAGTGCTGAGATTACAGGCATGAGCCACTGCACCCAGGATCGCCACATCGTTATTACTTCCCCTTGAGTCTCGGGAAAAAAAACCGTCTGAGTTGGGTAGAAATAGTTTTTTACAGAAACCCAGAGGTATTCTGAACCTCTACCCACTTGAGTTAAGTACCAGGGCTATAGTAGGGGAAAGAATAATGGAACTGCCTTTAAATAAAGGGATCCAAGAAAAGAAACCTGAGCCGTGGTTTTCAGGTACAGCTCAGAGACACAGCAAACCTCAGAAAGAATTTCCCCATCTGGGTTGTAGAGATTAGAAACAGTGGAGAACTTTTCTAAGCACAGGAAAGGTGGAGACAACCCCTTGCATTTTATAAGACCTAAGAGTTCAAAACCTAAATAGAATGTGGACTTTTTGTTGTTGTTATTTTATATATACTTGAAGTTCTGAAGTACATGTGCAGAATGTGCAGGTTTGTTTCATAGGTATACATGTGCCATGGTGGTTTGCTGCACCCATCAACCTGTCACCTACATTAGGTATTTCTCCTAGTGCTCTCCCTCCCCCAGCCCCCATCTGCCAACAGGTCCTGGTGTATGATGTTCCCCTCCCTATGTCCATGTGTTCTCATTGTTCAACTCCCACTTATGAGTGAGAACATGAGGTGTTTGGTTTTCTGTTCTTGCAACAGTTTGCTGAGAATGATGGTTTCCAGCTTCATCCATGTCCCTGCAAAGGGCATGAACTCATCCTTTTTTATGACTGCATAGTATTCTATGGTATATCTGGGCCACATTTTCTTTATCCAGTCTATCATTGGTGGACATTTGGGTTGGTTCCAAGTCTTTGCTATTGTGAATAGTGCCATAATAAACATACATATGTATGTATCTTTATAGTAGAATGATTTATAATCCTTTGGGTATATACCCAGGAATGGGATTGCTGGCTCAAATGGTATTTGATAAGAGAGACTGAGCCAGAAGGTCAAGACTGAAGCTGAAACAAGGGAAGTCTCCCCCAGAAGGATACAGTGTGGACCATCTACTAGGGACCAGAGTGGACAAGTTGCATGTCAGAAGACTGCTGGCTCCAGGGAGTGAAGGAAGCCCAGGTCTCAGTGTGCATTAGAGGAAGCACCCCATTGCCAGTGTTAAGGGCCTGAAGGAGCAGTTCCTTCCTGGCACAGGACAGAGTCAGCACAGAGGAGAAGACAACTCTGACCCCTCCTCCAGCACCACTTCTGTCCTTTTCCCACCACACGATGAATCTGCAAGTCCATGGGGAAAGGTGGACGTAAAATGTCCTGACTGTGACTGGCCTAAGTCTGAACTGACTGCAAAAAATCAATGTATGTGACTGAAATTCTCAGCAGTTATTGGATTGAGTTTTATGCCGCATTCAGAATGGGAGTTCAGAGCCCCAAAATAAAATGTTATAGACAATAAGATTATATTTTTGCACACTCAAGTTTGTGACTATAAAATTTGTAACCAGTACAAAGATAGGAAAGGTAGTCCTGCACTAACTCGAAACCTGAGATTTGCTTAGAGATAGACATGGAGCTTGGTATGGAAAAAAATAGGACTGAACTGAAGAGAATGAAAAATAAATAACCAATGGAAAAATCTGGACTCTGTGAATTGAACTGTTTGCCAAAACCATAAGAGACATTGGCCAATGCTCATTACATGGTTGTAAACAACCACAAAATGCCTGCAGCATAAAATCTAAATAACAGCTGGTTATTTTCAAAGCCTAATTTCTTTTTCATGCATTTAAACCACCACAAACAAATGATTTACACTCAGAAGATAGGAATATCCAAAAAACAGATATTCTAAGATTTCAATTTACTGATTGAATTTTAATCAGAAGTATAAATCATTTATTAACCAAACAACTATACATTGAGCATCTTTTTTTAGAATTCCATTGTATTTTATTTTATTTTTATTTGTATTTTATTTTATTTTAAGTTCCAGGATACATGTGCAGTACATGCACGTTTGTTACATAGGTAAACGTGTGCCATTGTGGTTTGCTGCATCTATCAACCCATCACCTAGGTATTAAGCCCCACATGTATTAGCTATTAATCCTGACCCTCTCCCCCCTGCCTTCCCTGACAGGCCCTAGTGTGTGTGTTCCCCTCCCTGTGTCCACGTGTTCTCATTGTTCAGCTCCCACTTACAAGTGAGAATATGTGGTGTGCTAGGTGCTGGTCTGATCACTGGGGATACAGCAGTAACAGCTGTATTAAATTGTTCTGCTGATGCTTTTGTTCTAGCAGGATACAGATAATCCTCCAAAACAAATAAATGTATAATGTAACTGGTAAAGAAATACAGAGCAAGTAAAGAGACACAGAAAGCTTCATATGTTAGGTCGGGTATTCAGAAGAGGCTTCCCTGATAAAACGACCTTTGAGCACAGTCATGAATGAAGTGAATGAGTCATTGGTTATCTGTGAAAGCATGTTGCAGAGAGGAGTTGCAGGTTCAAAAAAATAACCCCAAGGATTCAAGTGTTTGAAGAACAGCAAGGAAGCCACAGGAGAACAAATCAGTGAGCAAAAGCTGAAAATGGTAGTAGTTAAGGACTGATAGGGAGCTGGGAGTGAGATTCTAGCCTTATAGGCCATGGCAACACTTATGGACCAGATTCTGATGAGATAGGAATCTTTACAAGAGATATGGAGGAGAAGCTTAGAATGATCTGACTTACTGCTGTATTAAAAATAGACGACAAAAGTTACAAATGGAAACAGGAAGACTTAAGAAGTTTTGCAATGGTCCACCCAAGAGGTCCTGTTGGACTAATGTCATTACAATGGATTGGTGAGAAACTGTCATATTTAGAATACATTCAAAAGGTAATGTCCACAGGATGTGCTGATGGATTAAATATAGGGTATGAAGAGAAGAGTTGAAAATAATTCACAAAGTCTTGGGCTGGAGTTATCATTTGTTGAAAACTAAGTAAAAAGGCAGTTTGGCAGGAGAATCAGAATTTGGAAATGTTATGTAGATATTGGATATTTGAGTCTAGAATTCAGGAAAGAGATTAGGGCTGAGCATATGATATGTATGGAAGTCATCATCATATGGATAGCATGTAAAACCATGTCCTTTATGAGTGTCTCAAGAGAACATCTGTCTGAGGACTTTCAAATTTGTGAAGAAATGTTGTCAATTGACAGCCTGAAAAATCAGACTTGTAGAATAGATATTTTTTAATCTTGTACATCTGTCAAAAAATTTTCAACAGGATAAGAAAAAAATGGTTTATATTACGACAAATAGTGCTTCAGCTTGGTGAGGTTAAAAATCCAGATTTATTGAAATTTTAAAATAATAGACTGACATTTCCCTCTTATTTCTTTCTACCACTGTATGATAGATATTTAAAATATTCGTACTTAGTTTTCTGAAGCAGACTCTATGACACGTGTTGCAGACACAGTTGTTAAAATCACTCATTAAATATGTGCAAACTATTAATCATTGTCAGTTAATAGAATCGTTAAAACAAATAGAAGGCAGTATATTAAAAGACCTTATGTTCTTTGTGAATGCTGTTTGTTTGGATTGTGGAAACTTTTACAAAAGTTTATTGTACTGTTAACTTCTATTAAAATAATTACTTGGGAGGCCATTAGTTGAAGTAGCTCCAATGTAAACAGTCATATTCCTTAAAAAAAAAAAATGAAATTTAAGTGTAACTAATCAGAAACTGCCAACTAATTTCCGACTAGGACTGTCCGCTGAGATGATCCAAATGAGGCTACTGCTCTACTTTAACCAATCAAATAATTGCTTTGCTTTGTGTTCCATGATTACCCTATAGCAGCTTTCCTTCAACTACCTCCGCCCCTGGAGCCCTTCTGGTTTAAAGCTGTCTGATGCATGATTTGCTCTTTAATATTTTAATGTGCCTCAATTTACCTGTTAATACTCCTATTCAAGATTTTCTTGAAACAAAGGGAATATTTGCCAAATATTCAAAAATCAAAGACAAAAGGGGCAATATCATTTATGATTTCTCACAGATCTCACCCTGCACGTGAATGAGCTAAATCTGAACTGCTGAGAAAAGGGAAAGCTTATTTGTGACTTAGACAAGTACAAACATTTATAATGAAATCTAAATTTTTCATAATACATGGAAATAATGATTTTACTCATTTTTCTAGCATGAATCAATATACACAAGATTTTAATGGCAATTTATAATGTTATCTAAACTGGCTGTAAGACCACAAGAAAAATTTGATGAACATTTCGGTGATATTGATTAATTTAAAGTTGTTTTCAATTTATGTATACCCCCTTTGAATTCAGTGTTAACACTATATTGACACAAGAGTTAGTGAATTTACTTAACTTACACAGGTATAGTTTTGAAATTCATACTTGGCTTCAAAGTCAAATTAATTCTTCTCAAAACACGAACTGGTTTTATCAATGTGAATGTGAATATAAGAGGAAAATTATGTTTTGATACTCAATTTAGTTATTGGAATATTTTAAGTAGGTTTGGAAAATCTTGGGTGTGTGGCTCTACTTTTCAACCAGAGATGTTATGAAATCTGGATACAGATCAAGTACTGACAATAAATATTCCGCATTTAGCATTCACAGTGAGATGAGTATAAATACACGCCAGATTTCAGACTCAGTAAGAAATAGAGAATGTGAAATAACTCATTAATACTTTTTATGTTGATTACATGTTGAAATGATGTTATTTTGGCTATACTGGGTTAACTAAGATAGATAGATAGATAGATAGATAGATAGATAGATAGATAGATAGATAGATAGATAGAGAGAGAGAGAGA
>NW_012123376.1:158803-160803 GCF_000951035.1 Colobus angolensis palliatus | reverse complement strand
GGATGGTCTCGATCTCCTGACCTCGTGATCCGCCCGTCTCGGCCTCCCAAAGTGCTGGGATTACAGGCTTGAGCCACCGCGCCCGGCCAGTCGTGTGGCTTTTGACAATGCACCCCTCGCCCACCCCATCCTCCACCACAATTCCCAGCCAGTTTAGAACAGCTGGACTAGATAAATCACTAGGGTTCTTTCCAACTAAAACAATCTCTGATTCTATGACTCATTGAATCATGAAATAATCTAATAGATATGACCTAATACAAGGGATCTCTTGCCCCTGAATTCCATGACATTTGGCCACAAATAGCCTAGAGAGGATAATGACGTTTCTGTGACTGAGCACGCCCACCTCCCTGCAAAGAAACCTTTGCACCCTCCCTTTAACTTCCTCAAAGCAGTTTCAAACAGGAACCAGGACCAAAGGAGAAAACTAACCTAGCATACAGAAATGTGCCACACATTTGCAGAATAACAATATAGAAAACACAAAAAAGCTGTTTTTACTATGAAATTGGTAAAAGCAACTCACTTCCAATCTGGAATCTTCTTCCCAATGAAAGCATTTTTCTCATCCGCCCAGCCGTGCAGGAAGTGTGAGTTATCACATTTCCCACTGTTGTAACTCCAGTCCCATGAAGTCAGAGGAGTAAATGAGCTGCTCCTTCACCATTTTGAACTGATAACAACAGGGGATTTCATATTTTAGTCAATCAAGAGCACATTCCGCATTTGTTGTCTTTCTTAAATGTTTGGATAGCTTTTTTTTTTTTTTTTTTTGAGGCAGGGTCTCACTCTGTCACACAGTCTAAAGTGTAGTGGTGCGATCTCAGCTCAATGCAGCCTCAACCTCCTGGGCTCAAGTAATCCTCCCACCTCAGCCTCCTGAATAGCTGGGACTACACATACAACCATACCCAGTTAATTCTGTTTTTATCTTTTTTTTGTAGAGACAAGATCTTTCTATGTTGCCCAGACTGGTCTCAAACTCCTAGACTCAAAACATATGAATATCCAGCCCTGGAAGCTAAAAACAAGCTTTGTGCCAAAAAAAGTTTATATTGTTGATTTATCTACAACTGAATGGAACAGGGTTTAACTGAGAACAGTTCTTAAACACAAGTCCTAGAGAAGATAAGGATTACAGGCGTGAGCCACCACGCTCTGCTGGACATCATTTAGCATATATGACAAGGTGACTGACAAAGGACAATTCAACCAATAAGTAATTTAAAGGGTTCCTCTAGTTTACTTTGCATTGAAAGAGTAAAGTGTTGCTCTGGGATTATTCTGTTTTAATTATATGTTTTGAGATTAAAGCAACACTAAAATCATATTTGTAAATGTTAACATATATGAAGGAGATTGCCTGAGAGATTTTGCCAGCCTTCCTGAAAAAATGCCAATGGATGAGCTATCCATCTTAGAAAATTTTTAGGTTAACAGTAAAGTGATATGTAAACACAAATGGAGGCAACACTTTAGTTCTCTTTCTACAATAAAAGTTTTAGAATTACTCCTCTATTTTTACATGCTTTATAAAAAACACATTACACAATGGAGGGTGAAATAGAATTTAAACTTATATGTATGCAGAGCACCACAAAAAAAACTAAATGAAGAACCCAGAGCAAATGTCTTTAGATTGTATGCATCATCTGTCACTAGCACTCTCATTTTAGAAACTAAGCAAATAGGGCAGGTAAATAGACATTTTTTTAAATTATACTTTAAGTTCTAGGGTACATGTGCACAATGTGCAGGTTTGTTACATATGTATACATGTGCCATGTTGGTGTGCACACCCATTAATTCGTCATTTACATTAGGTATATCTCTTAATGCTATCCCTCCCCCTTCCCCCCTATCCACAATAGGCCCTGGTGTGTGATGTTCCCCTTCTTGTGTCCAAGTGATCTCATTGTTCAATTCCCACCTATGAGTGAGAACATGCGGTGTTTGGTTTTCTGTTCTTGAGATAGTTTGCTGAGAATGATGGTTTC
>NW_012123376.1:151949-158753 GCF_000951035.1 Colobus angolensis palliatus | reverse complement strand
AGAGAGTCTTGCTCTGTTCCCTAGGCTGGAATGTAGTGGCTCCATCTCGGCTCACCACAACCTCTGCCTCTAAGTTAAAGCGATTCTCCTGCCTCAGCCTCCCTAGTAGCTGAGATTACAGGCATACACCACCACACCTGGCTAATTTTTTGTAGTTTTAATAGAAACAGGGTTTCGCCATGTTGGCCATGCCGGTCTTGAACTCCTGACCTCAGATGATTCACCCACCTGAGCCCCCAAAGTGCCGGGATTACAGTCGTGAGCCACTGCGCCTGGCCTAAAATATATTATTAAAATTGACTTTACGTGTTCCTTTTTACTCTTGTTAATATAACTACTAGATCATTTAAAATCACATTAGTTGGCCCAAGATATGGGTGGCAGTGAAGAGCTTGTGCATTGGAAGCTAGGAGCAGCCAGAAGATTGCTATGTATCCAACCGGATGTGAAATGTTTAAATAAAAACACCTCCAAGCATGAATATGTACCTGAAGTGTCTTTTTTTTTTTTTTTTTCAATCCAATAGACCTTCACTTTCAATTGAGACTTTAAGTGGGAAGGGGTACTTCCCACCCAGAAAGATCAAACTCATCTGCTGGCATTAAACTTGACAAATTTGGCAGAGAGGATGCAGGTGAAAAAGAACACAGATATTAAGCATTCAGATTAAAGAGAGACAAAAAGCATATCCCCGATATTTTGCAGTAAAGCAGGTGGCCTGCATTTTACAAGGCATTCTATAAAGAAGTTAATGCACTTAAACAAGACTTAGTATCTAGATATTTATATACCTTGAACAAGTATACGAGGAAAGTCCAACTTTCCGCATGTTGCAACACAAACCCTGAAGCAGCCAGTCTGGTATAGACCATGATGAATCTGTAAAACAGGATCTACAAAGTCAGAAAGAAAAGGAGACTAGCCCAGGCCAGAAGCCTGGCAATTCTACTAGGTATGCTGTCTAGGTATTGCCAGCATTCATTGAGTAAGAAAGAATTGGAAGTTAATATTAAAACTCACTGCATATTTTATGTAGTTATTATCTGTAAAGTAAAAAAAAAAAAAATAGAGAGGTCTCATTCAATAATATGAGTTAATGGATTCATGACTTAACATTTTAACTTTTTTTATAAGAGTCTAATTTAAACAACCTATCTAGGGACATTTTTAGAAAGATACAGGGACTGAGTCAAGTCTCGCCATTAAGAATAGATGCTAGTGCCACAATAGGAGAAAAACGAAGGAACAGTCACTCTTCAATAATTCTGTTTGACACCTGTTTCTGTCTGGATGTGTTACAACTTGTCCACATACCTTCACAAATCAGAAAAGAACTAAACAGGATTATATCAACATTTGCACTCTATGCACCTATTCTGAAGAATAACACAAGAAAGAGATTACTTGGAAGATATATTTAAATACTAAATTTCTTCAATAGAGTTACAAGAGGAATGGCCTGAGAATTAGGTCTCTGGGCTTGAGTCTATCAGTGATGGGGATTACTTCACTTTTCTGGAATTTCTTTTCTCATTTTCTTAAACATATGACTATGAAATTTATGGCTCTCAGTCACAGAATCCTATCAGAACCCCTGACATGTTTCCATATATGTATATACATATATTCCATATATATATATATATACGCTCCCACCTCTGGGAGATTCTTAAGTGCCATGACTGGGAGAAGACGGGTTTGATCAAGAAGAGGAGGTTTGTCGTGTGGCTTTTTTTTTTTTTTTTTTTTTTGAGACGGATTCTCGCTCTGTTGCCCAAGCTGGAGTGCATTGGCGCTATCTCGGCTCACTGCAAGCTCCGCCTCCCGGGTTCACGCCATTCTCCTGCCTCAGCCTCCCGAGTAGCCAGTCCTGGCTAATTTTTTTGTATTTTTAGTAGAGACAGGGTTTCACCGTGTTAGCCAGGATGGTCTTGATCTCCTGACCTCATGATCCACCTGCACTGGCCTCCCAAAGTGCTGAGATTACAGGCATGAGCCACTGCACCCAGGATCGCCACATCGTTATTACTTCCCCTTGAGTCTCGGGAAAAAAAACCGTCTGAGTTGGGTAGAAATAGTTTTTTACAGAAACCCAGAGGTATTCTGAACCTCTACCCACTTGAGTTAAGTACCAGGGCTATAGTAGGGGAAAGAATAATGGAACTGCCTTTAAATAAAGGGATCCAAGAAAAGAAACCTGAGCCGTGGTTTTCAGGTACAGCTCAGAGACACAGCAAACCTCAGAAAGAATTTCCCCATCTGGGTTGTAGAGATTAGAAACAGTGGAGAACTTTTCTAAGCACAGGAAAGGTGGAGACAACCCCTTGCATTTTATAAGACCTAAGAGTTCAAAACCTAAATAGAATGTGGACTTTTTGTTGTTGTTATTTTATATATACTTGAAGTTCTGAAGTACATGTGCAGAATGTGCAGGTTTGTTTCATAGGTATACATGTGCCATGGTGGTTTGCTGCACCCATCAACCTGTCACCTACATTAGGTATTTCTCCTAGTGCTCTCCCTCCCCCAGCCCCCATCTGCCAACAGGTCCTGGTGTATGATGTTCCCCTCCCTATGTCCATGTGTTCTCATTGTTCAACTCCCACTTATGAGTGAGAACATGAGGTGTTTGGTTTTCTGTTCTTGCAACAGTTTGCTGAGAATGATGGTTTCCAGCTTCATCCATGTCCCTGCAAAGGGCATGAACTCATCCTTTTTTATGACTGCATAGTATTCTATGGTATATCTGGGCCACATTTTCTTTATCCAGTCTATCATTGGTGGACATTTGGGTTGGTTCCAAGTCTTTGCTATTGTGAATAGTGCCATAATAAACATACATATGTATGTATCTTTATAGTAGAATGATTTATAATCCTTTGGGTATATACCCAGGAATGGGATTGCTGGCTCAAATGGTATTTGATAAGAGAGACTGAGCCAGAAGGTCAAGACTGAAGCTGAAACAAGGGAAGTCTCCCCCAGAAGGATACAGTGTGGACCATCTACTAGGGACCAGAGTGGACAAGTTGCATGTCAGAAGACTGCTGGCTCCAGGGAGTGAAGGAAGCCCAGGTCTCAGTGTGCATTAGAGGAAGCACCCCATTGCCAGTGTTAAGGGCCTGAAGGAGCAGTTCCTTCCTGGCACAGGACAGAGTCAGCACAGAGGAGAAGACAACTCTGACCCCTCCTCCAGCACCACTTCTGTCCTTTTCCCACCACACGATGAATCTGCAAGTCCATGGGGAAAGGTGGACGTAAAATGTCCTGACTGTGACTGGCCTAAGTCTGAACTGACTGCAAAAAATCAATGTATGTGACTGAAATTCTCAGCAGTTATTGGATTGAGTTTTATGCCGCATTCAGAATGGGAGTTCAGAGCCCCAAAATAAAATGTTATAGACAATAAGATTATATTTTTGCACACTCAAGTTTGTGACTATAAAATTTGTAACCAGTACAAAGATAGGAAAGGTAGTCCTGCACTAACTCGAAACCTGAGATTTGCTTAGAGATAGACATGGAGCTTGGTATGGAAAAAAATAGGACTGAACTGAAGAGAATGAAAAATAAATAACCAATGGAAAAATCTGGACTCTGTGAATTGAACTGTTTGCCAAAACCATAAGAGACATTGGCCAATGCTCATTACATGGTTGTAAACAACCACAAAATGCCTGCAGCATAAAATCTAAATAACAGCTGGTTATTTTCAAAGCCTAATTTCTTTTTCATGCATTTAAACCACCACAAACAAATGATTTACACTCAGAAGATAGGAATATCCAAAAAACAGATATTCTAAGATTTCAATTTACTGATTGAATTTTAATCAGAAGTATAAATCATTTATTAACCAAACAACTATACATTGAGCATCTTTTTTTAGAATTCCATTGTATTTTATTTTATTTTTATTTGTATTTTATTTTATTTTAAGTTCCAGGATACATGTGCAGTACATGCACGTTTGTTACATAGGTAAACGTGTGCCATTGTGGTTTGCTGCATCTATCAACCCATCACCTAGGTATTAAGCCCCACATGTATTAGCTATTAATCCTGACCCTCTCCCCCCTGCCTTCCCTGACAGGCCCTAGTGTGTGTGTTCCCCTCCCTGTGTCCACGTGTTCTCATTGTTCAGCTCCCACTTACAAGTGAGAATATGTGGTGTGCTAGGTGCTGGTCTGATCACTGGGGATACAGCAGTAACAGCTGTATTAAATTGTTCTGCTGATGCTTTTGTTCTAGCAGGATACAGATAATCCTCCAAAACAAATAAATGTATAATGTAACTGGTAAAGAAATACAGAGCAAGTAAAGAGACACAGAAAGCTTCATATGTTAGGTCGGGTATTCAGAAGAGGCTTCCCTGATAAAACGACCTTTGAGCACAGTCATGAATGAAGTGAATGAGTCATTGGTTATCTGTGAAAGCATGTTGCAGAGAGGAGTTGCAGGTTCAAAAAAATAACCCCAAGGATTCAAGTGTTTGAAGAACAGCAAGGAAGCCACAGGAGAACAAATCAGTGAGCAAAAGCTGAAAATGGTAGTAGTTAAGGACTGATAGGGAGCTGGGAGTGAGATTCTAGCCTTATAGGCCATGGCAACACTTATGGACCAGATTCTGATGAGATAGGAATCTTTACAAGAGATATGGAGGAGAAGCTTAGAATGATCTGACTTACTGCTGTATTAAAAATAGACGACAAAAGTTACAAATGGAAACAGGAAGACTTAAGAAGTTTTGCAATGGTCCACCCAAGAGGTCCTGTTGGACTAATGTCATTACAATGGATTGGTGAGAAACTGTCATATTTAGAATACATTCAAAAGGTAATGTCCACAGGATGTGCTGATGGATTAAATATAGGGTATGAAGAGAAGAGTTGAAAATAATTCACAAAGTCTTGGGCTGGAGTTATCATTTGTTGAAAACTAAGTAAAAAGGCAGTTTGGCAGGAGAATCAGAATTTGGAAATGTTATGTAGATATTGGATATTTGAGTCTAGAATTCAGGAAAGAGATTAGGGCTGAGCATATGATATGTATGGAAGTCATCATCATATGGATAGCATGTAAAACCATGTCCTTTATGAGTGTCTCAAGAGAACATCTGTCTGAGGACTTTCAAATTTGTGAAGAAATGTTGTCAATTGACAGCCTGAAAAATCAGACTTGTAGAATAGATATTTTTTAATCTTGTACATCTGTCAAAAAATTTTCAACAGGATAAGAAAAAAATGGTTTATATTACGACAAATAGTGCTTCAGCTTGGTGAGGTTAAAAATCCAGATTTATTGAAATTTTAAAATAATAGACTGACATTTCCCTCTTATTTCTTTCTACCACTGTATGATAGATATTTAAAATATTCGTACTTAGTTTTCTGAAGCAGACTCTATGACACGTGTTGCAGACACAGTTGTTAAAATCACTCATTAAATATGTGCAAACTATTAATCATTGTCAGTTAATAGAATCGTTAAAACAAATAGAAGGCAGTATATTAAAAGACCTTATGTTCTTTGTGAATGCTGTTTGTTTGGATTGTGGAAACTTTTACAAAAGTTTATTGTACTGTTAACTTCTATTAAAATAATTACTTGGGAGGCCATTAGTTGAAGTAGCTCCAATGTAAACAGTCATATTCCTTAAAAAAAAAAAATGAAATTTAAGTGTAACTAATCAGAAACTGCCAACTAATTTCCGACTAGGACTGTCCGCTGAGATGATCCAAATGAGGCTACTGCTCTACTTTAACCAATCAAATAATTGCTTTGCTTTGTGTTCCATGATTACCCTATAGCAGCTTTCCTTCAACTACCTCCGCCCCTGGAGCCCTTCTGGTTTAAAGCTGTCTGATGCATGATTTGCTCTTTAATATTTTAATGTGCCTCAATTTACCTGTTAATACTCCTATTCAAGATTTTCTTGAAACAAAGGGAATATTTGCCAAATATTCAAAAATCAAAGACAAAAGGGGCAATATCATTTATGATTTCTCACAGATCTCACCCTGCACGTGAATGAGCTAAATCTGAACTGCTGAGAAAAGGGAAAGCTTATTTGTGACTTAGACAAGTACAAACATTTATAATGAAATCTAAATTTTTCATAATACATGGAAATAATGATTTTACTCATTTTTCTAGCATGAATCAATATACACAAGATTTTAATGGCAATTTATAATGTTATCTAAACTGGCTGTAAGACCACAAGAAAAATTTGATGAACATTTCGGTGATATTGATTAATTTAAAGTTGTTTTCAATTTATGTATACCCCCTTTGAATTCAGTGTTAACACTATATTGACACAAGAGTTAGTGAATTTACTTAACTTACACAGGTATAGTTTTGAAATTCATACTTGGCTTCAAAGTCAAATTAATTCTTCTCAAAACACGAACTGGTTTTATCAATGTGAATGTGAATATAAGAGGAAAATTATGTTTTGATACTCAATTTAGTTATTGGAATATTTTAAGTAGGTTTGGAAAATCTTGGGTGTGTGGCTCTACTTTTCAACCAGAGATGTTATGAAATCTGGATACAGATCAAGTACTGACAATAAATATTCCGCATTTAGCATTCACAGTGAGATGAGTATAAATACACGCCAGATTTCAGACTCAGTAAGAAATAGAGAATGTGAAATAACTCATTAATACTTTTTATGTTGATTACATGTTGAAATGATGTTATTTTGGCTATACTGGGTTAACTAAGATAGATAGATAGATAGATAGATAGATAGATAGATAGATAGATAGATAGATAGATAGAGAGAGAGAGAGA
>NW_012123376.1:116152-151864 GCF_000951035.1 Colobus angolensis palliatus | reverse complement strand
GCCAGAACTTCCAACACTAAGTTGAATAGGAGTGGTGAGAGAGGGCATCCCTGTCTTGTGCCAGTTTTCAAGGGGAATTCTTCCAGTTTTTGCCCATTCAGTATGATATTGTCTGTGGGTTTGTCATAAATAGCTCTTATTATTTTGAGATACGTTCAATCGATACCGAAATTATTGAGAGTTTTTAGCATGAAGGGCTGTTGAATTTTGTCAAAGGCCTTTTCTGCATCTATTGAGATGATCATGTGGTTTTTGTCTTTGGTTCTGTTTATATGCTGGATTATGTTTATTGATTTGCATATGTTGAACCAGCCTTGCATCCCAGGGATGAAGCCCACTTGATCATGGTGGATAAGCTGTTCTGATGTGCTGCTGGATTCAGTTTGCCAGTATTTTATTGAGGCTTTTTGCATCGATGTTCATCAGGGATATTGGTCTAACATTCTCTTTTTTTGTGGTGTCTCTGCCAGGCTTTGGTGTAAATAGACATTTTTATAAACTCATCTATAATTGGCTTGAAGTAACAGAGGATGAAACCTATAGACAATGTTATGTTTTATTTTTAAAGATAAATTCCAGCTCTCTCATGTGCAGTTGATATTTCTTACTCTAAAACTACAAACTGATTTACTTTCTATTTCTTTATTTTACTAACTCTTAGCATTTTATTTTTCAAATAGCATGTATCTATTGAGAATAATAAGAAGAAAATAAAGTTATACCTTACAATATTATTGTCCAGAAATGGTTACTATTAACACTTTCTGTGGACTTGATAAAGAGAAAGTGCATGTGGAGAAGAAATTTTAAAATGAACATGTAATCCAAGAACTCTTGAATCTATAGATAAACATAACAAGGCACCTTGGAGCAGACTTTATTTTTTCAGGGAAGAATCGCTTAACTGGCTCCTCTTAGTTACACAAAAGTAAGACTAGCAGGCGCTATTTCCTGGGGGAAAGATAGAACCTGATGGACCCTGACAAAGTCTCCCTATATTTCTTGATAAGCAGAGGTAGCATTTGTGGAGAAGGTGGACAAATCTGCGTAAGAGTCCAGAAGCCTCCTGGGGGAAAAAAAAAAGGTGAATTTGGTCTTTTCCCTTTGTGAAGTTCAACATTATTACAATATTTGGGATGGTCTTGACAGTGGCCTGATGGTAGGAAAGGACACCAAGTATCCAAAGTAGAGCTCCTCAGAAGGGTAGAAGTCTGGGGTACTCTATTATTTCAAAGTAAAGATCTGAAGTCTGGGAAAAGGGATTGGCACAGCACAGAGTGTGGCTGAGTCTAGAAGATCCTCAAGACTTAACCTGTTTTGTGAATCCAATTAGACAAACACAAAATAGGTAACCTGGGGATTCTAAGCATGGAGTTTGGAGCCACTGCAGAGATCTGAAGCAGCCAAGAGTGTGCTGTCTCTCTGCAGCAGGGGACAGGGACACGTGAGATGGCACAACTAGAACAGTGCGTGGCCCAGAGAAGGAACTCAATAAGGATTCAAGGGAAGACAGCAGGCAAGAGAATATAAGGATTCAATCAATCAAAGCAAGAACTGATAAAAACAGGACCCACCCTTGAACTGATCAGATTGTGTACTGTCCCTTCCACACTGAATAATCCCTGAGGTTCTTGAGCAATTCAGGGTAGAATAGTACTCAAGAAAGGTACAAGACCCTCTTTTAAAACAGAACTCTGGGATCCCAAAAGATTTGAGAAATAAGAGAGATGTGAATGTATTTGTAAGCCAAGTTAGTAAACTAACATGTTTGAATATATATGCATTTTAAAACAGAACATCATATGAAACCTAAGTTCTTATACATTGCTGATTTTAACTTAGGTTTATTATTATACGTTGGCTCAAATACTTGTTCATTCATTTAATAAACACTTACCAAACACCTATTATTTACCAGCACAATGGGTACTAAATGGAGTAACGCACTGCTTAGCCCTCAAGGGTTTCATAGTTTAATAGGGGGGAACAATATATTACAAGCCAACTTGGTGAGTGCTATCATTGAGAAATGAACAAAGCACTGTGGAAGCCAGATTAATACTACATAGAAGAGGCTTTAGTGCCTATTCCTCTGACCACTCTTCACTTCATTCATACTTCTTTTCTGCTTTGACCATAAGCAGGGAAACAACAGAAGGAGAGAAGACCAAGTAGCATGCTCACCAAGTAGCAAGTCATATAAACACGACATCCCTGAATTTGGTACTTAGGAACTCATTGGAAAATCACTCAAGAAACACTTTTAAAAAAATACTGCAATCTCATCGAGTTAGGGCTCAAAGTGAAGGTGCCTTTTGGTAGAATTTATTAAGGAAATTTTGCTAATCTTTTAGAGTATTCGACAACCAGTAGTTGTTATTCCAACTCTGGGTCTTTGTCATCTTTACTCTAAACTCAGAGCACAGATAAACCTACTCTTTACTTTTGAAAACACCTTTTCTCCTCAGAATAAAGGAAAAACTGTCCTTGCCCCATTGAAAGGACATTTTTCCCCATGTGCGAAGGTGGCTGCACAACGTCTTCAATCTATGTTTCCCTCCTCCCTAGTTGAAAGATTTTTGCATAGGGAAAAAAGGGGGCTCTATTCATGCAGGCAAGGGGTTAGAAAAGCTCATGCTTGAAAAAGGCGAAAGGAATACTTTTTTTGCTTTTTCTGTTTTTGAGACAGGACCTTACTGTGTTGCCCAGGCTGGATTCAAACTTGTGGGTTCAAGCAATTCTCCCACTTCAGCCTCCCAAGTAGCTAGAATTACAGGCACACGCCACCACGACCAGCTGGTATTCTGTCTAATTCATTCCATAAGCCTCCTCTCTATCAAGCCAGTCCCTCTACACTGTACCTTCTGGCTTCCCAGAATCAACATGGTGCTTGCGTAATAAGGATGAGGAAGAGAGAAAATGATTTCCAATTCTCCTAGTTCCATTCTTACCAAGAGATATTCCTTCAACTTCTCTGCATTATTTTCTACTTCTTCTCCAAGAAGAAATTTGAAAATGGGAAACGGGGCTTCAGGAATTGCAGCACAGGCGGATGATCTTTTTTTAAAAGTCACTTGATAGATACATTCACTCATCTAAATTTACCTGTTGTAATGGCAGCTGCACACTCAATTTCCCTTTAAAAATTCACAAATGTATGTGGGGCAATAATCACAGGTCCACTGGCAGATGATCTGTTTTTACAAAGTGCAGGAGTCGCCATCTAAAACCTATAAACTGTCACAGTCTGTCATCATTGCAAAGATGTGGCCATTATTTAAATTAGACTGTGAATGATTTCTTCCCTCTGTGATGGCTTTTCAGATGGTGATGTGTCAGAAGCATGCCACAATAAACTGGCTGTAAGCATTCACAACGCATTAGTCCTGCCTATAATTTGGTGCTTTCAGGAAAGCAGACCAATGATACATAAAAGATTGTGTCTCTGTTTATGCCTGCCAGAAAAAAAAAAAAATCCAAGGAAATGTATTTATATAATTACCTAAATATGAGCTGGGCATTATGGCTTCTGAAGGTAGAAAAAAAATTAATATGCCTCACTTATTGCCAGCTAGGATAGATTCTTGTTAAGAAGTCTCTCTTGAATGTGGGTGAAAATAATCCCTCATCTTGGTTTAGTATTCCATAGTTCATAAAGCCTTAAAATAATATAATCTCATTTAATTTTCATAATAATGCTACGTATTAACATTATTATGATGAGTATATAATCTCATTATTATTCTCATTTTACATATGAGAAAGCTGTGGCTCAGAAAATTTTTGGCGACTCACTCGTGGTTACAATGGAGTTAGTAAACGACAGAACAACCTAAACCCAGGTCCTCTATCTTCAGAACTCCTCCCCCTACTAAAGCTGCTGTGGAGCCTTCTGGCTTTAACCTCGCATTCACATAATGAATTCATTTTCGAGTGTGTACAAAACATATGCAGTCAAGTTCAAGAGACAGAATTTTAGTGCAGTGATTATCATGTTTCTCAAGCTACACATTAGAATCATCTGGGCAACATTAAAAATTCTGGTTCTCAGGCCACACCACCGCCCAAATAAATCAGACTAACTGGTGTCAGTAAATTTTTTGAACTCCTAAGGTATTACAACGTGTGGCCAAATGCACTATTTTTCTAAGTTGATGGGCATTAGAGTCCCCTGAAAAGCTTATCCAATAACAAAGAGCCCATCCTACTCCAGAAGATTTGATTCATTAGATAGGGTAGAACTCAGTGGCCTGAATTTTATAAGCTCTTCCATTGATTCTGATGCACAAAGTTTGAGAACCTTTGCTTTAGGGGTTAAGATTATCTTTTGAGTTAGATGAATCTGGATCTGACGGTTCTGCCATTTACTAGCTGTGTGACTCTAAACAAGTTATTTCACCTCTCTAAGCTTCAGTTTCCTCCTCTTTAAAGAGGAGACAATAGTAGTCCTTCTTTTTTCACAGTTGTATTAACAATTAAATGATACAGTGCAGTGGTTCTCAAAGTGTGGTCCCTGGACCAGCAACATCAGCATTACCTAGGATATTGTTGGAAACACAAAAACTATCAGGCTCCAGCCACATCTACTGCATCAGAAACTCTGAGGGTAAGGTCTAGCAGTACTTAGCAAGAAGCCATTCAAGGTGATTGTTATGCATACTAAAATGTAATCACTAATGTAATGTATGTAAAGTGTTTAGACCAGTGCATGGTATACAGAAAGTGCTCAAAAAATGTTAGACACTAGGTTGTGATTATCCACATCATTTTCATCATCTTCATCTGTATGAATAACTTATAATGTGTGGTAAAAATAAACTCAAAAATCACAACTGGAAATAAAATTACAAAAGAAAAACAGGCTCAATGTCAAGATTACTGCTAAAGTTCTCAACACAAATGGTCTTTGTCCTCATGAACCATTCAACATTCCTGGTAAATTGGGACCGTCTGACTATATCATTTCCCTCTTCAAAAACCCATCAATAGTTTTAATTGTCCAAAGTTCGAAGTCTAAAGTCTGGCCTTAACTTCTTCATCAGACAGGTGTGCATAGCTCTCTCCCTTCCGGTATACACCCCAGGCTTTCTTCCAGGTCTTTGAATGAGTCATGCTCCTGTCTACCTCCTGATTCATGAGAATTGCCCTACTAAGAACTGTTATCTCTCAGAAAAGGAAAGGATGCAACAATTTGTCAAGAATTCATCCAGTAGTTAGTTAAAATAACCTACCAAGTTCGTACTATGTGCCTACTATATTCCCAGACAAGTGCTGCAGCTTTGTAGATGAATGAAACAGATCTCATTCCTAACTGAATAGAGTCTAATGAGAGGAAAGCAGACATTAAACAAATGCTCACAAATAATTAAATGGCTACATGTGTGCAAAGTTCCACAAAAGACAAGTACAAGGTGCTAAGAAAGACTCTAATGGAGTCCACGACCTGGTGTGCCGGACAGCAGATGATGTGAGCTCAGAAAAGGCTCCTGAGAAAATGATGTTTAGCCTGAGGTTGAAAATGTGTAGAAACTACACAAGAGGAAAGAGCACAGGGCAGAGAGATTATGAGCATCCCAGGTAGAGAGAATAATAAGTGCGGAGGTCCACAGGTGGGAAAGAGAACAGTGCTTCAAAGCTGGTTTATCTGGGGCAAGTCTGAGTTGATAAACACATGCCCACTCAACCTCTATCACCAACATCATAATGAAGGGTGGATACTTAAACCAATATTAGCCTGATTCTCCGTGTTTGTTTAAGAACCCAGGAAAGTGTTAGGCCATATCGCTGAAACTTTGAGAAACTAAGTGAATTGGTCATAAGCAAAATCTAAAGTCCTTGGAGCATTTTGGAGTCCATTTGGAATTCAGATCTCATCAAAAATCATCAAAACTGAGTCCAAACGACTGGTGAAGAAATGTGATGAAAAGTTAAAAGAAATTATATTATTTTTGCCTTCAGGAAAGAAAGATGAAAAGCAATTTTTTCTTGGTCCTCTGTATTTGAAAGGCTTTTATATATAAAAAGATGATCTGTTTTTCTTCATCTCCATGGAGAACAGGGGAAAAAGAAATGTGTTTAAACAGCGGTATTAAAAATATAGATTTGGTATAAAACAATTTCTTGACAATAAAGAGAATTAAATTTTAGGTATGCTACAAGGGGAGACTTAAGTAGTTTCCCTAAGGCATTTCCAAATAAGCTAGATCCTCCCATACTGGCATATTTTACCTGGAAGCAGAATGGTGAGCTACTAAATTCCTTCAGGTAGTTTGCTAACCCATGAAGTCCATTCCAAAGAAGGCAAAGACCAATGCAAATAAATTGAAACAACAGTGTCATCTAGTGGAAACTTCAGTCATAACACCCAATACACCAATCTGAATGAATCCCTATATACTTTAAATATGAAAACTAATTAATTTTTTTAAAAACCTAGATGTAAATTTGTTTCAAGATTTTATTTTCCCATTTATGCCTCAACCACATACACTAAAAACAAACCCCAGATCATCAGGCTGATTGATAACTGAACCCTCTAGCGGGAACTAAGAGATTACAAGTACTTTGGTAGTCATAGTTTAAAGGGTAAACCCAACAGAATTGGAATGTTTTAATCAAATTCTTAATAGCCACACTCCTGATGTATGTCTTGGGCTTTCCAGATTTGAAGCCAAGTCTAAATGCTGAAATGAAAAGTGATTGCTGGTTAGCAGTCATGGAAAGCTAAAATGACTGACAGGCCTTTTCAGCTGCCCTCCTGCTGGTCCTTCTAGGTGACCCCTCTCAGAAATAGTCTTACAGGAGACATCCCATTGCTTCAGATGGAGACATCCCACTGTTTAGATGGATCCAAAAATCCAGTTTTGTCAGTAGAGTCTGAAATATGTATATTCACAAGCAGTACTTCATGCCAATAAAACTTACATAGGACGGACAGGGTTCTTACGGGAATTGAATGAGGTAACATTTATGACTTACGTATGGAAACTACAAGTGTCAGTTACTTGAGATCCAAGTCTACTTTTTATTCTCTGCAATTTGCATGCAGTTTTATTCATGCAGTTTGTATGATGATAAAATTTGAACTTTTTCAGTTGGGGGTGCTGGAGGGACCCTGCAGGAGGAAGGAGCTCTGCTTTCTGGTTTTGTGATACCCCGCTGGGCAGGCTGCTTCAGCCTATACAGCTTCTGCAGCACCCAGCTCCTACAGCGAAGGCAGCTTCTCCAGCGCAGGGTTCCTGCATCGCTAGCTGGCCAGAAGTCCAAGGCACCTTCCATGCATGGCTTTCCTCCACACTCTTTTAGAGAGCTTCTCAGTGATGTGCCTCAGGCCTGGTATCTTCCCAAACATGGCTTCCCTGGCA
Organism: Colobus angolensis palliatus; assembly: GCF_000951035.1. Classification (NCBI taxonomy): domain Eukaryota; kingdom Metazoa; phylum Chordata; class Mammalia; order Primates; family Cercopithecidae; genus Colobus; species Colobus angolensis. Next base: position 144,500 of record NW_012123376.1, on the reverse strand, counting down.
CACTTTTTGAGGAATTCCCAGCCTCAGCAAATTTCTCTGCCATTCAGGGAGCCACAGCCATGCCCTCAACAATAAAGTCTGGATCTCAGCCTTGATACGAGGCTGGAGAGCAGGGAGATCGGCTTTTTCAGATGTGTTCCTTCCTTGGGTTCGCTCTTTCAGCTCTTAGTGGCTGCACCCTGTATCTGTCATTCATGCATTCTTTAAAGTTATTTTCACTCCTTACTAGCCAATCCCCAGGCCTCCAATTCCCTATTACAGTTATAAATCTTTATACTAAATATTGCCTGTTCAAATTACTGTGTGGTTTATGTCTCCTGATTGGACCCTGATTGATACACCATACAATAAATGGTAGGAAGGGACAGATCCAAGTTTTATGGGATCTGAGTTTTACAGAATTTGGGAGAGTTCCCCTTCAAAAGGAATATATGAAATTATTAACACAGAATTACATACAGAATCTTGGAAGAACCTCATGCAAATGACAGACCCTGAAACATTAGCTTTACAGTAAATCCACCACAGATGACAGCTACTGTTTTGATTAGAAGATGTGAAAGACACGTGTCTCATATCAGTTTACCTTCTTCCTTGATATCATGGTATCTGGGAAACAGAATTCATCATCAGAGAGGTAGTGTTTTGAGGAATCACTTATCAAGGAATATCAAAACCTGGATAACAGTCGCTGTTCTTCTGTCCTTCACATGCCCTCCCTCCACCCCACTCCACCCACACACACATCCTTTGGCTCCCTGTTGAGTCTCTTCTGACTCTTTAAGGCTCCTTTAAAAGGTACTTTGGTTTTCCATTGCTTTCCTGCCTGCCTGCCTGGGCACAACTAATTGCTTCCTTATGTACGTGCAAATAAAGTTTCAAAGATATAGTATTTTATTTCAGTTTGGATTCACCAAACTGAAATATAGATATTTAGCTGTGTGTCTCTCTCTCCTAGTGCAGGGCACACATCAAATAGTCAGGTAATGCTGTATGAATTTAATTGAATTGAATGATGCAGATTTCAGACATGCTTGAAATTAGTCAGTGTCCTTCAAGTCACACTTTGTGGGTGATTGATTATCCCACCTATTCAAAGCTCTGACAATGAAATTACTAATACAAAATAAGGTACTGTCTCCCAAGCTGAGTTCCACAGACACTAATCCTAGATTGCACAATGCATGTTTTAATCTAATGAGATAGGTTCCCCCAAACAAAAAGAGATGATACAACTCTGAGTGAAAGAGAAAATAATCAGACAACCAAACACATCTATAAAATGTTTAAAAATGGCTTTCACTTACGTGATATTAACATAGAGGTTGCACCCGCAATGAGTCACTTTCCATCTTTTATTCTCCCAATAAAAGGAAGCCCAGCCCATGGTGGCTCATGTCTGTAATCCCAGCACTTTGGGAGGCCGAGGCAGGTGGATCACCTAAGGTCAGGAGTTCGAGACCAGCCTTACCAACATGGTGAAACCCCATCTCTACTAAAAATAAAAAATTAACCAGGCGTGGTGGCGTGCACCTGAAATCCCGGCTACTCAGAAGGCTGAGGTAGGAGAATCGCTTGAACCCGGGAGGCAGAGATTGCAGTTAGCCGAGATCACACCACTGCACTCCAGCCTGGGTAACAGAGTGAGAGTGAGACTCTGTCTAAAAATAATAATAATAATAATAAATTAACCAGGCATGGGGTGTGCGCCTGTAATCCCAGCTACTCAGGAGGCTGAGGTGGGAGGATTGCTTGAACCTGGGAGGCAGAGGCTGCAGTGAGCTAAGATTGCGCCATGGCATTCCAGCCTGGGGGACAGAGCGAGATTCTCTCTCAAATACATAAATAAATAAATAAATAAATGGATGTCCATTTCCCAGAAAATCTAAATCATTCTATCAAGGGCTAATAGCCCCAAATTTTTTAATGATATTGCTTAATTACTGCTAGGGTTTGCATGTGTCCCCCCAAATTTATATGTTGACTGGAGGTGGGGCCTCTGGGAGGTAATTAGGGTTAGAAAAGGTCTTCAGGGTGAGACCTTCATGATGGGACTGGTGGCTTTATAAGAATAAGAAGCTAACACACATGCTCTTGCCCTCTCACCAAGCAATGGCCTCCACCAGTTTAGGACAGCAAGAAAGCCCTCACCGGTTGCCAGCACTAGGCTCTTGGACTTCCTGGCCTCCAGAACTGTAAGAAATACATTTCTTCTTCATAAATTATTCAGCCTATGGTATTCTGTTATAGCAACAGAAAACAGACTAAGACAATTACTTTATCAAATACTAGTGCTCCAAAATGTTAAGAGTTTTTCCATCCATTCATCAATTAATCCAGCCAGCCAACCGATATAATGCAATGATAAGAATAGGCCTAATTTCAGGAATCCTTTATTCTAGTCTGTTGGCCCTTCCTTTCTTCACATTGTTCTTCAAAGTAAAGCAAAATTTCTTTTTCTTTTTCTTTCTTTCTTTCTTTTTTTTTTTTTTTTTTGAGACGGAGTTTTGCTCTGTTGCCCAGGCTAGAGTACAGTGGCACTATCTCTGCTGTCTGCAACTTCTACCTTCTGGATTCAAGCAATTCTCCTGCCTCAGTCTTCTGAGTAGTTGGAATTACAGGTGCCTGCCATCATGCTCGGCTAATTTTTGTACTTTTAGTCAAGATAGGGTTCACTATGCTAGCCAGCTTGGTCTCGAATTCCTGACCTCAAGTGATCCACTCGCCTCAGCCTCCCAAATTGCTGGTATTACAGGCATAAGCCACTGCACCTGGCCAAAACTTATTTTCTGTCATAAACTTTGCATGTCCCTAGAAACCTCTCCCTGAATAGATTAGGATTCAATCAAGTTACACAGGTTTCTTTCAGTGACACACAAACATCTGAGATCATGACAGATAAATCTGACTTTTGATCCATCGTGAATGGATGTACTTAGAATGTTTTCATGATTCCATTTCTCCTCCATCAGCCCATTGGACCAAAATGTTATAGACCTACTTCCTTTCCAATAATAATCATCATTTCTAGTCAGAGCCAGAGTATAAGGCTAGAGAAAGAGATGAGGAGATGGAGAACACTAAGACATTTCCTTTCCTTTAGTTCCCCAGGGCCCCCAGACTGGCCCAACATATGGGCTTTGGGGTAGGGATGGCACTTGGGGAATATAGATTGGGAGTTCCTATCCAGGGATTTCCTTAGCCCTTAGTAGAAATCTCTTAGAACAGAAATAGACATTTTCCTAATTCATTGTGCCCAGGCACCAAGGAAAAAATAAATTGCTACATGCTATAAATTGGTTTAGATATGAGAATCCAGTAAGATATCATAGGAATCTGCAGTCACTCTGTGGCTGTATTTAAGGTTCTCTTCATCATAACTTTTGAACAGTATAAGTTAACATAGACCAGAAGAATTCTAGCTTTTCTGTCTTCTCTCCTCCTCTCTCCTCATTCATCCCTCAAACTTCTGATTCCCCTAATTTTTACACATTCCTGCCTTTCTGACTCTCCTAATTGCTTATCTCAGGAGAACCAATATGAAAAGCATTCTTAACTTGAACAAATGCAAACAAACAAACACAATGTAAGAGTCTGCAAGATCTGGAGATGATGAAATGTAGATAAACCTGGGACTAGCTCACTGCTCCAAGGAAGGCTACAGTAGCCTGGCAAAGTCATTGAAATAACCAATTTTGGAGTCAGACCATGCAACATTTGAGCCCCAACTTTCTCACTTACTAGCTGTGTCATTTAATTTTTCTCATTTGTAAAATATTAATAAAATTGTACTTTCTTTCACATAACTATTGCAAAAAATTAAATGAGATAATGTATGTTTAAAATGCATTAATCTAATAAGTTATCCATAGGCAATAGATCCTTTTGTTGGTTATTATTTATATTACTTCACTCTTTCAACTTTCATATCAATTAGAACTGATGAATTTATACCGTTTTCAAGAAGTTAGATAGGCATAACAGAAAGCTTTACAGGGAGATGTTCTTGGTTAATCTCATCTGGGAACATTTTCTTATTTTCACATTTTACTTCAATTACATGGTAATTGTTAATGGATCAGATCACCCTTCTGTGTCTTCTCATAGTTGCACAGCAACCAACTGCTACAGATAGTCACAGTAGTGGCAGAAGCAGCCCTGTCTAGAGATGGGGCAAACTAGAAGCATCATATAATTTACAACTAAATGTAATGAAGTTGCATTTTTGACTCATCAATCTCTTCTGTGTCTGTGGTTTGGATTTAGGGAAAGAGTATATTTGCCAATTTGTGTGTGTGTGTGTGGTTGTTGATGGTAATTGAGACAGCACAGTGTATAGTGAGTAGGCCAAAGCTTGGTATAAGAAGGGGTCCAGGGTAGAAAACACAGCTTTATAATTTGTAGCTGATGTGACCACTTAGGCACAAACAATAAACACTGCCATTATGTCACTTGCATTCTCTGTCATTTTTATGCCTTCTTTATGTGCCTGTGGTCAGCTTACAGACTTAATTCTAACCAAAACCTAAGAAAACATTTTGTACATCTTTTCCATCTTATAACATGAACAACGAAACCAGTTCACTGTCAAGTATTCTAGTAAAAGCCACTGATGGAAGGGGAGGCAGAATTAAGAGTAGTGTCAAACTTTCTTTCTGAGAGTGTCAGGCATACTGACTAGGCCCTTTTAGTGAAGGAAGCAGGAATTCTCTAAATATCCAGGAGTCTATAGTAAGGTTATATAACAGACAGATCCAAAAATTAATACTAGGTAACAGATCCAATCCAATAGAATCAACCAATCCAATATAATCTTCCTCTTATTTCACCTTGGGCTTCTAGAGGGAGCAATTCTTGCTTACTGAACCTCTTCACCCATTTGGACTGCTATAACAAAACTTCAGACTGGGTAATTTATAAACAATAGAAATTTACTGCTCACAGTTCTGGATGCTGGGAAGTCCAAGATCAAGGTTTTGGCAGATTTGATGTCTGGTTATGGCCATAAACGGCATCTCACAGATGGCACCTTCTGTGACAAAAGAAGCTAAAAAGCCCCCTCAGGCCTCTTTGATAAGGGCACTAATCTCGTTCATGAGGGCTGTGACTTCATGACCTAATCACCCCTGAAGGCCCCCATTTCCTAATACCTTCACCATGGGGGTTAGTTTTTAACATCTCAATCATGGGAGGACAAAAACACTCAGATCATAGCAAATGGATGAACATGGACAAAACTTAAAGGAGGAGAAAGGCTAAGGTGATCTACTTATAGAGAACTGAATAGCTTCTCACTCAGAGTGTGTTGGGGAAAGTTTGGTACACAGTTGAGAATGAAAGACTCCAGTTGTAGCAAAATGAAAGAAGAAACTTATGGGAATTTAAGAAGGGGAGTTGTATTTTATATATTGGATCTTCTTTTTCCTTGAAATTTTTGTAACATTGATCGTGTATTTTGAAAGCTGCAGGAAGGTAAGGACGGACTACACAGGAGTCTAGAATTTGTTTTTCGGCTTGTTTATAGAAAATCATCACATTTTCAACCGCGGTATGACTTTGTATATATCCAACAAATTATGTCATTTGACCCATGGTACATATATTCTCTACTCTTTCCGGAGAGGCATTGAACTATCCTAAAACATTAGTTTTCAAATGTTGCAATATGATCTAGGGGCCAAAACACATCTACAATATATGGAGCATAGAAATTCTGTTTAAAAAGAAATATATTTAAGATATATTGCTTATCTAGTTGACCTATGGATATGTTTAATTTACCATATATTAGAAGATGTAGCCTATGCATTAGTTTACTGAATAATGAAGGAACTCTCAAATACAATATAATCTTTGGAGGTACTGATTTTAGGGAATAGAAAACAGCTGATTATGTTATATTACTTTTTTCAGTAGGTAGTTGAATGTTGCAAGTCATTTGATTACACCTGAAGAATGTATGAAACTACATAAATAGAAAAACATCAATACATTTTGGTTTACTTGAATAGCCATTGAAAATTATGCATACAGATATTTTAGAGATTTTTAATGACATAAATACATCATGACATCAATATCAGATACAGAATTCTATTATTGTCTATATCTATTTTGTAATGCATGGAAATGATGACAAAAGAAATATATAAACATATTATTGATAACTTGTAGATAGTAGAAATGATGTAAGTTTTTAAAAAATTTTTAGGGCTTCGTAAGTAATCCCGTATACTAACTTTTACATTTGGAAAAACATTAACAAGCATTAGTTTTTTAAATGAGGAACTATTAAGCAAAGTGGTATGGACTGAAAGATACTAGTCAATTTAAGCCTGAAATTCTTTCAGGGTCATGTAGTGAAGACAAATGACTATTTAATTTTTTTGTTTTTTTTTTTTGATACAGAGTCTTGCTGTGTTGCCCAGGCTGGACTGCAGTGGTGCAATCTTGGCTCACTGCAACCTCTTCCTCTTAGGTTAAAGTGAATCTCCTGCCTCAGCCTCCCAAGTAGCTGGGACCACAGGCACATACCAGCACGCAGGCTAATTTTTGCATTTTTTTGTAGAGATGGGGTTTCACCATGTTGGCCAGGCTGGTCTCAAACTCCTGACCACCAGTGATCCACCTGTCTCGGCCTCCCAAACTGCTGGGATTACAGGCATGAGCCACCTCATGCCTGTAATCCCAGCCTGTAATCCTCATGGGATTACAGGCAATAGCCATGTGCCTGGCCTATTTAAATTTTATTCATTTAATTAAGAGCCTTTCCTGATCTCACAAGGTTAGGTTAGGTGGCCGTCCTCTTGGCTTTACTCTCACTGCCTAACTAATCTAGCATGACGCATTGTCACTATATTGTATGGCCTCTTCTTGCCTATCTTCTCTATAGGGCTGTATTCTCAGCACTTAGGACACTGGCTGGCACACAGTAGGTTTTTAATAAATGTTTGTTGAGTGAATAAAAAATGTATCCTGCAATTTCCCTCACCATTGAATGTGTGTGCTATTTATGATTTTCTATATAAATAAATCATGCATTTCCCACTCGAGGGGAACACAAATGCTGTACAGCACAATGTCAATAGAAAAAGACATTTTATTATATATGGGCTTTTCTCTATTTACCAACTTTTATTCATTCATAGAATGACAATCAGCATTATCCATGCAACAGAAATTTGGTATTATAGATTCATGAAGGCAACATTTTAGAGGTAAGCATTTATAGAAAAGCATTTGATGATCCAAAGCCTTTCTTTATCTTTTCAGATTATATGTTTTTTATCAAAAAATAGAATTTTAAGACAAAATTTATTTTGTAGTTAGATTTTTTCAGAAGAACATATCATTCTTCTATCTACACCACTCCAACAATGAAAAACAAGACTAAAATTGAAATGCAGCAACTATATGCCAACACTCAGAAGGAAGAGGGTGAAATGACTCATTCACCTGTTTTTTGTTTTTAATTTCACTTTACTATTATTTTTTTTTCAAGACAGGGTCTTGCTCTGTCACCCAGGCTGGAATGAAGTGATGCCATCACAGATTATTGCAGCCTCCACCTCCTGGCTCAAGCAATCCTCCTGCCTTATCCTCCCAAGAAGCTGGGACCACAGGCACATACCACCACAGCCAGCTAATTTTTTATTTTTGGTAATGATGGGGTCTCACCATGTTGCTCAGGCTGGTCTCAAACTCCTGGCCTCAAGCAATCCTCCAACCACAGTTTCCCAGAATGTTGGGATTACAGGTGTGAGCCACTGTGCCTGTCCTATTCATCTATTTTTCTAAAACAAGTCTAACCATACAGTTTCCTGTTGACTTATATTACTCAGAGGGGGGAAAAAAAGGATGGTAAAATATATTTATTTGGCCGATTCCTTGTACTGACATTTTTTAAAAAGCAAAAGTAAATTATGAGATGAAGATGAATTATGAATTATCATAGTTAGACTGAAAGTCAGACCAGAATTTTCTTTCCTTGTGCCTTACATGATTTATCTGAAGTTTTGGAAAATTATTTATTGCAGAAATCACACAGCTGAATGAAGCCTTAGTGGTCTAATTTAAATCCATCATTTTACAAATAAGAATACTCAGATGCAGCAGGGCACAGTGGCTCATGCCTATAGTCCCAGCATTTTGGGAGGCCAAGGCGGGCGAATCATTTGAGGTTGGGAGTTCGAGACCAGCCTGGCCAATATGGTGAAACCCCATCTCTACTAAAAATATAAAAATTAGCTGGGCGTGGTGGCACACACCTGCAATCCCAGCTACTGGGGAGGCTGAGGCAGGAGAATTGGTTGAACCTGGGAGGTGGAGGTTTCAGTGAGCCAAGATCGCATCACTACACTCCAGCCTGGGCGACAGAGCGAGACTTCATCTCAAAAACCAAAAAGAAAAACTCAGATGCTGAAAAGTTTGATGACTTGCCCAGGTCAACAAGAAGTAAGTGCAGGAGCGGGAACTCACCCTGGCTCTACATGGCGACATTCTATGCTCCTAACACTAAGGGCTACCTGGTCTCCTGGCCCTCCTCCCAAGGAGCTGCAGTAAGCTAAAGCTACCTGAAAGCCCAGCAGAAAAAAATTCTATATAATGTGGCTTAATCCATTGTCTCCCAAACTTATTTGGTCATAGAACCTGTTTACCTGTTAGCACCACTAAGTGTTCTCCATGAAAACCCTTTGAGAAAGTTCAAGGCAATACAATTATCCTCGCTACAGAGCCATGTGAACTAGGTCTCCCAGATGCTGCCAACAATTCATGTGGTAATTAATCCAAACGTGCAACAAGTAAACCAATTCTTTCTTGTAACTTTCCTTGTACACAAATAAGCTTAGGCTGGTGACAAACCAGCTCAGTAAAATGCCCACAAAAGGATGAGAGATTTCTCAAGCTATCTAAGTTTGCCTGCCACGGGAGAAGTTAACCTGCACAGTGAAACAGTGCATGGCTTTCCATCATCCCTTGTGCTAAACAAAATTAGCACAGCCTCACAGAAAGTGGTGTTTTATATTTATTTATTTATTTATTTATTTTGAGACAGAGTTTCGCTCTTGTTGCCGAGGCTGGAAGGCAATGGTACAACTTCAGCTCAATGCAACCTCCACCTCTTGGGTTCAAGTGACTCTTCTGCCTCCACTTCCCAAGTAGCTGGGATTACAGGCATGTGCCACCACACCCAGGTATTTTTGTTTATTTGTTTGTATTTCGTAGAAATGGGTTTTCACCATGTTGGTCAGGCTGATCTCAAACTGCTGACCTCAGGTGATCCACCCACCTTGGCCTTCCAAAGTGCTGGGATTACAGGTGTGAACCACCATGCCCAGTCAGAAAGTGATGTTTGGTCTTACTCTCTCGTCCAGATTAGAGTGGAGTGGTGCCATCTTGGCTCACTGAAAACTCTGCCTCCCAGGCTCAAGCAATTGAGCACTCCTGCCTCAGCCTCCTGAGTAGCTGGGATTACAGGCTCATGCCACCACGCCCAGCTAATTGTTGTATTTTTAGTAGAAACAGGGTTTCACCATGTTGGCCAGGCTGGTCTCAAACTCCTGACCTCAGGTGATCCATCCGCCTCAGCCTCCCAAAGTGCTGGGATTACAGGGATTCTGCTCTTAAAAACTCTTTTTTTTTTTTTTTTTTTTTGAGACAGAGTCTTGCTCTATTGCCCAGGCAGGAGTGCAGTGGTGCGATCTTGGCTCACTGCAACCTCTGCTGCCCGGGTTCAAGTGATTCTCCTGCCTCAGCCTCCCAAGTAGCTGGGATTACAGGTGTGTGCCACCACTCCCAGCTAATTTTTGTGTTTTTAGTAGAGATGGGGTTTCACCATCCTTGCCAGTCTGGTATTGAACACCTGACCTCATGATCCACCCATCTCGGCCTCCCAAAGTGCTGAGATTACAGGTGTGAGTCACCGCACCTGGCCTCTTAATAACTCTTTTGTCCACTTCCTCCAGGATCAGGAAGAACAAAGAGATAAAGAAACACAATTTTAAGAAAGTATATTTTCCAAATTTCTGTGATAATTTCTTGTATCTGCACTCATATTAATATTTTATCTGGTAATCCTTTCATAGAAACGTACGTGAAGTGTATTTTGATTCTTTGAGTGAGTGGAACGGTTTATCCCAGGGCATACTTAACTGATAAATTTAGCTTCAAGGGAAATGGGAAGAAAACCAAGCATATTAACTCACTCAAGTCACTGATACCTCCCTTCCTGCCTTGCCCTGTGATTTTAAATGTAAGTACTATTAAAGAACTAATGAATGCTCTAATTACATAAGCCTTAATAGACTTATTAAAAAGAGTGAATGGTGATTTATCCCTATAAGTACCCAATTTACTATACAAAGGCTAAATTAGGGAGCGGAGGAGAGGGGACTGGAATAGAGTAACCGTTCACTAGACAAAAACAGAATATAAATGTATAAAGAAAAATAAATAGGCCCAAGTTGGTAGAAGTCAACATAGGAAATGCCCTCATTTCATTTTGAGATGTCAACACTTCTGAGACATCCCTGAATATAGAGTGTAAGATGTATTTTAACTGAAATAATCCTTCCTATATAGTATCATAGTCTATTGAGAACAATATCTGTGAATTTGCAAGTTAACTCAATCTGAGAAGGCAAAGAATATCAGACCACATAAGCTTTTACTCTGCAAAAGAGAACTTGAATATTAGCAATATTTGACTAGCTCTTAGAAAAATAATCTCCCATGTATGCAAAAGCAGCACTATTATTAAGAAAACCAGTTTGCCCAACATCCAACCCGTACATTCTAGGATTTTTTTCTACATAATAATAGTAGCAAGAAATCACCCAAAAATGTCATTTACCCTGGTAAGTTTTTTCCATTTGGGCCCTTGAAGGCTCAGCAGTTTGATTTCATCAGCATGCAAACCACAGATTCATTCTTCATGGGTGGACTCACAAAAACCAAGCTCCTGAGACTAATGTATTTGTACACCCATGTTCATAGCAGCATTTTCATAATAGCTAGAAGGTGGAAGCAACTCAGGTGTCCCCTTAAGAGAAATGAAAAAAACAAAAAGTGGTGTATATGCACACAATGGAATTTTATTCAGCCTTAAAAAGGAAAGATGTGCTCACACCTGCTACAACCTAGATGACCCTTGCAGACATGATGCTAGGTAAGACAAATCAGTCACAAAAGGACAAATGCTGTATGATTCTACTTCAGGGAGTGCCCACAGTAGTCACATTCACAGACAAAGCAGACTGGTGGTTACCAGCGGCTGGGGAAGGGGTGACCGGAGACTGAATGTTCGGTAGGTACAGACTTTCAGTTTTGCAAGCTGAAAAGAGTTCTGGAGACGGATGATAGTGATGGCTACACAACAATGTAAATGTAGTTAATGCCACTGACCTCTACACTTAAAAATGATTAAGATGGTAAATTTGATGTTGTGTATATTTTACTATAATTCCAAACATTGGAAATCCCTGTTTTAAGTTTATATTAAAAAGCAGAACTGTTTCAGGGACTTGAATATATGCAGTTTTAAAACTAGACTAGCCTTTCTCTATTCATCCAGAAAAGCTAAATCGTAAATGGAAGATTGCTCTGATGGCAAAGACTTCGAACAAGGGTAGTACAATGAATTGGATGTTTAGGACATATGTCTATCACAGATGACATCACTCTCACAATGGGGACAGACTTGTCAGAGGAGCCAGAATGCTTGTATTCTGGAGGCCAGGACTCCCCATATTCAATTTCACAATAAACAGCAACTTTGCCAGGGATCTTGGCTAAGGTTCCCTCCACCTGGATCTGCCCAAACTGCTTGGTTTTCTTTCTTCTGTATTTCTGAGGCTAAACAATCCTTTTCTAATTAACCTAATCTTTCTTTAGCTGTGCAAACATATTCAATTAGATCACAGTCAAAGCTTTCAGATCCAGGAAGTATTCTGTCTAAAGCGATCTTGTAGATGAGAGCAAAAACTATTGATTTCACTTCAAAGAATATCACATTTCCCTTATTTATGAGGTTTTGGAGAATACCTCATTGTAGCGCCCAGGTATTAATATTTATAGACCTCACGCACATGATAGTAAATAAAATATTTAGTTCAATCTCAATGTTTTCTACAATTGTATTATTGTAGGAATAAAAACTAGAAGGGTCAACCTTGCCTGTATCCCTAGGATCCACCAATTATGATAGGAAATGATGGGAATTACCGGGAGATCTGAGATAGATATAACTTTGGGAAAAGACGACTGGAGAAAGAAAAGAGAAATTAAGTATAAGATAAGCAAAGTAAAAAAGATAAGACAACAATAGCATGTACCATAGTTCCCCTTATCAGTGTTTTTTCTTTGCAGGACTTTGGTTATCTGAGGTCAACTGAGGTCTGAAAATATGAAATGAAAAATTCCACAGGTTATCTGGGGTCAACTGAGGTCTGAAAATATTAAACGAACAATCCCACATATAAGTAATTCATACTTTTTAAATCACACACTGTTCTGAGTCATGTGATTAAATCTCACATTGTCCCACTCTGTACCACCTAGGACATGAATTGACCCTTTTTGTCCGGCATATCCACGCTGTCTACACTCCTTGCGTTACTGGATGAAGGTGTCCCGGTTCTTGGCATCTTGAACAAAGAATTGGACAAAATACACAAACAAAGCAAAGAAAGAATGAAGAAACAAAAGCAGAGATTTACTGAAGATGAAAGTACACTCCACAGGGTGGAAGCGGGCCACAGCACAGGGGCTTGAGGGCCCCATTACAGAATTTTCTAGGGTTTAAATGTTCTCTAGAGGTTTCCATTGGTTACATGGTGTATACCTTATGTCAACAAAGAGGATGAAGTAAAGTTACAAAGTCATTTACACGGTGTGCACCCTAGGTAAATGGAGAGGATATTCCCTGTCATAGCTGAAGTGTTCCCATTTGGTTTAGTTCTAGGAAGTTAGCATGAATCAGGCTTATGTTTCCTGCCTCCAGACCCTGTTCTCCTGCCTCACTTGCCTGTGAGTCCCATAGTAGCTCTCTTTGTTACCAGATCACCTGTTGAGCCATCACTGTGCTTCTGCTCAAGGAACCCTTATTTTACTTAATAATGGCCCCTAAGCTGGAGAATAGTGATACTGGCAATACAGATATTCCAAAGAGAAGCTGTCAAGTGCTACCTGCAAGTCAAGAGGTGAAAGTTTTCAACTTAAGGAAGAAAAGAAGTCATATGCTGAGGTTATGAAGACAGCTGAGTTTATTGCCTATCACAGTAAGGGAGAATGCCAACTCTACAGAGCTTTGGTTGTGTCTCAGAGGGGAAGTTTTGTTTGGGGGCGTGTATTTCAATGTAGTGTTTGATTAAGACAGGTTGAAAATCATGATATAATAATAATACGATTGGTGGAAAGAGCAAGTGTGAATTTCGAGATGAGGGAGTTCAAAGAATCTTGGGATATAAACTGTTTATTGAAAAGTTCATGGGTCTTTTGGGATGTTCCTGTAATGATCAATGAAATAATTTGCCTGGATAAGAGTGCTTTCAAATTATAAAATTATATCAGTGTAGACAATGGAATAGTAAGAGCATGTTAATACATAAGCAGTGTGGGATACATGGTGTCAGGTGTCAGTATAATATGTGTACTATATTATATGTAATATATTTTATCAGCTGCTACATTACACAGCTCCAGGAAGCACCATCCACATTATAGTCTGTGTAAGTGATGTTCCTGGATTATTCAGTGCAACCACCCTATTATATTCATAGCTTGTATCATAATATATTTAATGTGAAGTATAAGATATGCCATAATATACTGCATTGGATATAACTTGTACATAGAACAAATATGTAACATATTTACAATGAAGGGCAAAACACCAGAGCACTTTTACAAATTACAAAGTGTTATACTGCATGCTCCTTTTTGATTTTTCATAAAAACTGTGCTTTTCTCAGATGAGAACTGACACAGAGAATTCCAGAGAGAGATGTTTTTGAGGTCCTACAATCTAGCAAAGGGTCTGACCCATCCATACTAGGCCATCAAGAAACATAAAGTGCTAGACACAACTACACCTGTCTCTCCAAAGTCCACTAACATGCTTTTCTGGCAGAGTAGAGATGAAGTTAGCTGTTTGGTTTTTAGTATGCATAATGTCATTGGGGGTGTTGAGATACCCACGAAGTTCAGCAGCACCTTGCTCCCTCATTCCCCGGTACCCCCTCCCAGGTTGCCAGTGATGTGATGCTACTACTTAGGCTGTAGTGGGTGTGTGGTTGGATCCTCCTATTACAGAGACCCAAGGGTATCCTACAGGAGTGAACCCCAAGGAGTGTGGGAAGAAAGGATTGGCTTGTGCAAAGCAAAAGAATGGTTGGTTCATGAAACTAGATGGATTTTGGCATTTTAGCCATTTGATTTGGGCACAGAAAAAGATAGGGCCAGAGGCAGGAGCTCATGCTGGACAGGTTATTAAGGACATGCTCATGAAAAACTGAATGTGTCATTTTAGGAGTTGAACTTCATCCTGGGAGGGAGAAAAAGGCTTTGAAGGTTTTTAAGCTGAGGATAAACTGAATAAGATTTATGTTTTAGGAAGTTATCTTTGCCAAGGGGAGAAGCACTAATGGCAAGGAGCAATCCAGGTTAGAAATGATACCCCATATTTGGGCATGCTCCCTTTGGCATGACCTCCACTGCTACACTATCTTGAAACAGAACTTGTATCAAAAGAGATCTGGTTCCACAACATGGAGCACCAAGATATTGACATTGTACTGAATGTCATGAGTAGACTGAAGGGATAATAGCATTTTGCTCCAAAAATCTTCACTTACCTTTTCTATTGCTTTCTTCCTATGCTTCCAGTGAATTCCCTTTCAATTCTGGATCCTTCCTGGTTCTTCCATTGAGCCATTCAGCCCAAACTTCTACTTGCGTTTCTTACTCCACAAAACAAAAAACAACTAGTTCAGTATCTGTGGCTTAAGTGGGTAATGGTCTCAGTTTAATCCACTGGACCAAGAACATGAATAAACTAAGGTAGCTGCTGCAGGGATTGGGGAAAAGGGGGGACAAATATTTTGCTGACAAAACTAGCAAGTTCCAGTGACTGATATATCAGAAAGAGAAGGGCCATTTTCTTTCCCAAAGCCCACTGCCCTAGATCAGGCTTGTACTGTTCTATTTTGTTTTGTTCAACCCTTATTTTTATTACATTCACCTAATTATACACTCCTACTCTCTAGTTTCTCTCCAAATGTATAAAATGAATTGGAGCAAACCAGATGTCTCTCTCCAGGTTATCAGTCATTAATGGTGCCATTGTCTGCTAGGCAGAACTCAAAATGACCTCACATGGCCTCCAATGGTCTACAAACACTTTCATGACAGAGTCCTTGTGTGTCAGGGACTCATCTCCCACTACACCCCTATGTAACTATACTTACTAAGTAGACTTACTAAACTTCAAAATTAAGGAATGAGTTATGATTTATAAACAGTAAGTCATCACTTACCATCATAGTATGTGGGGGATCGGTCAGAGTGGTGGGAAAAACTATAGGGAAAGGATGCAAACCTTCTGAAGGCACAGAAGGTTCTGCAGAGCCCTGGGGTAGAATTGCTGAAGGCAGCTGTTCTATAACCCTGAGGCAGAGGGTAAGGAGTAGGTACAAGGTAGTGTGAGGGAATTTATCTTAAATAGGCTTGTTTACTTACGTTGACCAAGATCTGACCTTTGATCATCTGTGTGTGATGTTCCCTGAAAGGGGAACAATAAATGTTAATTACCTGCAGGTTTTGTTGGCTTCAGGTTTTTGGCATTACGCCTGCACTGAAAAAAAGCAAGCAGCTCCAGCTTCTTAGGGATGCACTCTGGCCACTTGAGCCAGGCAGTCCCCTAGCTGTTCTTACACTACATACCTGTGTCTGAGTACTCATTTCATCCATCAGTCAGCATCTAGGGGACAGACCTGACAATAGTAAGGTTCTTGGAAACTGACTTTAAGTGACACAATGTACAAGGAAACCAATTTTACCATAAGCTAATTGATACACACAAAAGTTAAGTTCCTACAGTATGTTTCTGGTCACAAAAACATCACCAAACTTCTAAATAAAGTCCCCAAACACTTCTAATATCAAACACTGAAGTAAATGTGAATTATACATACATTTAAGAGAGATTCATAGAAAGAAGTAAGATAATCATTTGCCCCCTTTTTGATGAACCTGTGAGTGACAGCATTTGTTGTTGTGGTGGGGAAAATCAAGGAAAAAATGTTTGCAAACACAAAAATTGTCAGGATCACCTCCTCCAACCATGAAGTTCAAAAACCATCACAAACATGGACGGCTTGCTGAGCACTTTCATACTGCATCTGTTAGTGTCATACATGTATTGTAAAGTCTATCAATTTTTATTTTACAATCAGTTGTATTTATTCATTCATTTTCCAACCAGTTTATTCCATCTCTGGGTCTTGGTTGGCTGGAGCCCATCCCAGCATCTCAGGGTCCCAAGCAGGAACCAACCCTGGCCAGTTTGCCATCCCATTGCAGGGCCACTCTTACCTACAATCACTCACAATGAGGCCGTTTAGACATGCCAGCTCAGCTAATTCACTAAGGGAGAATGGGCAGACTCCACACAAGCAGTGGCCCTGGCAGGGAATCTACTTTTTTTCTCATGAACATTGTAATAAAATAACACTTTGAGGACCTGCTGTGCCATCCCCTATCTTTCATATACTGCTTTACACAAACTAGTCAACTTCTACTGCAGCTTCCAGACTCAGATGAAGCATCCCATCCTCAGACCACATTTGACACCCACTCCAATGCTACCCAGTCCCCCATCCAGGCTGAGTGAAATGAGTCTTGTTTGTACTACTTTGCATATCTATTTTTCCACTTTAATGTATAAACTCTCTTGTTTTCTTTTTTATTATTTTTTATTTCAATAGGTTTTTGGAGAACAGGTGGTCTTTGGCTACATGGATAAGTTATTTAGTGGTGATTTCTGAGCTTCTGGTGCACTTGTAACCCGAGCAGTGTACACTACACCCAGTGTGTAATCTTTTATCCCTTACCCCCCTCCCACCCTTTCCCCTGAGTCTCCAAAGTCCACTCTATCATTCTTATGCCTTTGCATCCTCATAGCTTAGCTACCGCTTATGAATGAGAACATATGATGTTTGGTTTTCCATTCCTCAGTTACATCACTTAGAATAATGATCTTCAACTCCTTCCAGGTTGCTGCAAATGCCATTATTTCATTCCTTTCTCATGACTCAGTAGTATTTCTTATACATATGTGTGTGTGTGTGTGCGTGCATGTGTGTAGTATTCTGTGTGTGTGTATATATATATATCCATGGAATACTACACACACACACACACACACATACACACAGATCTACCATTTGATCTAGAAATCTCACTACTAGGTATCCACCCAGAGGAAAAGAAGTCATGATACAAAAAAGATACTTGCACATGCATGTTTATAGTAGCACAATTTGCAATTGCAAAAATATGGAACCAGTCCAAATGCCCACTAGTGATTGGATAAAGAAAATGTAACATATATACACACACACACGTATATATATGTATATATGTATGTATATATGTGTATGTATATATATGCATATGTGTGTGTATATGTATATATATATATTTGTAAGTCAACATATGACTTCTTTTCATCTGGGCAGAAACCCAGTAGTGAGTTTGCTGGATCAAATGGTAGATCTACTGTTAGTTCTTTAAGAAATCTTCACACTATTTTCCGTAGAGGTTGTCCTAGTTTACATTCCTACCAGCAGTGTAAAAGTATTCCCTTTTCACTATATCCATGCCAACATCTATCATTTTTTGAGTTTTTTTATTATGGCCATTCTTGTAGGAGTAAGACAGTATCGCACTGTGGCTTTAATTTGCATTTCCCTGATAGTGACGTTGAGCACTTTTTTTTCATGTTTGTTGACCACTTGTGTATCTTCTTCTGAGAACTGTCTATTCATGTCCTTAGCCTACTTTTTGATGTGATTTTTTTTTTCTTGCTGATTTGAGTTCCTTGCAGATTCTGGATATTAGCCCTTTCTCAGAAGTATAGATTGTGAACATTTTCTCCCACTCTGTGGGTTGTCTGTTTACTCTGCTGATTATTTCTTTTGCTGTGCAGAAGCTTTTTAGTTTAATTAATTCCCATCTATTCATCTTTATTTTTGTTGCATTTGCTTTTGGGTTTCTGGTCATGAAGTCTTTGCCTAAGCCAGTGTCTAGAAGAGTTTTTCTAATGTTATCTTCTAGAATTTTTACGACTTCAGGTCTTAGATTTAAATCTTGATTTTTGTAAAAGTTGAGAGATGAGGTTCATCCTTTTCTATGTGGTTTGCCAGTTGTTCCAGCACCATTTGTTGAATGGGTATCCTTTTCCTACTTTATGTTTTTGTTTGCTTTGTGGAACATCTGTTTGTATATTTGGCTTTATTTCTGGGTTCTCTATTCTGTTCCACTGTCTATGTGCCTATTTTTATACCAGTGCCATGCTTTTTTGGTGACTATAGCCTTGTATTATGTTTGGAGTCAGGTAATGTGATGCCTCCAGATTTGTTATTTTTGCTTAGTCTTGTCTGGCTATGCAAACTCTTTGAGGACAAGGAGTATGTCTTCTCCACCCCTGAATTTCAGGCAGCTAGCCTGGACTCGGCTCACAAAAACTATTTTTTGAATGAGTAAATAAAAGTGGTGGAACCAGGACATAGATCTAAAACTTCTCACTCTAAATCCAGTGCTTTTCTCATTATATCACAGCTAATGAGTGATATAATGAGAGTGTCATATTGTGGTAGAAGGACTAAATACTTCATGCCATCAGATGATAGATTTCTTATTCCTAATCTGGTACTGTGAAAAAATAATTGGTGAAATAGTAACAAAAGTCAACATGGATATTAAGAGACTGTACTATTAAGCCTACAGTGCCTCATTCTCAAAATGCTTAACTACTACATTAAGTGAAAAATAGTTAAAAGTGTTAGTCCTAAAGTTAGCAAGAAGACATAGTGTATTTTTATTGGATTACAAATATACATGAGAATACTCCAAGAGATACATATTTTATGTAAAAACATTCATATCACATCCATCAGTAAGTGTCCTTAATTCTTAATTATCTGTGTCCAATTGAAAAATTTTGTATTTTCTTGTGGCTCTTTCTCTCCCTTGCTATCTATGAGGGGACTTGGAAAATAAAAGTATAGAATGCAAATCTGTCAATGTGGTTGCTTATAATGTTCTTTCAAGTCTCCATTGAGAAAGTAAGTTGAAAACTGGTAACAATGTACTTACATAAATGTCTCTTGAATTATCTTTCTTGTCTCAGATTCTATTAGGAAGAATTATTTGTGTAGCAATTTTAAGTAGGTACGATCCAAACCATGCAGATCTTTTTTTTTTTTTTTTTTAAGGTAGAGTCTCACTCTGTGGCCCAGCTTAGAGTGCAGTGGCGCGATGGCTCACTGCAAGCTCTGCCTCTCAGGTTCAGACGATTCTTTGGCCTCCTATAAGTAACAACACATGCCTCTCCTACTCTTCTGAGTAGCTGAAATTACAGATGTGCACCACCATGCCTGGCTAATTTTTGTATTTTTACTAGAGATGGGGTTTTACCATGCAGATCTTATAAAGCAGTGGTCCTCAACCTTTTTGACACCAGGGACTGGTTTCATAGAAGACAACTTTTCCACAGACTGGTGGCAGGGGATGGTTTCAGGATGACTCAATGATTCAAGCACATTTATTGTGCACTTTATTTCTATTATTATTATTACTCACCATATTATTATTATATACTCACCATAATGTAGAATCAGTGGGAACCCTGAGCTTGTTTTCCTGAAACTAGACGATCCCATCTGGGAATGATGGGAGACAGTGACAGATCATTAGACATTTGATTCTCTTGAGGAACACACAATGTAGATCTCCTGCACGCACAGGTTCACAGTAGGGTTTGCGCTCCTATGAGAATCTAACGCCATGGCTGATCTGACAGGAGTCGGAGCTCAGGCAGTCATGCTTGCTCACATGCCCACCACTGCTGTGCGGCCTGGTTCATAACAGGCCATGGACAGGTACCCAGGGACCCCTGTAGTAAAAGACTCTAACCAAGAGTCTTCTTCTCTCCCGAAAAGAAACAGTATATGTCAAGAAAGCTGCAGTAATATATTTATTGCAAAGGAACTAGACATTACATTAACCTGATGAGATGTAACAATGCATGAAGCATAACTGGTGCAACATTTTTAAAAAAATCACAAATGAAAAAGAAAATTCATTTTCAAAAGAAAATATTGTATCCAAGTCAGCTTAATCTCTGAACACTGTAATATAACTCTTAATGTTGATTATAAACATCCAGGATAAAGATTACTTTAAACTGAATAACAGAAAGAAAAGGTTTCTTTCCAAACTTTCCCAACAGATTCCTTGGCTACCATCTGTGCATCACACCCATGAAGTAATTTTCCATCAACAGACAGTAAAAAGAAAAAAACCCCTCCTACAAATAGAGAAATTCTCAAGAAAACCAAGCAACAAATCAATTAGTAGCCCCCAATTGAATGGGGTAGACAGAATCACCATTTCTAGAACTTAGAAGTTACATTAACTTTAGTGATAAGATTTTATTGTCTTTTAAGAAACTGTTTGGATTCAAGGGCACACTGAGCTATAACAAGTTATTATATTCACACTGGGTAACAGTGTACAGGGGGTTTCGGATGTTCGTCATCTGTTCATCAAAGCTTTCTGAAACCTCTAGAGCTTTACTATTCTACTCTATAATAAATTTTCACCGTGTATAACAAACTCCCTTTGAAGAAAGTTACCCCAGATAATCCATCTGTGAAAATACAAGTACTGCAAAAAGCAGTGACGACAAATACTTTTTGGAAAGGCAAAAATGCTGCATCAACTTTCAGAGGCACTATCCTAGAATCATCTCTGAAAAAGAGAATTGCAAATGTACTTTGAAAATTACTTTCCTTGCCTATACCCAGCATGCGTGAATGTCCTCTAATAAGATATTTGTAGACTGAGGAAGTGAAGAGTTGAAATGCAGAACTGCAGGTTTTAGTTGAGCTGGTACCACTGGTACCACTTTTCCCTTCCGATGGATTTTAACAGTTTGTTCCTAAACATTTTACAGTTCTCAAAACTTTTCACATAAAAGAGGAAGATTATTAAAGCTTATTAGAGTCTGTCAATTGGTCAAAAGAAAAAATGTATTTCAACACAGCTTGTCATCTTTGGAAAAAAAACAATCATAATTACATTTCCTTATACTAAATTTAAGGTAGAGAGACCTAAATTATGAGCACTCACAATTTGGTGGGAAAATGGCAAATCCTTGTCATTTGGTGACTGTGGCACCAAATAAAGAGGAATTCATTCACAACTGAATGAGTTATTTAAATTAAAAAGGCAGAAAGTTAATCTAGACATTTTAGGTCCTAAATTAAATTTTTCAGGTGTGATATTTTTAGTTTGAGTAATAATGCTGATCTAGTTCGCTAAAAAATTAGCGACATTCTCCTTTACCTTGAGCTGGGTAGACTCAGCCACAATGTCCTACTTTCTCTTTATGTATGTTTATAGTAATACTTAACCAGATTCACAATGCATGTAGATGCAACACGCTAGTTGGCACAAAGCAGGCAGGGAGAAATGCCCCTACCTTCCCAAAAAACTCATAGGAGCATGACTAGTATTCAGTCACTTTCCTCATATAGACAATGTCAGTAGATACTAAGACAGAAACACATAAAGTCACATAAATGTTTCCACCTTTTCACCATTGAGTGAAACATGCTGTTCTTTGGAGAAAAAAATACATTCATTTTTTTCAAGTATATTGCAATATACAAAGATGCTCTGGCTTTGTTTCACTATAAAGACAAAAAGATTTCACATATGTCCAAGAGAAATTTCAGTTTACCTTTCCTTTGGTGTGGATTTCATGAAGCTCTGACTAAAAAAATTAAATACACATCTACTCATTTTATCTGAAAGCATGAACTATGTTCATTTTATATATATATATATTTATATGTACATACCAACAACAAAAACCAATCTACATATGTCCAATGGCTTAGGATTGGCACGCTCTGATGAGCACGAGGTCCACCTGCTGTGACTAGGGGCTCAGCACCAGTATTAGGTGGTTCCATCAGCTTCAGGGTCCAGCCTTGGGCCAGTGGCATGCAGGCTCTTCCTCTCTGTAGTATTCTAAGGAGCACTTCCTGCTGAGGCCACGCCTCTTCAATTATGGCTTACTTCCTATCTTGGCTTTGTTGTTAGGGTTGCAGCTTAGGTCTCTCAGCAACAGTTCACAATTGGCTAGAGCATCCGTGGGCAGCAATTTCCGGATTTGCTCCACTGTCTTTTGATACGCCATTTTTTCTTGTTCCAGGGTCCGGATTAAAGACTTCATTTTGGTCTCTCTTGTCAAAATATTTTCTAGGTTTGATTCCAAGGCCTGGATTTTAGCATGAGCTACCTGTTTTGGGGGGAAAAAAAATCCCACAAATCAAAAATTTGATTTGGAATCAAATGTCTTGCTAAAGTCATGATTCATTATAGCAGGAGCCAGTCCTTACCCATATTAACCAATTACTTCGAATTACTTAATAAAATATTATGTGAAACAAATACTCTGAAAACCTACATGAAACAATGATTTATTAGGTTTCACAAAGATGTAACTATGGAACTATCATGATTCATCTCCTCTCACTGAATACACTAATAATTCAATACTAAATCACCCCCTCACCAACAGTAGCAGAACTTATTCTGCATCCACTGGTGTTCCCCTGAGTGAGCGGGAGGGATCTGGCCTGGCTGAAGGAGAAACAGGAGATTCCTGACACTATCTTGCAGTGCTAAAAGAGATTTTCCTTCCCTGACTGAAATACGGAGTTCTCTAAACATACACTTGGACTTTCATCAGTTTTTATAGATGTGAGGGGTGGCCGAGTAACTGATGATGACTACACTGAACTGTCAGTGAAAAAGTCTGTAAGTTCAGAAGAATCATTATAAAACAGGTACAAACCCACCTTCCCTAATAAGGGCAAATACTCAATCGCCATTGAAATATCCAACTAAAAATAGATAATATATCAACCATTTATTTTTCTTTTTGAAAATAGACTATGTTGCCCTCTTTTGAATAGAAAAAAGATTTAAATTTTCTGTGAGCCAGAGCCAATGTAAGACAAAGTGAAGGAAGTTTAGCGTCTCCATTCTTGGGAAGCAACCACTTTAAAGACCCGTCATTTCTAACCTGTCTCTCCTGACTGGTCTTGACAGGGGACTCACCATACAGAAGCAGAGTGTTAGTGTTTTCCAGTCTGTAGCCAGGTGCAGTGTTGAGGAAATGGAGAGGAGGAGTAAGTGGAACCCAAGCAGCCATTACGCACTGAAACTCCACTGAAGTCATCTCCCCTGAAGACTTCAGGAGGGTCACCTGCTAGTCTCCCTCCCCTGATCACTCTTAAGCCCCTCCCCTCAGGGCATGGCTACACAGCACACATATACAAGTTGCAAATACAGAATATTACTGTATAATAAATTGCTTATTGCATGTATAAGTGCGTGCTTAGATATAGATATATAGTGTTTTATATTCTCAAATAATAATTGTGAACTCCTTGATGGCAGGAATGATGTATTAATATTACATGTAACATTTACATGTAATTCAATTTACCTAGACATGTCTCCCTCTTTTTCAATTTCCATTTTAGTCTAGACAACTCTCATCATCCACAATAGATTTTCACAAGTGACTGCTAGCAGGGCCTCCTTACCTTCTCTCCCATCTCAATCTGTCCTCATCAAGGTTCCCAGATTGATCTTTCTACAGCATGGCCCCAAAACTTTGAGAGATTTCCCTCTTGACAGGATTAAAGTCAGGTTCTTTGGCTTGACACTGAAAGTCACTTACAATTTCTGCCTCTATCATATTTACCCTAACTCTCCCCAACATCTATCTGAAATTGACACCAGGCTAACTCTGCTGCTCTGCCATGTCCTCCTTATTGATGCCACCCTCCTACCCAGCCTGACTTAAAGACCTTCCTCACTCATTTCTTCCACCAACCCTCCAGATTCCAGCTCAAGCCCAAGTCCTTCACAACTTCATCAATTTCCTACATTCAATTCTTCCTCCCTTGAACTTAACCAAATATGTATAACATACAACAGGTATTTAAGCAGATTCCACTTTGAACTGCCATTTAGCTATTTTGTGAGGGTGCATTTTTTCCAAGTAATGTTAAATTTAACATGTAATTTGTAGCCCCAGAGCACTTGGACAGTCTGATACATGGGCTCCTGGTTAGCAATGGTTCATTCCACACACATATCCCTTCCATTCCTGAGGTAGTTCTGTGCATGCAGGAGGCATTAAAGTACTTCTTTGCTCAAATCTTTATTTCTTCACCTGTAATTTTTCTAGGAGGTCCATGTTTTGTCTTTTCAGTTGGCTATTGGCCCTCTCCAGCTTCTCCAAAGGTTCACTATCCTCACAGGCATATGAAGATTCCTGAAGCTCATCCTGTAGCACATGATATTCCACCTCATAGGCATGCAACTGCTTAGAAATATCCATCTCAAAAACCTGCCATGAAAGTATCAAGGGTTAGGCTAGCCTTTGGTATGTATAAGAAGATACAGCTTGTGTATCTTGGTATGTTTCGTGTATATTTCCAAATACTTATTAATGAAGAACATTAAAGCATAAAAAAGAAAAAAAGTATAACTGTCAATACAAGAATAAATTAGATATAGCTTACACAGTCAACATAAAAACAAATAGCTCTTTCTGTGAAAGAAGAAATTTTTTCTTTAAAAACAGAACAGATTATTTCTATGCAATTGAAACATTCTCGGGAAGTCAAGTCACTAGAATAAATTAATGTCCAAGTGTATTTTGCAGCCAAGATATTCATAATCTAGTAACTGTCTCCCAAAATGTAGTATACTAGATAAACAACATTAGTTATTGAGTAATTATTATGTTAGAGATAATCTCTGCTGATTAGTAAGCAAAACTGCATAGGGTATTACCGTAATAAAGCAACCAAAAGCATTTCTAATTTATTTGCCAATGGAGCAGAAAGATCTTAAAAAATTTTTTCATCCATTTGCTATTCCCTGTAAGCCTCTTAAAGAGTCATTTACATACTGTACTGCACAGAGAATCCTCAAAATTGCATACTGTGACCACTGTCCAGGGCTGTAAGGTTTAATTAGGGCTGCTACTGCTCTCCCATATCACCACTAAATAGGAAGGTCGTTTGCTATGAAGCTAGAGGACAGTTACTCCAAACTTCCTGGGGGAAGGAGAGACTACAGCTGCTATTCAAGCAATGGTCTCTATATTAACACTGAGAAGAGAAAAGAAACCATAAAAAATCTGACTTACTCTACTACTTACTACTAGAGAGACTCAAACATTCAAATTTTAATAAGAGAACTTCTAGACTAACTGGTTATCCTCAAATAACCATCATCTTTTCCTTACTTAGTGGGTATGGACACAATGGATTATTACACAACCATTAAAATGATAATATGGATTTATAGTTACTGGAAAAAAATCTAATACTCTATATATTTTTAATTATAAATCAGGTTCCACAATAGTATATGTAGTATGATTTCATTTATGTATAACTTTATACATTTTTATATGCATATATAAGCAAAGAAAAGGTAATAGAAAGTTTCAAAGGTTATCTCTAGATGTTGAGATTTATAGTTACTTTTGTTTCCTTCTTTGTGATTTTCTGCATTATTTGCATTTTTTCCCAGTGTCCATAAATAAAGTTCATCAAAGTCTCCTTTAATATTAGCATTTCATTCCACAGTAATCAACTCTAATTGTTAGGAAATTCTCCCAACATCAAGTTCAAATTTACTTGCCTATAAATTCTACCCATTAATCCTAATAGTAATCTACAAAGCCAGGCAATTTCCTCATTAATTTTAGAAAGGAGGTGATATCTGATTTCAAATCTCTAAAAGTATAATATCTGATTCCAGTCAAGAAAGATATTTCTGAAAAATTAATAAACAAGTAACTATACAAATAAAAGCTATACTTTTCAGCCTACAGAGCATTTTAACAAACTATTTATAGATATTTGTGATTTAGATTCCATGTAATGGAAATAAAATTTTATATGTATTAATATAATAAGAGTTCATATTACAGTATGAACTACAGGGTACAAAATACTTTAACATATTGGTTATATTTGCTCCTAAAATAATACAGAAGTATAATACAGTCTACTTTTGTTATTCCCATTTTGTAGAGGAAGAGGTTGAGACTCAGAGAGGTTGTAACTTGCCCACAGGCACACAGCTAGTAAATGGCTGGACACCAGAACAAGGTTCCAAACTCCCTTTCTCTAAACCCTATCGTCTTTCTGCCATCAAAAGTGCCTTCAGGAAAGTGGTAAACTTTATCAATGCTCATAAAGCTTAACTGTCAAATCTATCAATCTACTCTTAAGCTTGTCCACTGCATCTGAACAGCAGCAATATATAGCTACCACTCACCTGGTCCCTATGAAGAGTCAAGGACTTGTAGTCTTTGTGTGCAGTGTGCAGATTACTCTCAATTTGCTTCTCAGATCCATTCTCTGCCCTCATCCATTCTACTGTACCCTGGCAGGCAGACAATTCCCCACACTTACTTTCTGGCTGGCTTCTGGTTCAGTTTGGCAAACAGAAGATGCCAGCACAAGATGAGAAGAGGCAGGAGAAAAGGGTTGGGTATTTCTTCCCTGATCCTTCTCTGACTAGTTCAACAAGACCACAACAACCAGCACAGAATCCTCCTCCGCAGTTCCAGCTCTTCCTGGACCTAGTAACACTATTACATCCTCCACTTAGCCTCTCTGCAGCAGAGGTTTGAACAGTTTCCCTATGTTACTAGTTCCTGGGCACCTGGACATCTGTGTTGGATTCCCTTAGGCCTACCCACACCTTTATAGATGGTTCCTTCATTTGAATCATTGGAGGGAGAATGTTTCCTGGAGGGACAAAGACTGATACATCAAGTCTCCTCATGTAAGCTTCATAAAACCTCTCAGATCAGTATTATCCCATTCTGGAACTTGTCCAGTGCTGTACCATTCTGGACAACTAGGGTTTGGACGATTAGGCTGATGTGTGCAAGCCAAACAACCAATTAAAGAGCTAGAAGTAGATGCAAACCCAATACCTTCTAATTCCAAAGCCTGTACTCTTGCCACATGTCCTCTTCATGTATTTTACAAAATAATTAAGAAGATAACAAAGGCAAGATGATCTGATTTTACTCTCAGGCCTTCCTGATTCTGTCAGTTCTATCTTCAGTTTTAGCATTGGTTTAAATGGAAAGGATTCCTGAAAAACTCATTAACGTAGCACTAAACCACATTTTCTGTGCATAGCCAGATAGACAATGTTACAATGTAGAAATTTGACAACAGTCCCCTTTCTGAATAAAATGTATCTGATGAAAATACCTGTCAAGCAAAGCTACATTTTTATGCTAAAGCATTTAATATATATTCAGTAGAGAAAACTGCTGTATAATGCTATTAGCATTTAAATCATACCTGGGTAATAATTTTTTCCATTTCAGAGGTATTCATATCAGGTAGCGTGCTTTTAAGAAACTCAACAATATTTTCAAAGCTCTCGCATTCCATTATAAGTGTCTCTTGGTTGCTCAGTAGGCTGAGTGCAACCTTAAATATAACTTCAGTTCCCTGAAGAAAAATAATATCTAAAAGAAGAGATACAATTTTCATGATCAAAATTATGCATCCACTCTTGTATAAAGCATGCTATTTCTGCTAAAGGTTTTTATTTACTTGTTTTATGTGTTTTGCAAAAGAAAACTGGTCAAAAGCATCTAGCTTTTTTTAAAAAGTAAAATAACTAAACATATAAGCAGATGTTTTAATATTCCTCTTAAGAATCTCAGATAAAGCCAGGGTAAAAAAGGACAAAGTGTATATCTCTGTCCATGAACTATGTGTAATTTTTAATGCCAAATTTAATGGAGACTATAGGTAAACCTCAAGGACAGTTATTCAACTGATAGATTTTTCTTCACAACAGGAATACAAAAACAAATTAACACAACCAATGAGTACTATTCAAACTCTCATTACCATAATAAAAAGTAAATGAACCGGCTATGTAATTAAATCTATGCCACACCAGGAAATTAAAAAAAAAAAAAAAAAAA
>NW_012123376.1:68662-116102 GCF_000951035.1 Colobus angolensis palliatus | reverse complement strand
CTTTCCAGCAAAAAAAAAAAAAAAAAAAAAAACAACACCTTAAAAGAAAAATTAAAACAAATGACAAACATACAACCTCAATCAGGAGAGAAATATAAGAGCTACCCTAACTCTAAGCCCTGCTTCCCTACAAATACAAACAGGCAATAATTTTGAAAAGTATCAAGTACTAGGCCGGGCGTGTTGGCTCACATCTGTAATCCCAACACTTTGGAAGGCTGAGGCGGGTGGATGGCTTGAGGCTAGCAGTTCGAGACCTGCCTGGTCAACACGGTGAAATCCTGTCTCTACGAAAAATACAACAATTAGCTGAGTGTGGTGGCACACGCCTGTAGTCTTAGCTACTTGGTAGGTTGAGGCAGGAGAATCGCTTGGACCCGGGAGGCAGAGGTTGCAGTGAACTGATATTGTGCCCTGCACTCCAGCCTGGGCAATAGAGCAAGACTCAGTCTCAGAAAAATAAAAAGAGAAAGAAAGAAAAGTATCAAGCACTTAGTACTTTTGTATGAACGTTTCTCTCAATCTATGTCATTCTTTAATGAATAATATACAACAGAGAGTCTTTAAGGAAGATGGAACCATAGAATCATTATTTCAAACATAGTTCTTCTTGCTCATGCATCTTTCCATCTCCTGCCAGCTCTATTCTTTTATAAATTCAAAGAAGAGAGTTGAACAGCTGTTGTATAGCCAACAGCATCATTTGTATTCTCATAACAAAAAACTGATACTGATGACATTTGTTTCTTGAACTCTTGACATCAAGCTTCCAAGGCTAAGTCAAAGAGAGGTGCCCCGAAACATCATTTTGATATGATAGATTATTCTCTGGGAAGAAAAACATATATAAACAAAAGGATTTACAGAAAACCCATTAATAGGAACCCAAGCTCCAGAGAAAATGTCACTGTAGAAAAGCAGTAGTGTATATTCAATAAACAAGAGAAATCTGATGAACATTTGATTCAGCTCATTTTAACTTTACTCTTTTGTTGCATTTTATAAATTGTAGTAACATTAATGCAGTGTTTAACTTTTAAACCACCACAGTCCTCAATAAGAAATACATCGTATGTTGTAATCTGGTATATATATACATATTACACATATATCCTCAAAACAAATTTCTCCAAACAACATATTTCCTTACTATGTGTAATATTCCCTAATATCTTCACTGCAAGCTGTTTCACTTTTTCAAACACTGACAATGACCTACAACTGCGCCAATACAATTTGACAAACAGCTCCAATTTAACAGAAGTGCAGCTGCGAGTGAATACTGACTGCTTTGCCCATGTCTGCTAAATAGATGATCAGAACATAAAAATTAAGGGAGTCCTTTTTAAGGCAACTGAGGTCCTACACATCATTAGAACAAACCTCTGACGTAGAGTTGGTTGTTGTTGTTGTTTTAATTTTTGCTTTTCAAATAACAGACCTAGACAAGTATAAAGACTTGTGAATAGATATAACGGCCTCCAAAGGGGACATAAACCATGTTATACTCTCTTTCTATTCCCAATGCCAAACACTGTGATTAGAGCAAGGCAGTTACTCAGTAACTTGCCCTGGGCTCTACTGACTGTACTTAGTGTTTTCCCTGAGCCATCCGTCTTACAGACTGTCCCACCATAACTGCACTGGCATGAAAGAAGAGTCACATGAGCAATGAAACAGGAAGTAAAGTTATTCTGTTAACAACAAAAAGTCAGATTAAGAAATGCCATTAGAAACAACATTGATACAAGTTAAGAACATGTTTCGCTGTGTTCCGAATGCAAGATGAAGAAGACAATGGGGGGTAGAAAGATGTATATAAAAATCTGGAAAACTATACAGAGTCTGTCCCTAGTCCCGATTTTAGGAGTATACGCTCTGATTTTTAGGCACAAATGAAAATAAGAGCTCCATTACAGCTTACTCAAATACAGGAGCCCAATTCCTCTTTCCCTTTGAATTTCAATTTTATGTAAGACAAATATGGTTTTAAGTTACTGTCAGAATAGAGCCAGGCACATTTATTAAATTCCATTAGCAATTTGCTATTCTGTGTAACACGTGATAAAACAATAGGGGGATTATATGGCTAGAAGTAGAAGTATAGTCCTTGGAATAAATAATACTGTTTCATTTAATTACAGGCATCTCTTACCAAAAACTCTGGCTACAAATCCTAATGAAAATTGAGAGGCAAACAATGTGAGGAACCAGGGGGCAGCATAAAGACTGG
The DNA here is from genome assembly GCF_000951035.1 of Colobus angolensis palliatus. Lineage (NCBI taxonomy): Eukaryota > Metazoa > Chordata > Mammalia > Primates > Cercopithecidae > Colobus > Colobus angolensis. The sequence continues at coordinate 113,869 of NW_012123376.1, read as the reverse complement.
GGCTGATTTCATTTTCTTCAAGGTGATTGTAGAGATCTCTGTGATAGTCATGAAGGAGCCTGGACAGCTGGTACATTTGAATCTAAAGTTAATTTGGAGAAGAAAAGATAAAATATTATGCATGTATCTGCATATGCATCAAATACACTGATTTTAATTTTATTCTAATATTTAACAACAAATTCACATATATAAGTATAAACAGTATTACTTCATTTTTGTGATTTTAAAGTTGACACTAAAATCCAAGTTCACTTAACTGAAGCCATAAAGCAAGTTACTGAGAGTCTATCTAAGAAGACTGAGCAAGTTTCTCTATCACGTGTGTTTGAGTACCACATATATATATAGAAACGGAATTTTTTCTTCTGTAGGGAGGCATTGCTTTTGGAATTTAATGAGAACTGTCCTGGCTCACGAACCTCACAGAAGATCCCTCCTAATTTCAGACGAATTCCAGAAAAACCTCCATTCTAAAGAATCTACCACGTTCAGTGCAGAAGCTTATTTCTATTTACTGTGACCAGCATGTGATTAATGAAAGAGTTCTGGCTCTCCAGACAATCTGCACTGCTAGGATAGAATTAAAGCTTAGAATGTTACAGGGCCAGAAGCTTGAGATTTATTTCTAATATTCAAGTTATTCCAGCAGCATATTTTTCACGACAAATGGGATTAAGGCAAAAACTGCAGTTGTTTCTGAATGTTTCTAGAACTAAAAGAAAAAATTATTTCATTTGGCTACTGAGTTGGTTACTGGTATTTCAGAAAACATCATAAAGACAGCACACAGAAACTTTTAAACTCGTATCTGTGATACTAAAGATAAAAGCAGGAGTAAGTAACAAAGAAATTCGGGAATTGTGTTTTAATTTAAATTTTTATCCACACAGTTAACAGATAAGTAGTGGTTCCCTGATCAGTTATACTGGCTTGATATTTTGGTGTAAAAATGTATAAAATGTTTTATTACATCTAGCAGAACTTCTTTCACTAAAAGAAATTATTAAAACATCACTCTTAAATAGCTCTATGACAATACATAAAAATAACCAATTATGTTGTGAATTCAACAATTATTTCTAGAGTACAGAACTAAAAATCAATGGACTCCTTTGGGAAAAAATCAAAAACTATGCATAAATACAAAAAATTGTTCAATCCTTCTCTACAACAAATATCTTTGGAAACTCAGTTTCCACACAAACCACAAATAAAAGGGAATTAAAGAGCCACAGGCAGTCATAGCTATAAAATAAGAAGCTTAGCTGGAGTCAAACAGAAAGTCTTTTTTTTAAATAAGATTATCTCAAAAAGTCATGTTGGAAAAAAAAACCATACATTTCCTTTAGACCATTTGCATCATAGAAACCAGAAATTTTGAGCACCTATCAACAAAAGAATTAGTATTTTGGTAAGTACAAAAATCAAAAAAGTCTAATTAGCAGCATAAAAAGAAAGCACATCATCAAAAGCTCACTGTTCTCATTCACTTGTGATTATAAAAAGAAGCAATACTTCAACATTTAATTTTTTTAAGAGAATCTTATTTCCCACCTACCCCGTCGTACATTCTCAACTAGGGGTCAAGAGAGTTTCTTCCATCAAGGGATATTTGGGCAAATAAGAACACGATTCAGGCTTCCTTCAAAGAAAGCTTTAATGACAAAATTCTATTTGCTAAGAACAAATAATTCTTCAATTCCACCTTACAGATACCAAGGCAAACCTTCAGATTAAAGAGGTGAACTGGAGAAGGAAAGATGCAGAGAGAGAGATAAGGCTAGGAGAGAGAAGATGAAAAAAAGTGGAGACTAAAAACTTCAGAGGAAAAGATACAATGCCTTTATGCTTAACACGGAAAGCAGCAGAAACTAACGTGATGAGATACAGGTATTTAAAGTTGAAAAAGACCTCAACCCCCACATTTCACAGATAAGGTAACTGAAGCCTGGAGCACCCAAGTCACCAAGAGAGAAGCAAGAAATCAGAAATCCTGTGGAGCGAATTCAAACCCACTGCAAGAGGCATTCAAGCACATTTCTAAACATCCTATTGGCTAGACCCAAAACAGTACCTCCTGCTCTAGAAAGTGAGAAAGTGTGATATTCCACTTTAAAATGCAAAAGGCTCTATTCTCCCAGAATCAGGTCCCCAATACTGTGACCTACAGCAATGCTGCCACCAAAGATTTTTAAATGTCTGCATTTTCAAAATTATAGACATAAAATATTTCTTGGTACTTATAGGGCATATTAAATGAATGTATAAATCCAATTTACATGAATTTTTGTAATGTGAAATTGATGAAGAATTTGTAAATTGAAATTTCGTTGTATTTTTAAACTGATAGCTTTATCTTTTTATATGTGGATCCAGATCAAACACTACTCACAGGTACTTCCCTGTATCTTTGAAATTCTAATAATAGCTACCAAACTGTTGTTTCTGAAAATCAGAATTATTGAATTCCTTACAAGAGCATCTGATTCCTATCTGATATTAAGATACAGTGGCCAGGCACGGTGGCTCACGCCAAGGCGGGTGGATCACTTGAGGTCCAGAAATTTGAGACCAGCCTGCCCAGCACGGTGAAACTCCATCTCTACTAAAAATACCAAAAAGTTAGCAGGGTGTAGTGGCACATGCCTGTAATCCCAGCTACTCGGGAGGCTGAGGCAGGAGAATCGCTTGAACCCGGAGGCGGAGATAGCAGTGAGCCGAGATTGCGCCACTGCACTCCAGCCTGGGTGACAGAGTAAGAGTTCATCTCAAAAAAAAAAAAAAAAAAAAAGATAAAAAGATACAGGTAAACTGTTTAGGAATAAAAAATAAAACTTTCCACAGTTGTTATTTGATTTGTTAAACCTATGAATAGTCATCAATGAGGAATCAAATCATATGAACTCACACCAGAAAACCTAATGTTGATAGCAAAGCCCTATCTCCTCAGCCAAAATTTTACCTTGGGAAAGGAAGAAAAATGGAATACTTCATCTCCATTCACTCTCAAAAAATATCATTTACTATAATGCTCAGAGTAAAAACACAATTCTTTTGTTATAGATTGGCAACTGAGCTATTAAAGGCAAAAACTCATATCTGGGAACCAGGAAAAATAGGATACTTTAAAAGCATCTTTAAAGTACTACTTCTTATCTAAAGCATAGTATTACGATGAACTGGGAGTCATGCATACCTCATTTCAAGGGAGGAAAAGCCTGAGAATCCTCTTTAAAGTCTTCTTTTATATTTTTAACCACTGAAAGCTTTAAATTGCCAGGCAGTGGTTGTTTGAGATAAGTATCTATAGACAAAATTTAAACTGCTTATTAGCAACCAATCCACTTAGAGAAGTGATAAACTAGGAAAGAAATGTGTAAACAAGGAGTCTGAGGTAGGCTAAAGACAGCAGTGGCAGTTCATACCCCACTCAAAATACTTGAAAAATCTTAATGGTGATTCTTCAGAGCCCGCTAAGGAAAGCAGACTCAGTGGGTCACACCTGTAATCCTAGCATTCTGGGAGGCTGAGGTGGGTGGATCACCTGAGGTCAGGAGTTCAAGACCAGCTTGGCCAACACGGTGAAACCCCATCTCTACTAGAAATACAAAAAAATTAGCCAGGCTTGGTGGCACCTGCCTGTAATCCCAGCTACTGGGGAGGCTGAGGCAGGAGAATCGCTTGAACCTGGGAGGCGGAGATTGCAATGAGTTGAGATCGTGCCACTGCACTCCAGCCTGAGTGACAAAGCAAGACACCATCTCTCACACACACACACACACACACACACACACACACACACACACACACACAAGCAGACTGAAAAGGCACCACTGGCTTTCACACCTTTTCCTCTGTAAAGGCCTATCTTACATGAAGATAAAGGAGGGGAGATATGATAAGTTCAAAAAGAACCATAACATGGTATCTGCTATTTGTGCACTCAAAAGTTAAGGGATAAAGACACTTTCAGATTGTAAACAAAAGACCTGTGAGCCTTTTTAATTGAAAAGTTGAGGAAAAGTGAATAAAGCTGACTTGATACCTTCTCCATATAACCCATAGACTTAGGGCATAAAGGATTGGGTCCTCATCACCTACCTTTCTTAAATTACTTATTTACTCACTTTAGGAATTTTATGGAAAAGGTATCCAGCCTATGGGTCTCATACACTTAGAAGTTTACCTAAATAGCAAATCCCACACTAAGTGAACTAAAACATGCCCCAGTGTTCATCCAAGTTCTAAGACAATGGCTCTCCATTTCTTTAAATCTGAACTGTAATAATTGAGAAGAGGGCCAGGATTTCTGGTAATAGTCTAATACCTTCCTTGGGAAGCACAAGTGCCTCACCTGCAGCGACATCATGTCAGGTCTGTACTGCTTGCGGAAGCCAAGGTCATACATGAGGAATTTCAGCATTTCAAAGGCTTGTTCTTCACTCATGTGCAGAAGTAGGACTCCAGCCACAAAACTAATTCCCTGACAGTATCCCACTTCTTTGTCCAGCAAAGAATAGGCTTTCAGGAGGTTAAACAGTGACAGTTGCCCTGGCCCAAGCTGTACTGAAAAGTAAGGGTGAGTAGGAAACGTCCTTCCTGCAGATGAAAAGAAGAAAAATATGTTTTGAAATGTCCTCATGCCTTGGAGACCATAGTGAAATTGCAATTCAGTGACCTCCAAGAATAAATAAACGCTCTTTCCCAAACCAGTGAGAGTTGCTTGGAGTCACCACGTAACTAAGAGTCTCTCTCTCTTTCACCCCAAGTCCTGCGAGGCTACCATACCATCTTCACATGTATGATATGGGAGGAAACATTTTATGCTAACCAGTACTTCTTTCCAGCAAAAAAAAAAAAAAAAAACAATAAAATAAAAATCCACAAACTGATGACATACCCAGGAGAGCTACCAGGAAAACAGAATATAAAATTTATTCTGACTATATAAAGCAAGGCAAATTCTAATTCATATAAAGACTACCTTCTAAATGAAACCAGAAGTCTATAAGACATATTATATTATTTAAAAGAAAATCTTCATAGTCTATAAACAGATTTACTTCTGCTTTTCTTATAATATGACACTGGAGGGACTTTTTGGGTTTGTTTGGCTTTACATTCAGACTATTATTCAGAAGAAAACTTCTTTTTCAACTATATTTTGCTCTTTGCTCTTAAAATACCTCCATGAGTCATGCAAACCACTTTCCTTTTTCAATATCTAAAAATATCAAGGAAAATAAAGGGTCAAGTCAATTTCAAATAAATACCCCTCTAAAATTTACCTCTAGGTATAAAATTACCACAGAGACACTTGAGCTGGCAATGTGAGTCCTGAGTCACTAAAAGGAGAGTTCTATACCCAGAAACAAACCCATCTTCACATCAAAGCTGTTTATACTGATATGGGACTTTCTTAGTACCACAAAAATGAAGGGAGATGTTAGCGTCCCTGTGAAATGATTACTCATGTCAGTTAGAACTTCCAAGAGGGCCAGGTTTTAAAATGTTTTCTCCCACATATGCTTAAAAGTGATTTTTTTTCCAGGAACCAATAAGATTAATTCTGCAGAGCCAGTAAGAGGAAGATATGAGAAAATAACAATTGCATGCTGAAGAAACACAGATGGCTACAAGTAGAGCCAAACAAGCAATTTTTTAAATTATGGTTTTATTTTCTCACTTAAATTTTTTACTAAGGAAAACTATAAATACACTTTCTATCCATTAACTTGATTCTAGCTCCATTTTTGTCTGACTGTAATATGATCTCATTCTCTCTCTTTAATAGGACATCATGACTACCCCTGATCGTATCACCAATTTGTGGTCAGAGAACCACAGATTTGCTTGGGAACACAGGGACTGCCTTGTTCAATGCCCCCACTTAGTAGAGAGGATTGACACTCAGAAGCAAGGTAATATGTCTAAGACCACAATTAGTGGCACAATCAGCACAAAAACTCACTTCCATTTCTCTGTAAAATCCCCTTTTTAACTCTGCTGGGCTCAAAAAAATAATTAACTGAGCTGGGTCCTTTCCCAACAAGAGCCATTTGTCATCCAAAAGGAACAGAGGTTAAAAACTAGGGTTTGGTTAGTGATTTTTCATATGCCCTAATATAAGATGACCCCAAACATAAGGTAATCTTGTATTTTCCTGGGCCCAAATAACATATCTGGCTACCTGACATATATCAACTTTTAGGAGTACAAATAAATCGGTCAAATGCCAATGTATAATATTTAATCTAATAATGTAGATATTTTAAAATAATAAAGTATATTACAGAAAAATTAGACACAATATAATTTTTAAAAATCAAAGCATTTTTATTTCCACAAGTTATTTGAAAATCAGCATTTAAGAAGACTGCTGGCTGGGCATGGTGGCTCACACCTGTAATCACAGCACTTTGGGAGGCTTAGGCGGGCAGATCATGAGGTCAGGAAATTGAGACCATCCTGGCTAACATGGTGAAACCCTGTCTCTACTAAAAATACAAAAATTAGCCAGGCGTGGTTGCGGGCACCTGTAGTCCCAACTACTTGGGAGGCTGAGGCAAGAGAATGGCATGAACCCGGGAGACGGAGCTTGCAGTGAGCAGAGATAGCGCCACTGCACTCCAGCCTGGTCGACAGAGGGAGACTCCATTTCAAAATAAATAAATAAATAAACAAGAAAGACTGCCTTACGATTCTGTCACTGGAAATTCTCCCCCAGGCCATGAGTACCTACTGCTACTCTATTAGCACAAGCACAACTAATGTTTCACTCACCCTATAGGTGTATAGTCATAATTTCCACCAACATAACCATTTATCATGTTGCTTTTAAAAGTGATAGATAAAGGATTGTTTTCAGCAATGTGTCCAGGAATACCTAGTACACCTTTGTTACATTTTTAACCTATTCTAAGCCATTTCAAAACCAGCATTGATTAAAATACAACTATCTGCCCTAAAAGGTCAGTTATTCAAAATGCAGTAACTGAGAGCACCCCATAATATGACCTTTATAGTAATTTAAATATAAGATGGCTCCCTTTGCAGAGGCAAAGTTTTGGGGTGAAAACTTCATTTAATACGCAGGCGTTTGTTGGATCATCAATCAGGAATACGGACAACTTGCCCTCAGGAAAGGACAAAGTCAATGGCTCCGCATATGCCAACAAGTGCTCTTTATCAGCACCAAGAACAAACAAAAACCAAAACAACTCAACAGAAGGATCAGCTGTTTACGTTTGTAAATTATAATCCACATGCCAAACATACCTAAATCCACGAGAATCGCATGCTGCTGAGCAGTGAGCTGCTTCAAAAGTTCCTTATAGGATATGTCAGGAGGCTGTTGTTTATTAGGCAATCTGTGTCTGAGGCGGTACTGTAAAGCCAGGAACTGCCAAATTTCTCCTCGTCGACTTTTGGGAACTCCTACAATCAAGGAGATAAATAACCAAGGCAGGCCTTGAGCTCTGGAATGAAGTTGTTAGATCCCAGTTGCTTCACTATGTAATTCTGGTAAACAGGCCGCTGTGTGTACTGCACGCCACCCTAAGACCACGCAGTACGATTGACAGGAGCGTATTTTGACAAGCTTAATCCTATAGCTCCTGATGTCTTGCAAAAGAAAACGCTCACACAACACTTAACAACAATGACATTAACAACAACATCACCCATCACTGACTGGGCATTAATCAAACATTTATTGAGGGTGCCCAGCTACAGAGCACATGCGCTCAGAAAACAACTCAGCTATAAGGTAGGCAATTACCATTAGGCCCACTTTATAGACAGAAAGCTGAGGCAGAGATGAAGTAATTGCCCCAAGTTCACATGGCTAGGAAGCGGCAGTTTAGAATTAGAACTCCGGAAGTCTGGTTTCAGAGGCGTGTATTCCCAAAAGTATCCCAAAGTGTATCCCGAAGTGTATTGCTGCCTATTTTCACTCTTTATTTGGCTTGAGGATAGCAACGAATGCTAATCCTAATTTACAACTCTAAATATTTGTCATCAACAAGTAACTTTATAATAGAGAATCAAATAGCATTCTTATATGGGCATTAAAAATGAAAGAATAGGCCAGGAATGGTGGCTCGCACCTGTAATCCCAACACTTTGGGAGGCCCAGGCGGGCGAGTCACTTGAGGTAAGGAGTCCGTTACTGGCCTGGCCAACGTAGCGAAACCCTGCCTCTACTAACAATACAAAAATTAGAGAGCGTGGTGGCATGCACCTGTAATCCCAGCTACTCGTGAGGCTGAGGTAGGAGAATGGCTTGAATCTAGGGGACAGAGGTTGCAGTGAGCTGAGATCGCACCACTGCACTCCAGCCTGGGAGACAGAGTGAGACTCTGTCTAAAAAAAAAAAAGAAATAATAAAAATAGTAAACAATAAGAAGGTGTAACTGACATGCTCCAGAACAACATTCGCGCTTTGAGAAGAAAACGCTTAGCACATATAATAAAACATTAACTCTATTATGCTTCAACACCAAAATGTATCCCAAGCAGTTCGAGAACACTATGACTATGTTTTTTATGCCAAGGGAAATGAAGTAAGCACTGGGAGGGACAAAATTCAACTCTGCACAGTGCAGGCAACTTTATTTCACTCACTAGGAGTTTTCAGTTTGGACAGATTGAATCTGCAGTGGGTCCCTTTGCTCCAGCTGGTTAAGGAAAGGCTTAATGGCAGTAATCTCTTCTGAATGAATGCCAGAGTTTGTACAAGCTGAAAGTATTATTGTCCAACAGGTGAAACCGAGGCTCGTTGGCATGATTTATGAGGCCTCTACAATATAGCTCCAAACTACCTTTCTAAGCACCATTACTTCCCAGTCCCTGATGTATACTAGACGCTTGTGGTCATTTTCACTTCTCCAGTTTTTAGCACCTACTGTTGCCTTTAGGGAATTTCAAGCTTCCTCACTTGATTACCCATTGTACATCTATTCATCTTTCATGAATGAGCTTGAGTGTCACCTTTTCTGTTGAAGCTCTCCCTAACATCTCCAGATGTAATCAGTCCCTTTTCACACACTATTTGACTCATACTGTAACATTACCTTATTAGATTGCAGTTAGCTCTATATTGAAGTTTTGTCTCTTTTCCCCACTTAAATGGTCCTTGAGAATAGCAAGCATATTTTCATTTCTGTATGATAAATCCAAGAATATCCCTTGCTGCTTATACATTTGTTGAATGAATGAATGACAGCATAGAAAATGTCATTTTTAGAAGGTAACTATCAGCCCACTAAATGAATCACTGATAACATGAGTGGGCTGTTTTATTATCCATCCAGTAATAAATGTACAAAAAGCGACATCATTCCAGTCAAACATACATTTATTGAGCATCCGGTATGTAGCAGAGAATAAAGCAAAGCAGTCAGGATGCCTCATCATTGAGTGATGAATAAATCCATTCTCACGAAAATCATCTCATTCATTCATTCATTCATCCATTCATTCATTCAGTAACAAGTGCAAGATACTGTCTTAGGTGCTAGGTGTGCAGTCGTGGGGTAAGAAAAACATTAAACAAATACATACATAATTATTAAACTATAAATTATGATTATAATTAATCATGAAAAATAATGATAAAGTACAATGAATTGATTTTTTGGAGGGTCGGGGTGGTGCTCTGAGGAAATGGTATTTGAGGGACCTGAGGGATAATAGGATGCTCTGGGCTTAAAGTGCAGGCAGCAGGCACTCCAGGAGAGGACCAGAGGAAAGGGCAGAGGAAAGAGGAGTGAGAAAAGGATGGGGCAGGAAGAAAGGGAGATGGGAAATGAAAATGTAGAGAAGTAAGGAAGAAGAAGAGTAGGGAGGACTGGAACATTCCATGCAAGAAATAGTAAAGGACATATCAGTGCTCAAAGTATAACAGTTCAGTGTCTCCAGAGCATACAATACGAGGTAAGGAGAGATACAAAAGTAGATCAGAAAGAAGGAAGGAGAGATTATAGAAGAACGATATGGTTTGGCTGTGCCCCCACCCAAATCTCATCTTGAATTGTAGCTCCCATAATTCCCACGTATAGTGAGAAGGACCCGGTGGGACATAATTGAATCACGGGGGCAGTTTCCTCCATACTATTTTTGTGGTAGTGAGACTCATGAAATTTGATGGTTTGTTAAGGAGAAGCCCCTTTCACTAGGTTCTCATTTTCTCTCTTGTCTGCCTCCACATAAGACATGCCTTTCACCTTCCACCATGATTGTGAGGCCTCCCCAGCCACGTGGAACTGTGAGTCCGTTAAACCTCTTTTTCTTTAGAAATTACTCAGTATCGGGTATGTCTTTATCAGCAGAGTAAAAATGGACTAATACAAAGGCCTTGGGCACAGGGCCAAGAAGTTTAAACTGTATCCAATAAGAAATGGGAAGATAAGCACTCCTAAAATATCTTTGAAAATCATTTCAAAAAATGGTGTAATCCACATCTCACAGACATTCTGTTAACCATTATTGTGTCTCCCAAATAAAGCATTCAATAAAAATCTTTAGGATTTCCATATCTTTAAGGATAAAGAACACTATATTAAGTTTGTCAATGAAGCAGCTTTCAAAATAACTCTTATCTCAATTTAAACTTAACTGTGGATCAACAGTCTCACACATTGGCATAGGCTTTTAAAACAACATTCGTTATAGAATTTCTTTGGGTATTTTGGAATTTTTATTTTACATCCACAGTTTATGTAGGCTATGGAGATTCTAATTTTAACATATTTAATGTGAGTCACAGAAATTGCAACTAAAAGTTGACTTATTCATTTTATTTTTAAATTTAGAATTCTTAAATATCAGGCATCTTATATGGCATAGCAGCAATAAAAGAATAAATGCAATATAATGGCTAAATAAAAGCAACTTCTCCAAAATTAGTAAAGAAACAAATGGATGAAAGAAAAGTGGTTGATTACTTAGCCAGAATATAAGTCTCTCTCTATATAAATACATATAAGTATATATACACATTCATGTAAACATACACATATATGTAAATGAATACTTCTGACCAAATGATGAAAATGAGCCAAGTTTGAAAGACTGAATTATTAATAATTTTATGGCAGTGATCAAAGATTTATATCAATGCATGCCCTTCTTTCTTGGTAAACAACGCCGCCAAGCTGAAAACAGGTTTGTGCTACCTCCTCAGAGACAGTCACTAAACTACAAGAAGAAACAAATTACTTCTTTTTTTTACTAAGCAAAACACAAGGACAAAATTACATCTGAGCTCCACAAATCAAACAAAAAAAAATCCCACAGGTTTTTCTGTAAAAAACAAAAATTATTGAGATTATCCCAAATACCTTCTTTAAGAAGAGTGTGAATATCTTCCACATCACATCTGATTTTAGCTCTGCAGTTTAACAACTTCTTATCCCAAGTTATTAAGACCTCTTTCTGACATGCACCAACTTCTTCATAGTCTAATTTAACTTTTCTGGACTGGAGTTCATCTCTGCTTGCTAAGGAAAAAAGAATTTACGTAAGACCAATGTGTTTTTAAAATGTAAAATTTTAAACATTTGATTGTATTTGTAAAACCATACCAAATGACTTTCAGGAATTAACTGGTAGTATATCTTAAAAAGAAAATTTAAAACAAATTGAGGATACATGAAAGGGTCTCAAGCTTTGAGTCATTTCATGTGAGATCAAAATGAGGAATAACTTCCCAAGGAGGTTTTACTCTGTATCTTACATATGGTAACTCTGCTAAGCATAAAAAGTAAACCATATTGATCATTCTATAATTTTCCATTTTTTTGACAAATGTGATGGATAGCCTAGGAAATGATAGCTCACATCATCTTAAACACCACTGAAGTGTTAATATTTTATATGTGCTATACATGAGCAAAGACTCATGCTAATCTTGATTTGAAAAATATATGACCATGATAACATGATACATTTTTATAACTATTTCCAGAGTTATCCAGACTGCCCTTAATAACTAATAAAACTAGCTTATGTGTTCCTGTGTTCGTTATTCTCTCTTTTGTTTGCTTTTGCTTTTGCTTTTTAGAGACAGAGTCTCCCTTAATACCCCAAGCTGGAATGCCGTGGTGCAATCATAGCTCACTGTAGCCTCAACCTCCTGAGCTCCCATCTCAGCTTCCTGGGTAGCTGGGACTACAGGCACGCACCACTACACTTGGCTAATTTGACAAACTTTTTGTAAAGATGGGGTCTCGCTATGTCGCCCAGGCTGGTCTTAAACTCCTGGCCTCAAGCAATCCTCCTACCTCAGCCTCCCAAAGAACTGGGATAACAGGTGTGAGCCACTGTGCCCAGTCCTCCTGTGTTCATTTGTAATAAACTTAAAAAGGAAAATTCCTTTCACTGAAGTTAACACTAATTCTATGTTTTAAATAATAAATAATTCTCTCTAATTTGATGGTCGAACATACATGCCCAGAGCTCATTAAAATAAATGTCTATAAAAGTAACCAGTATCTTGATTTGGTCTTTATCGTGAAAAACTGATTTCAAAAGAGAAGGAAGAGCGGACACTAGAGTATACTTCTTCTCTTCATTAGGATCACGGTGGACAGGAACGTCTCAGAGCAATCTGTATTCACGCATGCTCACAGCGCTTGGCCACCTTACCTCCTGCAACACAAATCTTTGTCATGCATCCCAAGTCCTCGACAGCACAGAAACAACAGCAGAATGAAAGTTACTCTTTACTTAGTGTGTTTGAAACCATTTCAAAAGACTTAAAATATCTTGTAACAAACTGTTATTCAAGCAAGGCAGTAAAAATTCTTACTTAAAAGTCCAGACATAATCTAAAGATAAACCGCAGTACAAAACTATTCCTTCCGGATACCACAGATGGCTTTCTAATACGGTTTAGCTTGGCTGTTTGGCTATTTTCTTTAAATTTCTCTGATAACCAAATAATTTTTTAAAAGGTATGGGTTTATTAAGGCTAAAAACAAATATACTCCTATATATAACTTTACTAATTATTTTCTTCACGATGGACAAAACATACTTCCTTAGAGTTTTTCTCTAATCTTCTCTAGATTATTGTTCATTTAAAATAATCGTAAGAATCTGCTTATGTACCAGCAGCACACCCTGAGGATAAAATAGTGAATAGGGACAGTTAATATCTACCCTTAACTGTTTAGAAAAGACTAAAGAACTATCAAGAAATAATTATCCATTGGTTAGAATTTTCATAGTCTAAACTATTTTTTATCTCTGTTATGTAGGCTGAGAAACAGAGAGCCGATAAAGGTTTCTGAGAATGTATTCTAAATGTCACCTCCTTTCTTATCCTGTAAAATCAGAATATAACTAACCTCAGAATACACATGCAGCCATTTATGTAAAACATTCCATTTCCTTATAATTACATAGCTGAGAAATACTGCGGGGTGCTGGGGAAAGCCTGAGAACCATGATGAATAAACCTGAGCTTTGGTACTTGCTCTGCCAACATGTCACTATTTGACCTTAGGTTAATTCCCTACCTTCCCCGAGTCAGTCACTACTTCTGCTGTAGAATGAAGAATCTAGCTAAGTAATCTCTAAGACTATTTCTATTTCAAGTAGTCTATGATTCTGAAACTATCCTTTGATATTTAATATCAGATTTTTTATTTGTACATACTCCCAAGTGAAATATAGTTTCATGCATTAAATTTTTTGAGGGAATGATGACCATTTTCTTTTTTTCAACCTATTTTCCTGACTTAGTTCAAGATATAACCACTTGCTTACAATTAAGAATTCAATTTCTTTTGAAACCTGTGAAACTTCAAGTGGGCAGACCATTTATCGCACTGAACTTTTAAAATTATGCTAATGACAATTAATAGCATTTTTAATTTTAAAGAAAAGAGGATATATTTCCAAAGGATATTTAAAATCCTATGTACTTTTCACTCCGCCAACAGCAATTTTTAAAAATGTGCTCTTGCAAACTACATATTGTTAAAATAAAAAATTGAATTGAATCATAGGTGCAGTAACAGGAATTTTAAGGTAGATGATAAACTCAGCAGTGTGGAATACCTGCACTAAAAAAGCTTTAGGAAAGATAACAAAATAAAAGCAAGTGAGAGAAATACCTAAATTATACTTGTGCCAATAATCTTAAAGGTCAAATGGACCACTTAGGTTAAATGTTTCATTTTACAAGTGTAAAAATGAGGCCCCTTCAGGTTAAGTGATTTTCCCAAAAGAATGAAATGTATACATTTTTTGGATTTCTTAGCATCTCCTTATATGCGGTTCTATCAGTACTGGAGTAAATTACATCATTCTTTCAAGGGTGAAAAACACATTCCAAAGCATTTGGTAATCATAAACTTAGCAATAAACCACCACAAACAGTACAAAATCTATTATAAATTATTTGATTATAAATGTAATAACTTGAATATAATTTTGTTAAATAGAAAATTTACAAAGCATTAACAAAAAATAGGAACAGACTTGGCTTGATAACAGATAATTACAATTAAATAGTTAAATTGAATACAATGTAAGCAGAATTTATTTGAAGCAGGCATATTTCTCCCATTATGAATGTAATTAACCTGAAACTTGAAAATCACATTCAAAGAAAACATTTGCTTTCTCATATTTAAGGATTTTTTAGAAGTGACACTAAGATAATCAACTTTCAGACACATCAAATACATTGATACCATATTATCTACATTCTATTTTACCTAAATATACTCTAAGGGTTTCTTGTGTCTTAAATCTATTTAAAATACAAACTCATTTAAAACAAAACCACAAATATCTTAAGCTGACCTTTCCCATGTTATAACCACCTCACAAAATGGAAATCAACAATTATAATCAGCAGATATTCTTCTTAAAGTGTGCATACAGTCCAAAACTGAGTGCAGGTGGCATGTATGGGGAGAGAAAGGTAGGTTTAACCTACACCCTTCAATCATAGCATCATAGCATTTAGTCTATTAGAATGGCTAACCTTCAAGTTTCTGGTTTTCTTTTTCCATTCGAAGCAACAAGATTTGTTGGTGTATAGCTTTTCTCCACAAGCTCCTCAGTTCTTTTGATTTCTTTCTTTCTTCAATCTTTTCTGGGTCATCCTCCCCAGACAGGAATATAACCAGCGGTTCCTCCTCCATGGTTGGAGAGAGGGGGGACAGTGGCAGCAGCTCGTTCCTGTCCAATCCATCTGCCGAGAAGAACACAGTGAGAGGCATTCCTTAGCAGTAACCCAGACTACACAAGTTTCTGTAGAATTCACATTCTCATCTGATCTTCTACACTTAAAAATGTCACAAAGCCTCTTTCCCCGTAACTTAGTTTCTGGAGCTAATATTTAAGCGAATTCACTAGACTGAATTCCCCTTCCAGATTTCCCTGTCATGATGAAACAAAAGCATAGGTCATTTCACCACTTCTTCTTTCTACCTAGAGAGAGAGCTCTGTAAGATAGGTGCCCTAAAACTAACTGGCCTCCCCTGAGTCCAACACTTCTGCAATTTACTTACGTATATTCTCTGGCTGTGAGGAACAAGAAAATTAAGTGGCTAGGTATCAGTGATCTCCAAAGGTCTACATCGATCATCAGAATCCATCAGAAGCAGAGCCACTGAGCAATGCTGGGTCTCTCCTGGCTGAGCACAGTACTCCGTCTGCTCACTCCTCCTGCAACACCTTTTTCTTTTTCTTTTTCAACTTTTATTTTAGGTTCAAGGGGTCCATGTGCAGGTTTGCTACATGGGTAAATTATGTGACTCTGGGGTACTACGTACAAATGACTTCACCACTCAGGTAGTGAGCACAGTACCTGAGAGGTAGTTTTCAATCCTCATCCTCCCACCCTCCACGCTCAAGGGGGTCCCAGTGTCGAATGTTCCCTTCTTTGTTTCTACGTGTACTCAATGTTTAACTCCCACTTATAAGTGAGAACATGCAGTATTTGGTTTCCTACTCCTGTGTTAATTCTTAGGATAACGGCCTCCAGCTACATCCATGTTGCTCCAAAGGACATGATTTCATTCTTTTTCACGGCTGCGCAGTATTCCATGTGCAACACCCCCTTAACAGGTGACTCATTCTCTCCCTTCCTACTGCCAGTGATTTTCCTATTAACAACCATAATCACATCTCTTGAAACATTTCAATGGTTGCTCATATCCCAAGAACAAATTGGGACTAACGTTTAAGTCCCTTCAGATTCTGGTCTCCACTCAGATTTCTAGTATCATGTATCAATCTCCCATTCTTTGCATCCATCATGCTGAATTTCTCATGATTCCCTGATCTGAAAAGTTCACTCAAATGACTCCAGAGCGGCGTCATTCCTTCTTTCTAAAGCACGGTTCTTCCAGCAATGAGTTTAAATACATATCTAATTGTTCTGTGAAGCTTTTTCTGACCATCTCAGGCAGAGTTAACTTCATTCTTATTAATACCAGTTGTTTCCTTCTATTTTTGTTTTTATTCACTGACCTCTGCCTTTACTCTTATTATTTACTTCCATATGTTTTCCTGTTGTTGTTTTAAAATTTTAATACCTGGCTCAAACTAGCTTTTTGAGTTGAACACTCAGTATAACTAATTTTTGGCCTTCTTGATTTTATGTAAACACATTCATGGCTTTTAGCAGCTCCCTAGATCCATTTTAATAGGTAAGACTCTAATCATCGAATTTTCTTCCTACTAGCTTCTAAGAGTGGTTTTCTATTCCCAAACACATGTCATTCTTCTTGTCTCCTAATCCTTGATTTCTTTCTTTTATTGGCATTGTGGTCAGATAATATTTGTATAAACGATCATGGTTATCTGAATTTCAAAATGATTTACTTAAAAATCTTTGAGGACAGGTACATAATTACATTTTATGAATGTTCCAAGTGTGGTAAAAATTAGTGAGTTTTCTCTATAGGAGGCAAAGTTCTGTACAAATATTAGGTCAAGCTAATTTATTTGTGTTACTCAAATACTATTTATGTTTAATTTCTAAAGATGAATATGTTAAAATCTCCCATGGGAGCTATTAATTTAGTGATTTCACTCCAGAATTCTTGTAGGTGTTATTTTCTAGCTCTCAAAGCTACATCATTATGTATGTTCTCATGACTGTTCTATCTTTTTGTTTACTGTTACATATGCTTTGCCTCTTTGGATGCTTTGGCTTTAATTTAATGAGTCAATTACTCAAAGAGAGCTGCCTGTGCTCTCTTTTGCTTAGTATTTGCGTAGTGTATTGTATACATTCCTTTATTGCTCAATATTTCTACATCAGTTTGTTTTATGTGTGGCTCTTATAAAAGGCTATGTTGCTTTTCTAATAAAAAGATCTTTGGAAGCTGAGGCAAGATGCTTGCTTGAGCTCAGGAGTTCAAGGCTACAGTGAGCTATGATTATACTGCTGCAACCCCAGCCTGGGCAACAGAGCAAGGCCTGATCTCTGGGGCAAAAAAAGGAAAAGAAAAGAAAGAAAAAGGACACATACTTCTTTCCTAGCACTATCATAGTTCCCTCTACCTTGTGGAGTAGGCCCAACTACAGGTTTTTGGAAACTCTCTCACTCATTCATTCATTCAACAATCAGGTATTGACTGTCTAATGTTTTCTAATGGTACCTGAAAGAGAAACCACTGTGTCACATACAGAAGGTTATTTCTACACTGTCATCACTTAAATCTCTTTATACACAGCATTTGCATTCCATTAGCTAATTTCTGACACTCATAGGGATGAATTCCTTGGGGAGCACCACACAGACCTTGCTGCTGCATTGCTGAGGGTGATTTGTTCATGGGAGAAGCAACCCTGAGGAAAATGCGCTGCCGCCAGGAGATCCGGCGAGGAGTAACAGAGGTTCCTCCCACACTTAGGGACTCATTGCTGCAGGTAGACGAGGTCCTTTTCCTCCCTTCTCCATCACTGTTGAAAGCAAATAAACATATCACTTGTAAGGAGAGCTGCACATCATGGCACTTCACAACCAACTGGTAGCACAAGCCATTCACAAGTTCTGTCACGGGCAAGCACAAGCCACAGGCAACATGGAGCAATGCGTCACCAAGCACACTAGTCACCCAGGCCACCACATCCTGGGGACACAGCAATCTAGGCCATAGCCCAGTCAAGAGAAGCTCCCCTGTTTCTACTCATTCCTTAGCAGCCAACCAGTCCTAGTTCTAATCGGAGGAACAGAAGCACTTTTAAGGAGGAATACAGGTTGCTTAAGTCATGAACTCATGCTTTGCTAAGGAAATAACATGAATAGCTTATTCAAAACAAGGTAAATATTCCATAAAAGGCTCACAAAGTGCTTTTGTTAGAGCTCTTATAGAACACGTCAATAAGGACTGTTTCTAATTGCCTATGACTGTTAAGATCTGTCTCTGAATTGTCAGCCACCAATAGTTGGATCACGGCAGAAGATAACCTGAATATAGGCAGAATAGTCAACCTTGGGATTATTGTTAGGTGATATACCAAGAAAAAACTGGGGTCAAATAAGATTGGATGGCTAAGTTAAAAAAATAGGTCTTTTAAATTTTTATTGACTTATTTGTTTTGTGAGATAAGGTCTCATTTTTTCCCCCAGGCTGGAATGCAGTGGTGCAACCACAGCTCATTGCAGCCTCCACCTCCTGGGCCCCAGAGATCCTCCTGCCTCAGCCTCCCGAGTAGCTGGGACTACAAGTACACACAACCACACCTGGCTATTTGTTTTAAAAAATCATCATAGAGACAGGGTCCCACTGTGTTGCCCAGTCTGGTCTCCAACTCCTGCGCTCAAGCAATGCTCCTGTCTCAGCTCCCAAAGTGTTGGGATTATAGACATGAGGCACCACACCCAGCCTGTTAAAAAATGTTAACAGATTTCTTTATAGCAGTACTTGTTAGAGACTGTTAATACACTGGCATGCATTGTACCTCTCCAACAGGGAAACAGTGTATAGAAATCCCCCAACTTATTGAAATTAATTGACTCTAGAATCACCTCCCTCATTTTGGGGGGGGGAGCGTGGGAGGAGTGTCACATCATTCAATATTAGTGCATAGGAAAATGCTCCTCTACTGTAAACATTTCATTTCTTAGAAAAGACCACTTTGAGTTATGCTAGGCCTATCTGCAAAAAAAGGTCAGTATGACGCAAAATTATTTTTGAGATCAACTATGTTTGCTGCTGGAAGACCCTACAATAATTGGTGCTGTTAGTGGCAGGGATATATTACATTTTTAAGTTTCACAGTCTGAGTTTGCCTTAGAGAATGATGAGGACACCAATATTTACAGGTGATGATACCAACCAATGAAGGTATAAGACTTTTGATGGAATCAAAAAGGTCATTGCTGAGGTCAGAAATAAAGCTCAGCCAGAACAGCCACCCTCAGATACTCAAAGGAACTCCATAGTGTTGAGGCAATTAATAATGAGAAGAGCAATTCAGCATCTGCCTATCGTATCTTTATTTACTCAGTCAATTCAGTTAGTTCTAGTCTGGATCTGTTTTATGGAAACATTACTTCTGGATTGACTAAATAAAAGTTAAGAAAAGACTTCTGAGCTGCTGTGCAGACAGTAAGCATTATGATGTGATATTTAGAAAGTACAGTACTTGATACATATATCTCAATATAGTCAAACTCTGGTTATTATATATCCTGGATAACATTATAACTCTAATATGTGTTCATTGTTCAAAATTCCTGAGGCAGTGGCCAGGAGCTGTGACTCACCATTTGTACACCCAGCACTTTGGGAGGCCGAGGTGGGCGGGTCACCTGAGGTCAGGAGCTCAAGAGCAGCATGGCCAACAGGATGAAACCCTGTCTCGACCAAAAATACAAAAAAAAAAAAACAGAAAAAACTTAGCTGGGCATGGTGGTGGGCGCCTGTAATCCCAGCTACTTGGGAGGCACGAGGTTCTCTTGAACCCAGGAGGCAGAGGTTGCAGTGAGCCTAGAATGCGCCACTGCACTTCAGCCTAGGCAACAGAGCAAGACTCCATCTTAAAATAAAATTATAACTAAAAAAAAATTTTTTTAAAACTCCCTGAGGCTGGGCACAGTGGCTCACATCTGTAATTCCAGCACTTTGGGAGACCAATGCAGGTGGATCACTTGAGGTCAGGAGTTCGAGACCAGCCTGGCCAACATGGCAAAATCCTGTCTCTACTGAAAATACAACAATTAGCCAGGTGTGGTGGTGCACGCCTGTAATCCCAGCTACTCAGGAGACTGAGGTGGGAGAACTGCTTGAACCCAGGAGGCAGAGGTTGCAGTGAGCCGAGATCACGTCACTACACTCCTGCCTGAGCAACAGGGCAAGACTCTGTCTCACAAAACAAAACAAAACAAAACCAAAAAAAAAAATTCCTGAAATATTGAATATATATATATATATTTTTCTTTTACTTGCACTTTGGAAAACATTAATGCAAGTATTTCCCTTTTAAAAATATGATTCGAATGTTCTATATATAATAGTGACAACCCAATAAATACTGTTGAAGTATTCATTATCTTCATTTTTGTAACACGATCTTGCTGGCAGTTATTTGCTAAATGCCCAGTTCATAGGTATATTTCTAGCTTCTAGTGTAGTAATGGGCAAATAATAAGCACTCAAAAATATCTACTGAATAAATTAATATTTTATAAAACTAAATGACATATTAACTCTGAAGGTTAAGTGAAACAGACAAAAATATTGGCTAGGCTAACATGTCAGGAATAAATAAAAGATCTATGTTCTTAAAACCCTTTATTGGGAGTCAAGTCCTAATAGCTTTGTTTTTCTAAAGTATGTTCTGAACTGTTGATGGCACTGGTAGGTATTGACCATGACAGTGCTGTTAATAAACAACAAAAAGCATATTTTTTCTAGTAAGTGTTATTCCTTTCCTACATAAAGGCATCTAATTTATAATTTAAGCTTTGAAAGCTAAATGAAATACTTATTTAAAAGCACTATTTCAATGCTCCAACAGGGCAAAAGATCAACAAATATTAACTTATCTTGACTTTCTTAGTGCTCTAACAAACCAGAGTTGACCAAATCAAAGGATTCTGAAATGTTTATATTTTAATGCTGGAATGAATACAGCTTGTAAGAATCACCTTCCAATTCACTGCTAATGACGTATCAAGTGTTTAGAAGGTACTAAAAATAAAACTGAGCTGTACCCATATCAGTTTCATGATTGCCTATAAAACACAAAGTTTGGGGGTCAGTATGTTATAAAAGACGTGCATACAGTATTTACATTACACCACTGATACATATTCAGAAATTTCATAAACCTAAAATTTTAAATCCTATAATATGAATAAACTGCCCAATGACATATTTTTCTCCCATGTCTGGAATTTAATGACTAGTAATAAGCCAAAAAATTAGCAGTAAAAATAAAAGATAATAATATACTGAAAAGAAGAACTTACAGAACAAACCATTGACCCTTTATCTTGTACTAAAAATCGACATCTTGAAAAAGCAGTTGGTTGCTGAGATATGGCAAAAGCAGCTCTGCTTTTAATAAGAGAAGATCTGTATTCAGAAGTCAAGTTCCCAATAAACATTTAAGCAGTCAGTGCAATTATGAAACTTATAGCAGTTTCCTGTTTGATTTACATTTAGTCAGCAATCTGACATTCTTAAGGTGGTAACTGCAAGAATCAAAACCAAATGAAACACTGCATCAAAATTCCTATACCCCAACTTGGAAACTACACTGGGATGGGGGTGGGGGGAGTTTATTTCTTTTGGTTGCTTTGTTTTTTATTACAATATTAGTTATCACATTGACTTTTCCTTTAATTAAACTTAGATAAGAAAGCATAATGTCTACTTTTCGAGTAAAAATAAAAACAAAACAACGTGCAGTGTTTACTGTAATAATAATAAAGCTAAGACTCTCAGCACATACTTCATGCCAGGTATCGATTATTCTAAACATTTTACAAATATGAATTAATTTCATCCCTACAGCAACGTTACAAGGTAGGTGTCATTACTACTTCCATTTTTAGTGACAATACTAAAGTAGAAAGAGGCTAAGTAACTTGCCCACAGTCACACGGATAATAAAGTGAAGGAGCTGGGATGCAAACCTAGATGGTCCAGAATCCAGACATTAGGCACTGCAGCTTATCCTGCCAGTGTAAATACTCTGCATTAGTTCTGAACAAAGCTCTATAGGACCACAAAAACAAAGCTGTTGGGATCCCCAAGATCCTCTGCATTTCTGGTGAAAAATTAAGTCTCCAATTAGCACTAAGCCTCTGTGTTGGGTACTTCTCTGTCCATTTTTTAATGGATTAATTTTATATCAACAGAGAAATAACTTCAGAGTACTATCAGGTGTTCGTTTATGTAAATGTCTCACTTCCTTTTCCTTGCTTTGAAATAATTACATTCCAAAATGTATATACTTTTAACTATAAATAGAAGGACCAAATAAAAAAATACCTTAATATAGTTGAATATACATACACTGGTATTTTAATCATCTTTACATGTTTAAAATGATGAAGCAAAATATAACCATTCCCTTATGTTTCCATAGAATCTTTTTCCTTCTTCTTTTGTATTTTGGAATCTAAACATGTGTATTATAAAACTGCTTCCCAAGACACATATTCAGGAAAAGTATTCTGTGCCAGCATTACCTCTATCAGAAATTCACAAAGTTAAAAATGAGTATCTAGGAAGGAAATATAACTTGGAGAACTTCCACCCATTTTTGACTGGTATATTGTATATATACTCCCTCTTACCACTCACCAATTAATTAAGAACCACAACGTGTGAACATAAATTAAGCCTTTATATGGAGAGAAAATATCCCATATTACATATATTCCCCAATATAGGGTAAGAAGGCTATTTCTAAGTCCTTTGTATATAGCATCCATCAAATGCTATAATATGAACTTGTCAAAGCCTCAAGATAGTCTTTTAACATATCCTTGAACAAGCAGTTATAGCGTTCACCAGATCAACTCTTAAATTAACATCATACTTCTTATTTTAACACAGAATTGTAATGCCTACTTGCCTGCTTTAAAAGAATTCATTGACTATTGTGCAGAATGGAGGTGCTCTAATGACCACTCACAGAGACTCAACTTTAAGAAGGATGTAGTCATATTTTGCTTCCTGCCAGGGCAACATACATACACTTTGCACAAAGGTAAACTCTTCTGTCAGGACCAGTCTCGCAAAGGTGGTGTTCTGCTGAGCAGCAACCTGCCTCCTATCCCCCAACCCTCTGGCACCCAGCTGAAACTCCCAGCATCTGCACTTCAGCCTGAATGACACAGCAAGACTCTATCTCTAAAGTCCAAATAAATGACTAAACACTGGCTAAATCTATATCTAAATCACCATGAATGACAACATAAGATAGATATCAAAACTTGATTAGTGTGATAGCAACTATTCAACTGAAAGCTGAAAAACTTTTCTCTTTGTAAGCCTTAAGAAATGCTAAGTAAAACAACATAGAAACGAAACCATATTTTTTCTACAGGATCCACAGTACAATTTAACTCATAATTGTATCAGGTGCACTAACAGTTTATATAGGTTCTGGCTTTCAACTGCATACACATCTGTTATCCTATGGAAAATCTTTACTAATTAAATAAAATTGAGATTAAACTATTTTAGTGGAAATCAATATATAGTATTTGGCCTATGAGTCAAAAGATAGTCAGTGGAACAACGTGTAGATAAAAGAAGAAGAAGAAAAAAAGAGTTTTATTTCCTAAACTCAACACACTGTAGATTTTAAGAAAGTAAGTTCAGTATATTGGAATTTAAAACATATCTGGGTACCTCATATGTTTATTTATATCCTTATGACCCAAGCTGAAAAAAAATCAAGCAAAATATAAAACCTCTTTGGAGTTCAATCTAACCACATGTAAAATAAGGAAATCGTAGACTAGATTATCTCTCAAGTAATAAACAGACTTAATTCCATACCTGTAGCAAAACCTAAAAGGACACAAGGCAGAACTAACATTTCCATTAGGCTTTTAAGAACAGGTAAGAAGTATTATTTAAATGGTCTTACACCTAACCACGACTGAGATTTGCCAATTACAAGTCTCAAAAAAGTCACTTTTTAATCTAATCATTGTTGCCAAAATAATTTTCTGAGGGTTTTTTCTCCTTGAACATCTCATTCTAGTGCAGTACTTAACATTACATTTTTACTCTAGCTACAAAGAAATCTAAACAGTGGCCCCAAATAGGAAGATGGGCATGTATCTTTTTCACTGGGCTCATGATAAGAGCAACATATAGAAACGGGAATAAAGCAGAGGACAGTTATTTGTAGTGGTTGTTAGCAGTGATTCTGGATGTTTACCACAGAAAAAGCCTGTGAGTCAAGAGATGTCAACACAGATGTGGTCACACTTCCATAATAAGGAACTCGGTGTTTCCTGTATCCAGACAAATGGGAGATCTTAACAGCTTTAGCAGTGTCTCAAAGCAACCAAGGTGACAGGAATTTAGGTGAACAGAAATAGATGAACAGTCTTCTTCAGTTGAAAGGCAGATTCAATTTTGTGAGTATGTTTCTTTTAGGATGCTCATTTCTGCATCTTCTTGGCATTTGGAATAAACTCCACTTAGGCACATATGTACACCTTAACTAGCAAATTCACTTCTATTAATTTAAAATTAAAATTAGGCTTTGGTTGAAGGCCACAGCACAGCTCTAAGGAAATTTCAGCATGGAATAGAGTAGAAACAGGATTTCTGCTTGCAATCAACATTTTACATGGTAATTCATGGTCTGATTACAGCAAGGGTCACATTTTCCCTACTACGTAGGCCTCAGAGCACTCAGAAAGACGGCATGCATTCAGGAGACAAACAAAACTGCTTTTGAAACTAATGATGATGTGCAGTTGGAAGAATCTCTGAATTATTTTTAATAAAAATATTTAGACCTCTAATCACCTTGATTCTGAAGCAGTGTCTTGTCTGGTACAACAGGAAAACAAGGAATGGAATTAGCATACACAAAGAGAAATATGTCTAAATCAGGATTCAGAATAAAAGACATTCCCATAAGCCATCAATAAGTCATGGTAAGGTTACTTCAATAATGAACCACAATGAATAATTATACTATTTTTTTCACCAAATACAAGAGAAATAAAGAAAACTATACCACAAAGAACTTCAAAGTACATCAAAGATTTTATTTTCTCATTGAAAAGGTTTATAAGTAAATAGAAGTAATATCTATCATCTACTTTTTTTTGACTGTCATTTACTTCTGAGCAATAAATTTCAACATAAATAAATATTTAAGCACAGGCTTAAAACCTGAGGAGCAATTGTAAAAAGTAACAAATATGCCTGTGATAATATTTAATAAACAGATGTTATAAAAATATACCATATCATATAAATTATAGTTTACTAAACAATGAAATAACATTAAATTTTGAAAAATTAATTCAAAGTGAAGTAAAACAAAAAATACACACATTACCTCTCCTCTATCATTTCAGTTATGTGCAAGTAAATCTACTAACCAACTATTAAAAAGATCTTGGCTCCTTTTTCTCAGCCTGCTTAAAAACAGTAACCTAACATGTTTTCAATAATTCAGGATAGTGGTCCTGGAAAAGGATGCCTAATCTGAATTTAAAATTTCAAATTAACGTGCTTTTAAAAAAGTAATAGTAGGCCGGGTGCGGTGGCTCACGCCTGTAATCCCAGCACTTTGGGAGGCCAAGGCGGGCGGATCACGAGGTCAGATCAAGACCATGCCGGCTAACATGGTGAAACCCCGTCTCTACTAAAAATAAAACAAAAAAAAAAACGTAGGCAGGCATGGTGGCGGGTGCCTGTAGTCCCAGCTACTCGGGAGGCTGAGGCTGGAGAAAGAATGGTGTGAACCCGGGAGGCGGAGCTTGCAGTGAGCCGAGATGTGCCACTGCACTCCAGCCTGGCGACAGAGCGAGACTCTGTCTCAAAAAAAAAAAAAAAAAAGTAATAATATTGTTAGCCTATCTCCTACCCTACCATATTCCCTACTTGACAATGCATATTTAGAGATCCATTTTATGCAACTAATAAGATATTAAGTACTCAACTGACAAGAAAATTATAACTGATCATACTACGAACCTTCTCCCCTCACTATTCTGAATAGTTTCAGATATCATGGTAATTATGTGTACATGATAGTCTCTCTAAACCAAGTGAGAATGAGAATGTAGAGTTCAGGAACCACAAGGTTTCAGAAACCATGCTCTAGAATTGAATACCCTTTTTCTTAGGAAATACACCCTAAAGTACTAAGAATAAAGGAACACGATGCATGCAACTTATTCACAAACGGCTTAGAATGAGGAAATATAGATGTGCATATATATGTATCTATATATATATATATGTAAATGGACCAAAAATTATAAAACAAATGTAGCAAAATATAAAAACTTGATTAACCTAGATAAATGGTTAAACAGGAATCCTCTGCAATATTTCCGCAACTTTAGTATAAATTTGAAATTATTTCAAAATACAAATTTAAAACTCTCCAAGCTTCTAACTTGTATATTTATGTTGAAGTGACTTACTAGTTGAGATAAACCTATTAAGAGAGCATTTTGTCCAACAATTTAACTACTGTGTAGATATTCATCAATAATGCATATGTAGGGTTGGGCGCGGTGGCTCACGCCTGTAATCCCAGCACTTTGGGAGGCCGAGGCGGGTGGATCGAGACCATCCTGCCTAACATGGTGAAACTCCGTCTCTACTAAAAATACAAAAAAATTAGCCGGACGCGGAGGCTGGCGCCTATAGTCCCAGTTACTCGGGAGGCTGAGGCAGGAGAATGGCGTGAACCCAGGAGGCGGAGCTTGCAGTGAGCCGAAATTGCCCTACTGCACTGCAGCCTGGGCGACTGAGCAAGACTCCATCTCAAATAATAATAATAATAATAATGCATATGTAGGTACATTAAAGACATGTATAATAATAGTGAAGACAGGATTCTTTTTGAAGCCAAAAACCTAGAAACAACCCATATGTCTATTCACAAGAGAATGGAAAAATTCAGATATATTAAATGGAATACTATATAGCAATAAAATGAATGAAGTAAAATGCTCATTAAAACAGGAATAAATCTCACAAACGAAAGTCAGTGAAAGATGCGAGATAAAAGAATATAGGCTGTATCATTCTATTTATGTAAAGTTCAAAACCAAGCACCACTAATCTAGGATGTCTGAGGTCAGCATGGGGATGGTGATTAGATGGGGGACATGGGAGGAGCTGCACACATGCTGCCAGCATTCCATTTATTGACTGGGGTGAAGGAGAAATAGAGGTGTTCACTCTGCGATAATCTATTGAGCTGTGTGCTTTTAATTGGTGTCGTTTTCTGGGAAAACAATTTTTTTAAGTATAATTTTAGCCTATTGATTTTATGCTATCAAACTTACAAAATGTAGAAAATGGTACAAAAAGTACTCTCTGATTTTTAGAACTGCACATAGCCAACAAAACATTAAAACATACAGAAAATAATGATTTTTAATGATCTTAGAAATTTAAAAGTTTGCCATATATTTCAATACAGCACTTAAAACAACACAGCTATAAAAAGGTGAAATTTTTCAACCCAAAACTAAGTATATTTGCCCTCTGACTTTAATATCCTTCTATTAGAATGAGGTATAGAGGGCTTTGGGAAGCTATTTGCAAAAATTATACATACAGCTAAGCAGGAACTCCTGAAAGCAAATGAATAATCTTACATTAAACAATATGAACAATCTTTATAGACAGAAGCCACCACTTCTGTGCTTTACATCCTAGTTACAGCTAACCTTTGATCTTCTTAATGGGTACTGCTAATTGTCACTTTCAGGCATGGTTCTCTCAGGAAGGAAACTGGGATTCTCCACATGCTCAGTTTAACCAACAGAATAAGAAAATGCAAATAGGTTTGGTTGAAAGTGTTGTATTCTTATTAGTAGGCAGTATTATAGAGATAATGCAAACTGATATCTTTATGTATATTCTTGGTTCTCTAAACTCATTTCATATTCTATATATCTTATACTAGTTTTGTGGCTATTTCCTTTGAAATTTCTTCCATAAGGTTGTGCCCGAAAGCACTCTGAATTCTTCACATACTTTCTTCACTATAAATCAAATTCAATGTTTGAACATGACTTTGTACTAATTTAGAGGAAAGTTCAGAATCAAAATTATATTGATCCAGTATTAGTTATCTTTCTTAAAGTGAAAAAAAAGGCACACATGGACAAAAGATCCTCAGGAATAATTCAAGGATTAGTCTAACTTAACTAGTGAGTGAGTGCTACCTAGTTATATGTTAACTTTTAGCATGTCCTATGTCTAAGAGAAATAGGCCAAAAGAATATCCAAGAAGATGTTAATGGCAAATAGGCTTGTGGATAACATGTATTCCTCTTCTGACTACAAGAATTGCCAATCATCAAACAACAAGAAACAACCCAAATACCCATCGGCAAAGAGTGGATAAACTATAATGTATGAAATGGAATACTATACAGCGATAAAAGTGAATAAGTCAAGCTATACACAAAAATAGGAATGAATCTCACAAACATCTACATCACCAACAGATTTAGAAAGGTTCCCAACTAAGTCCACTACTTTCTAGAGGTTGCAGCACCCCACTAAGAATTTGAGTGATCAATATTATTGCATGTATAATTTTAATTTTTTTTAAAAAAGTAATTCTCCAAAAATCACTACATCTAATTTTGTGTTACTCAAAGAACAAGCAGTAAGATGTAACAGGCTATGCCTTTTCCATACTGGAGATAAAAACAAAACAAAATAGAATGTTCACAAGATTCAAGAGATCCCTTACAGATCCCTCATGCTGAGAGTTGCTATCAACATGATCTTGTAACCATTGTGTGATTTATATTGAGATCCAGAAAATCTGTCACTGAAAAATCAAAGAAATGCCTAGGAAATATTCTATATACTTAAAAATAAAGATATTATTGTATCTATCAGTTTAGTACAGTTGTTTCAATCAGTGGCTTTTGGATTCCATTAAATATGTCTAGAAAGGCCAAGAAAAAAAAAGGCACGATCAGGGAAGGTTAACTTAGTATATGTTAGCATCAGTTGTGCTAACAATACAAAGCTTAGACTCTGGAGTTTGAGAAAAAGAAACACACAAATAATACAAAAAGCATAATTCAAAAAGATAATAATGTCATCAAAAAGCTTTGAAGCTACTGGTTGAAAAAGTTTTCTTAATAAAATTAATTGTAATTGAAACTAATATATTATTAGAAACAGATTAGAACAAGAACAACACAGGGATGCATAAATGCCACTCCAAAATTAATCAACCACTTTTTAGTAACGTATCAGTATATCACTGCAGAAAATTTTGCTTTGCAAACAGAGGACACTGATCTCACCTGATTTCATTTTCATACTGTGGGGACAGTCTACCTGAATTCTGGTAAAAGCTTTTCAGGAAAGAGGGGGCAGTGAAGGAAGGGGCAGAGAAGGAAGTGTGAAGACTTGGAAGACTGGAGGAAGAATTACTCTCCTTGTACATGCGTCGAACTGATGAAAGAGTGCTGAGTACAGAAAATACAGCAAATTTGTCTTAATTTATATTTTGGCAATATCTTCATTCACTATGAAAAAGCATATAAACAGGTTCTTGCTATTAATTTAATCTTTCCTTTCAAGGCTCAGGGCTGGATCTTACATAAAAAAAAAAAAGAAGCATGCAGTTCTCTATTTAGATAACTATGACTTAATTTCATTCTTTCACAATTTGAATTCCTTATCTATACAGTATTTCTAAGCATCTGTGTTTGTCTCTAAAAAATTCTTAACAACTTGAGGACAAAAAGTATTTGTTTTCACATGCAAAAGACACTTCAAGGGAAAAAAGTAGGAAAGCACAAATAATTACAGGAAACAAGTTCCAGAAGGAAAGACTGATTATCACTAGTTCAAAGACTTTGACTATTTTAAAGATATAAACCCTTCTAAATATTTAAGAACAACATGTTTGGTTGTTGGAAGTTATCATAATACCTTTGGCTTAACAAACATTAATGTCCGTGTTCTTTCCTGAAGACAGTGGAATTGTGCCACTATGGTTTAATTGAAAGCCCAAAATCTAGAAGATTCTTTGCATAGCAAGCTTTCACAATGACACAGAGTGCATCTTTTTATAGTGATAGAAATTGTTTGAACTTATACATTATAAAATGTGGAAAACAGAGGGAAGGATTGAGATATTTATAGTCTAAAATGATAGATGTCTTTAATTCTTGAAAATAATTTTTCCTGGAAAAAAAAGCGTTCTACTGCCTTGAGTAAATACAAATGAAGTGATCATTTAAATATCTTGATATACATATGACTATTGAATATCCTTTACACACACAGAAAAAAATCTGAGAATAATGAATTCTGTTAACTTTATTTTTCTATCATAAAATATCTCATTTTTAAATTTCGAATCATTCAGAAAACAACAATGAAAATAAAACCGTGTCCTTAAAAGAAATGCTGGCAAATTTTGTAACACGTGATATAAAAATTAGCCTTCTCCTTTTACATTGAGTTGTGTTTTTTCTTTTCCTCTCCAACCAGCATCTTTACTTAACCCTATTTTCTGTATCAAATTCATAGGTAAATAAGAGAAACAAAATGAGTTCTAAGATATAAATCTGATCTGTGTTACACAGGAAGGAGAAAATCATTCCAAATTTATCCTCTTTACTGTTTCTCACCAAATATCAAACAACTTTTTGTTAAATTATGTTTTAAATACTGTGCAAGATCTTTTCTAAGTGGACACTGCCTGTCAGTTATGGTGTATGTATTCTTCTTTATAGATATCACCTTATTCTAGATACAATTTATAACAATTTTCATATTTAGCTTTAATTTATTATGTAACAAAATATAGCCAAATATTATCTCATGTATGAAAGTAACTCAGGGGACTTTAAAAACCCTGGTATTTTATTGTAAGCTAACAGGAAGTTCTACTGCTATGCTTTTTCAAATCTGCTGACTTTGTTTCTCTAGAACCATCATCAAGACACTGAGTAACATGTTATCAGCAGGTTTTCAGACAAAACAATTGCATGGTTATCTCATTTTTTCCATTTTTCTGAAAGGAAAAAAAAAAAAAAGAGTTTCCACCCAAACGAAATAACTCTTCTTTCTGGGTATGCCTTAACCTTGCCTGTTTCCCCTAGTAAATGAGGTGACTTAAATTGTTTTTATGGTGTTTCTCAAAACTGAAAGTTGGCTACAGCATAAATTCATAATCCACCTTGACTCCAGAGTAATCAAAACTGTGTGCCATGAGAATCTAGGTCTCATTCTGGAGAGAGGGTCAGACTCACCTGCACTGTTCGCTGGAGCTCTGCCTCAGCAGAGGGGAACGCACACCCTGAGCCCTCCCATCCTGCAAATTCAGCTTTCTTTTTGTGCTTGAAGGTGGGTGGCTGAACGTGTGTGCCCGTCTTCGAAACTGCGGGGAGTCAGAATCCTCTTCGGGAAACGTTTGCCAAGCTGAGGACAGTGGGGACGCTGGCGGTGTCCCTGGTGGAGAGTCCCCTGGTGAGTAGTCCTGAAACACAGGCAGAAGGGAGCCCTTTATTTCCCACGTGGGTCATGGCAGACCTGCCAAAACACAGAACTCAAAAGTGACAGTGTGCCTCATCTTCCTCCTGAGTCATGACAAAACTGCTTTTTTTCTCCCCCTTTTACTGAATTTATGCCGTAGGCTAATCAGTATCACTACAACCCATTATCTTCTGATAAGCAGCTGTAATCAGTATCACCACAACCCACTTATCTTCGGATAAGCAGCTGTAAGACAGCATCCGTAAAGACAGGCCAGAAAGTGAGAGGAATGACAAAAAAGTGAAAGGTATTCTCTCCCCTGACACTTGGCATGAAATGCTATAGCTACTGTACTTCTCTCACTGTTGCCAGAGAGATGAAAAAAGATTATGACCAAAGAGGGTGGAGTCTGTGTTTCCGTATCTCCTGGCTTCCGTGACATATCAATTGCATGCTTCCTGTACTGCCAAAACAGTATTACAATGCCTAAGTGTCCAAGTCTCATGGCAAAGCCTTCCGGAAAATAAAGTCTGTTAAGTGTCTTCCCTCACTGTGGACGTTTCTATTCAATTACATGTTCCCTGAGGTAAATTTCTCTTAAAACACATGAAAAACAGGAAATGAATGAAAACCGAGCTATGCTGGAATGCATCTCATATTGCATGGGTAGAAATCATAAATCTTTCAATTTAGACAGGTATGCTGTTAAAACTTTCCAGAACAGGCACCACTGTAGAAATATTCAGCTTGATAAACATGGGTTAGTGATAACAGACTCATAGCTGGACTAAGTCCCCACTTCCATCAACAGAAAGTTTACTAGAAATATTTTAATATATTTCCATTTAAAAAAATAGGCTGCATGTGCCTCAGGTGACATACTGCACTATGCAGGAAACAGGAAACCCAACCTACTGAGAGCTGTCTATGAGATAAAGAAGATCCTGATGTTGCAGTTTAAATGATTTTAAAAAATGAGGGGGGAAAAGTAGCACAGGAAGGGAACAAATAAAACCACTGTACAAGTATATAATTAGTCATTTATGGCTCATTTTTTATAAGGTGTTGGATCAATAGTTGCTCAAATACTGTTGTCCAAAGCACACTATCTCCAAACAATAAAAAGTCTAATAGAGCACAGTTAGCCTGTAAGGGAATAAGGAACTACATGCTAATGCCTAGAATCTTCTTATTTAAAATAATAAAGTCTCAAATATTTATTTTTTAAAAAGCTATAAAGCATTCATAATAAAATAATGGAGCATGCATATTACCATATTGGTGCTGACTTTGTTAAGCTGTAATTAGTGTAAATAAGCTCTAGTTAGATACCTTCTCTGAAGCAAGACTGTTGGACCGTTCAAAACTGTCCACACTTCCAAGCCGACCTCTCATTCTGTTAGCTCCCTGAGTGAAAAGAATAAAATTAAGTGTTTCATGTGATTTAAAATTTTACTTCAAAACTATAAAAGGTAATTCCAGTTGGCCTCTTAATGTTAGCATTAAATTGATCCTTTTGTGGTTCACTTAAATATGCTGGCTATATTAATAGTCATTATAGCACAGTAAAAAGAACCATTCCTGATCTATTTCCATTATTTCCAAATCAGCCATTAGATAACTAGATACTCAGGCCAAGCTTTTTGAAGTTAGTTTGGTTATAAGATTACACATTATTCACCCATAAGTTCAGTAAGGGCCCCATTTACTCTGTCTCAGATTCAAATATGGAAGATACAGCAAAACAAATGAAAAAAGCTATCTAGAAAATGACTTAATACATACAACCTAGATCAAAACATCATAATTCACATTATAGGATTATAATAAACATCAGTTAAAAACCACATGGAAAAGAAAACCACATTCTAAAATCTAAAGGTTTTGCTTCATTCATTATTCCATAATGCCAAACTATTTCAATAAACCATTTAATTTTGGAAGACTAGATATCAGTCTGCTTCAATACTAGTGAATTGGTTATCGATTTTTTTTCACATAGTCCTTTGATGTGGATTTTATAAATGATCTCAGAAACAGATCTAAGAGATCACCTGAGATCTAAGAGACCTAAGAACCTAAGAGATCATTTTGTCTGTTCCCCCTCACTTTAAAAAGGAAGGGACTGAGGCCAACTGTAGAAGGAAAGAAGATACAAGTCAGGTTGGGAACCTCATCATCTACAAGGTCTCAAAAGACAAAACACAGACTGAGGAGTTCCACACAACTCTAGAGCATGTGGCGAAGTTCTAAAAAAGAATGAGTGGAAACACCAGTTAGATCCATGTGACAGTGACCCTGTGAAATTTTTTAACAGTGCATAACATTTGCATAGTACTTTCCAGGCTTCAACTCTGTTTGCAAACATTCTTAGGTTTATTTGGGGGTCGGGGGCAAGAGGGGGTTGAATTTCATTTTAATTTTTAATGAAAGTAATATCAGCACAAAGTTTCCAAAGTGAAACTGTGCTATCAAGTTTATAATGAAAAGTGGTGGTCATCTACCCCCTCTCTCGCACTCTGAATCCCACTCCCCAAAAGCAAACCTTGACATTATTTGTATTGATATTTCTGGTATTCAAGCTTATCCCACTGTTCCTTATGCTTTCCATTTTAGAAACTATCTATTGACTTCCTAATTCTGGAAGATGAAACTTTAATATTCTTACTTCATTATATACCCAGTTCCACCACACACACACACACACACACCGTTCTTCCCTTCTTCCTTCAATATAGTTACATCACGAATTTTGGTTAAATCAGTACTTTGTGCTTAGATTATTATGACTGTTAATATTGTTTGCAGCTGAGCTACATATTTTACTACGATTATGTCTGATTACACCTCATATCTTTTATATTGTTTTTCATGGAGTTAGTGGCTACTTGAGCAATCACAAATATATTACAAAACTCTCCAACAATTCACAATATGGTCCAAACATCACCACATAAACCATCAATCTCCCCCTCCCCCTCCTTCTTTTTTTTTTTTTTTTTTAAAAGCAACCATTATGGAGACCTCTGTGTTTTTGCCCCAATCTGGACTGGACGTGTTACAATGTAGGCTTGCTCTACAAAGTTCCCTAGGATTTTCCTTCACTATCAACCTAGAAATTTCCTTTGACCCCCTCCTCTGTTGGAATTTCTGCTTCCTTGGTCCCATGTCTTCTCCTTTTTTAGTTTACTTCCTCATTTTGGTAAGGCACATTCTCCAGGTGCTTTCTGAGAAAGGAAGAGTGGGAACTAAATTGTTTTTAAAATGTACATGCCCACAAATGTCATTAGTCTATGCTTGCATTTCCCTAATAGTTTGGCTGGATATTGTATATTGTAGTGGTTAGAAATTTTGCTTCCAAATATCTTAGCATTGCTCAAATGTCCTTTGGTTCAGAAGTCTAAAGCCATTGTGACTCTAGAGCCTGTGTGTCTGACCTGCTGTTTCTCTTTGGAACAGAATCTAAGTTTGCCCTTTGGCATTGTGAAATTTCACAACAACATGCCTTAACATGACTTTTATGCAGTCACTCTGTTGTGCACTTTCTGAGTTCACTAAATCTGGAAACTCATGCTCTTTAGCTCTGATAAATTTTTAAAATTATTTCTTTAAAAAATTCCTTGAATGCAGTTTTTCTTACTGGAACTCCTACTGTTTAGGTTCTGGACAGATCCTTTAATTTTTTACCTTGTTCTCCTATTTTCCATTTCTTTGAATTTTGCTCCATTTTCTGAAAGGTTTTTTTCAACTCTAGTTTCCTAGCCTTCTCTTGAATTTTTCTTTTTACATCTACTATCAGAAAGTTTAACAGTTCTTTCTTCTTTTCAGATGACTATGTTTTATTTATGATATCCAACCTTGTTTCATAAAGCAATATTTATTCCTATCTGCATATATTACAGCTTTATCTCCAATGGCTTACTATATAATAACTAAAACAATAATAAAATTGATAGCTGCACCTAATATTGTTGAATGCTTATCATGTGCCATATACTACGTTAAGCATTTTACAGTGCATTAGCTCACTTAATCCTCATACCAATTGTGAGGTCAGTATGGTTATTTAGCCCATCTTCACAGATACAGAGACTGAAGTTCTGACAGATTACATTGCCCAAGTTTACACAGCTAGTTAAAAGAAAGGGCAGCAATTTTGACACAGGAAGCACAATTTTCAAGTGAAGCTGCTGAGCTGTTACTACTACATCCCTAAACTAACGCTCCGTGAAAAAGAGAATTACAAATAAAGCTAATTAGCCTACAGAGGTTACATGGAATTTTGTAAATGTCCTAGAACATCATCAAATTCTTTTCAGTTCTTCAGTTCTATGTTATAATTGGCATCCTTCCAATAAT
Source organism: Colobus angolensis palliatus (assembly GCF_000951035.1). Classification (NCBI taxonomy): domain Eukaryota; kingdom Metazoa; phylum Chordata; class Mammalia; order Primates; family Cercopithecidae; genus Colobus; species Colobus angolensis. The sequence goes on along the minus strand of NW_012123376.1, from coordinate 77,834 downwards.
AAAAACTGTATTTGTGGCTAACAAATTATTGGATTAGTGTGTGTGGCCAAGAGGAAAATATAGTAAAGACAAGATTGCTTTCTGTTATTTTTAGCGCTACGTACATGCCCACCTGCCTGGTTATCTCAGACAGGCTATTTGGTCATAACAGACAAAGTAGTCAGATGGGTATCAAACCATTCCTACTATTAGAAAAACAACTGAAATCACCCATTTTACACACAGTGGTGTTTTACCCACAGATGCTTTTTTGTGCACAAAGAAAAACGAAGTTACTTTAAAGTTATACTCTACCACTTCACACATTTCAACAAGTTAAGACAATGGACATTATCCTGAAGAAAGTAGAAAACGGGTACTATTTTCAAAATAACTTGCACTTTATATTAGTAAATATTGGCTTGGCATGGTGGCTCATGCCTGTAATCCTAGCACTTTAGGAAGCTGAGGTGGCAGGATTGCTTGACAACAGGAGTTCAAGACCAGCCTGGGCAACATGGTAAGACCCTGTCTCTACAAAAAAACAAAAATAAAATTAGCCAGGCTTGGTGGTATGTGCCCGTGGTCCTAGCTACTTGGGAGGCTGAGGCGGGAAGACTGTCTGAGCCCAGGAGTTTGAGGCTGCAGTGAGCTATGATCATACCACTGCACTCCAGCCTGGGTGACAGAGCAAGACCCTATCTCAAAAAAATAAAATAAAATTTATATGAGTAAATATTTCCATTTTGGAAAACAACTGAAAAAAAAAAAAAGCAACAGATAGCCATTACATGATTCTGATTTTCACCTCTGAACAGACAGCTTTTTCTGTTGTACGACATTATGATTCGCTAATTCATGTGGCAGGCCCTTTCCCTTTAGCTTTTTAGTGGTTAATGAGCTGAGCTTCTTGGCATTTAAAAAATGGATCCTATTTCATAAACAACTATAGTTAGCTAAATAAAATATTTTGACATTTATAAATGGCAGCAATTATGAGCTAAACTCCAAAACTGGAGTGGGAATTTTCTACTATACAACTCAGCAGGAAAAAAAAAAAAAAAAAAGACAAGTTTTAGAAGTACACAAAACCCCTTTTGCCCTTTTGCTATGTAACCTTTCACACAACATGGGGAGCTGCCAACCTGCCCAAAAAGTGCACTCTGTTGCACATGGTACAAGCAAGACCTTGTTACGTCACAACATTTATGTCATTTGGCATCACTCCGGGAAACAAAAGCTATGGTATCCACCTTGATCAAAACAGATTGGCTGTGCCCTTGCTGAAAATGTCATTACAGCAATTGAAGGCATGCGAAAAAGACTTCAAAGTTGGCACTGCAAGTATTATGCAGGATGCCAAGGTACTAAATGGAGATAAAGTACCACCCTAAATACCCTTTGCCATTTTGTAAATGACAGAGCTTTTGAGCTTATCACTGAATATACTACCTCATATCTATGATGTGATATTTCCCTAACATACTAACATTTAATCCTCACAATTACATGAGGCAAGCGGATATTAATATATCCATTTCACAAATGGCAAAACTATGGCTTAGAAAAGGCAAATAATTCATCCAAGATCATAAATATAAAATTGGCTAGGGCCAGGTATTACATTCAGGCACCCTGACACCTACTTAAATGGTCTTCTCTGCTAAAATTTTCACTAAACACTGTGTTCAATTCAGGTAGCTGATGCTGTTTCTGATGCTGGTGCTTTAAGAATTACACTTACCTTAAGTGCAATTGCATCAGCATCACCTGGAGAGCTTGTTGAAACCCAAATTGCTGGACCCCACCCCCAGAGTTTCTGATTAAGTAGGTCTGGAATAAGGACCAGGATTTTACTAATTTATAAATTTTGAAGGAAAAAGGTATAAATATTTTATGAAATTTGTGTCAGCATACTTCTGACAAATCTCCTAGATGTTCTTTTCTGAGATTCAGTTTTCCACTAATAAAATAATGGCATTCACAATCGATCATGCTTGCTGCAGGCTTCCGTTAAAGTTAAAAGTATCTCTATCATTAAGGGAAATAACTAGAAAAGTATTTTGAGCCATAACAAAGAAACAAAACAAGGAATGCTGCATGTCAGAAGTTACTATGTCCTAATGCTCTATTGCACAAACATGGAAAAAATCAAAATGTATCCAACTATTTAAACATATTCTTATAATGCTATTAAGGTTAAACACGCCGGGCGCGGTGGCTCAAGCCTGTAATCCCAGCACTTTGGGAGGCCGAGACGGGCGGATCACGAGGTCAGGAGATCGAGACCATCCTGAGCTACACGGTGAAACCCCGTCTCTACTAAAAAAATACAAAAACTAGCCGGGCGAGATGGCGGGCGCCTGTAGTCCCAGCTACTCGGGAGGCTGAGGCAGGAGAATGGCGTAAACCCGGGAGGCGGAGCTTGCAGCGAGCCGAGATCGCGCCACTGCACTCCAGCCTGGGCGACAGAGCTAGACTCCGTCTCCAAAAAAAAAAAAAAAGGTTAAACACGTGGAAATAATGTTTTTAAAAACAATACGCATTTGCAAATAGAGTTCAATGGTTAATTCAAAGTTCCTCTCAAAGTCTAATAATTTATATCACTAATTTGCCTCTTGAAAGGCACTGAGAGATCACTAAGGAAGACACTTATACACTGAAGGTGAAATTTTATTTGTATATTAACATAAAGGCCAAGAGACTTTAATAAAGTCATCAAGGGTACATTTTGAAACTTTGTTCATAGGAGTTAAAACACCTACCACCCAACCAGTCCTACTACTACAGGCAGTGTGCTGAGTACAGAAAAGAGCCCTTATTGATGATCCTACAATGGCAATATTTCTGATCCATTAATAACCTGAGCTATTTATTAACACATGAAAACAGCAAGCAGAAAAAATAAATTTAAAAAAACACCCTCGGTGGGCTTTGTGAGGTATGTGTGATAAGCACGTTTGAAATGATCACTTTGTTTCTCTTTTTTCATTTTGAGGCAATCTCAAGTGCGGAGGCAAGTTATTAGTACAAAATTGTTTTTTCCCACAACCATTTTCACATAAGCTGCCAATATAAAGCTCCATCATCCTGAAATACTTTACTGTGTATTTTCTATAAACAAGGAATTCTCCAATATAACTAAAATACAACTTTCAAAACCAGGATACTGACATTGATGCAGTATAATACTATTGAATCTTCAGACTTTACTCCAATTGCAATGGTTGTCCCAATAATGGCTTTTAGGGCAAAAGGATTTGATTCACAATCTCCCATTCCACTTAGTTTTCGTGTTTCTTTAAGGTCCTTCAGTCTGGAGATATTCTTAACCTGTTCTTGACTTTCTTGAAGATAACAGGCTTGTTATTTTGTAGACTCCACCTCAATGTGGGTTTGTTGACATTTCCCCATGATTAGATTCAGGCACTGCCTATTTGTCAGGAATACCACAGAAGCAGTGCTGTTTCTTTCTATCAGGTGGCACAGGGCTGCAATTTGTCCCACTGCTGATGATGTTCAATTTGATCACTTGGTGGTGTCTGCCAGCCTTCTCCATTGTAAAGTTATTTTCCCATTAGTAATTAATAAATATTAATTACATACAGCAAATATCTTCTTTATGATCAAACTTTCAATATATTCATTTATTTTTTGCATCAGAAAACAGTTTCCCATTTTATGCAATAAGTTAGATTATCTGTGGCTATCGTTTATGTCAATGCTCGTATTGTCTCAGTGGGAGCCCTTTCAAGGTTTTTATGTCCTTACAACACAACACCATTTTTCTTCGAACATTTTCCTGCTATCTAGAACACCAAGCTGTTCTGGGTTCATCTTGTACTTTTCCTACAGTCCTGAAATTAGCCATGTTTCTCAGAATCTTGGTTCTGTCTAGTAGAACATATACATATATACTTATGTTTATATTTACATATTTTTATATTTGCATATATATTTCTATATGATTGTATGTTTATATTTAATGTATATAAATACCATGATTTTATATTGATACCTCCAAGTTTTATTTTTGTAATTTTTTTATTTCCATAGGTTACTGGGGGAACAGGTGGGGTTTTTTGTTTGTTTGTTTGTTTTAGAAAGGGTCTCAATCTGTCTCCCAGGCTGGACTGCAGTGGCATGATCTCAGCTCACTGCAACCCCTGCCTCCTCAGTTCAAGTGATTCTCATGCCTCAGCCTCCTGAATAGCTGGGATTACAGGCATGCAACATCATGCCAGGCTCATTTTTTGGTATTTTTAGTAGAGACGGGGTTTTACCATGTTGGCCAGGAGGGAACAGGTGGTATTTGGTTACATGAGTAAGTTCTTTAATGTGATACCTCCAAGCTGAATCCAATGCAGGGTTCATTCTAATTTCTACCCTTTTCATATTAGTAATTTCTTTCTCCCTGGATTCCACTCTCCTTAAGACATTTACTTACTTCATCAGTCCCTGTGTGTATATAACCCATCTCCACAATGACCACTGCACAGACACTGTCCTCATCCCACTCAGCCTGTGCCACTCCATGCTGGGGCTGCCATCCCAACACATGCACATCCTCAGCCTGCTCAGGCACTCATCCCTGTGAATGCCCGCTCCCCTCCACTGTGACTCTGACACCCACACTGGGCCTTCCTTCTGCCAGTATGCTGCCTCCTGCGACCTCCCAAACCAGGTTCCCCTTCTCTGAGGATTCCCTCGTCACTGCAAGAGGCTCCCCTATCCTGCATCGAGCCACCCCCACATTCCACACCCCATATGGACAGTCTCCTTGCTCTGAGCCACCATGGGTCCCCCATGTCACAGCCCAAAACACCCATGTAGGTTGACCTCACCTAATAGCTCTAAGGCAGAATTGTTCAGGAAGAGGAAAATAAAGTTGAAGGGGAACACTTTTACTTATTTTAAAATGGAATATATACACTTACTAAATGGAATATATAAATTTCCATTAATTTATACTTTTTTCAGCACTTAGCCTCTAAGTTTCTAAGAATGAGTTATGGTTTGGATCTGTGTCCCTGCCCAAATCTCATGTCAGATTGTAATTTCCAATGTTGGAGGTGGGGCCTGGTGGGAGGTGACTGGATCACAGGGGATGGATTTCTTAGGAATGGTTTAGCACCATCCCCTTGGTGCTGTTCTCATGATAGTGAGTTCTCATGAGATCTGATTGCTTAAAAGTGTTCAGCACCTCCTCATTCTCTCTCTCTTGTTAATGCTCCCACCATGTGAGATGTCTCGCTCCCCCTTTGCCTTCCACAATGATTGGAAGCTTCCTGAGGCCTCTCCGGAAGCAGAAGCTGCTATGCTTCCCGTATAACCCACAGAACTGTGAGCCAACGAAACCTCTTTTCTTTACAAATTACCCAGTTTCAGGTATTTCTTTATAGCAATGCAAGAATGAACTAATACAATGGGCAAAAAAATAATTTCTTTATAACTTTCTATGGGAAATGATTTTTAAAGTTCTGACAGTATTGAGCATCAAGATTCTATTTCCCCTTTTCTATACATATGTATTTCTACTACTAAATCTCTACTGCTCAAATTCACATAAAGGCCCCAGAACAAATCTCGATCTGAGAAGGAAACTTATTTTGAAAGATCATTTTGGGTCGGGCATGGTGGCTCACGCCTGTAATCCCAATACTTTGGGAGGCCGAGGCAGGCAGATCACAAGGTCAAGAGATCAAGACCATCCTGGTCAACATGGTGAAACCCCATCTCTACTAAAAATATAAAAATTAGCTGGGAGTGGTGGTGTGCACCTGTAGTCCCAGCTACTCAGGAGGCAGAGGCAAGAGAATCACTCGAACCGGGAGGTGGAGGTTGCAGTGAGCCAAGATCGTGCCACTGCACTCCAGGCTGGTGACAGAGCAAGACTCTGTCTCAAAGAAAAGGAAAAAAAAAAAAAAAGATCATTTTGAGCTGGGCACGGTGGCTCTCACACCTGTAATGCTAGCACTTTGGGAGGCCAAGGCAGGTGGATCACTTGAGGTCAGGAGTTCGAGAACAACATGACCAACATGGTGAAAACCTGTCTCTACTAAAAGTACAAAAATTAGCCAGGCATGGTGGTGTATGTCTGTAATCTCTGCTACTTGAGAGGCTGAGGCAGGAGAATTGCTTGAACCCAGGAGGCAGAGGTGGCAGTGAGCTAAGATCTCACCACTGCACTCCAACCTGGGTGACAAGAGTGAAACTCCATCTCAAAAAAACAAAACAAAACAAACAAACAAAAAAAGAACACTTTGTTAACTAATTTTTAAAAGTTATCTTAGGCTTGTTTTTTTTTTTAAGGAAATCTGTGAACCTGTTGAGACGGAAGCTAAACTGTTAGAAAACACAGATGTGCATACTTAAAAGACCATCAGCGCAATCTTACCCTTGAGAAGATATTTTCCAGGGAGCTAGTTAAGGATCTCTTAGCTTTATTTTTCAGAATGTCAAGTTTGAACCTTCCACTGCTTGTTGCATTTTCTGGGATTGTATTATTTGAAATAGTCTAAAAAAAGAAAAACAGACACATTTTAGTTTGGAAATACTCAAGGTTAAATGAGACTTTAATTATAGGCTTAAGACTAAGCTATTAAAAATCAAAAGAATTCTTCAGTAGCTCTATTATTAAGTAATAATTTAAGTCCCACACTGTGAAAACAATGATTATAAGGAAGGGGGTTTAATTTTTCATATTGTATGTAATAAAAAGACAGATGTAAAATATTTCCTTCATGCCTTTGCTTTCCATGAATACATTCCTGCTGCATTTAGCAAAAATTATACTTGAGATGTCAATTTTTATTGCTGCTACTCTGATTAACATCTATAACCATCCCTTCCAAGATAGATATTTTATATCCAAATTACCAAGGAAAACACAGAACACAAGTTCCAAAGAACAAAGCATTTTCCAAACAAAACTGGATTCTGGTAATGCCTCTGTTATAATTCCATTTTCATTTGTGAGTGGGTCATTTATCTCTTAGATCACAAGTATGGAACCAAACTGTGTGAGAATCTACGATATGTCCACTATATTAGGTTCTCTATGTATTTTATCCATTGAAGTAAGCAGCTACATGGTCCTTAGCAGCAAAAACCTTTCAAGCGAGAAACCTTACGATTTGTTTGGGGAGGGAACAGCAACACAAAGCACATGTAAGTATCAAACACGAAAGCAGGAAGATTGACTGTGGGTCTAAACATGAAGAAAAGAATACAGGATTCAGACAGGCAGAAGAAAGGGATGAAGACTTCCCCAGAACTGGGGATAGTTGTTGGCAAAATCCTAAAGGGTGGATTGCTTAAGGGAGAGAAAGTCAGTGCATGTATTTAGTTAAAATATTACTTGCCATTACTTTTAATGGCAAAAACTGCAATTAATCTGCACCCACCTAATAGAAGGGAACAGTAAAAGGTAACATGAGAAAGTCCGGCTGGGAAACAAAACCTTGAATGTTCTTAAGTGCCAGATAAATAGGAAGAACTAGTAATCCAAATTTATAAGCCGGGGGAAATCCCTGTGAATGTAATGTTTTAGGGACATTTATCTAAAAGGAGTGTTCAAAAACACACCTAAAAGACGGAAAATCAGACTGAAAGATCAAACTGAACTCGAGGTTTCCGCACAGTCTATGTAGGAGGCAATAAGGGCCCACACTAGCACTAGCTCCATCAAATCAGTTAAGAAGTTACAGATGCAAGAAAGGCCCCACCAAGAAAGGAAAGGAGAAAAAACAATGGGTATAGATGTGGGCTGGACAGGGTTCAGGGTGTATAAAGCACTGGGATCACTCATTATTCTAAGGCTTCCAGATAAACAAATGTGACAAAAATAGAAAAACTATATGGGCGCTTAGCAAATATCTGACACACAGTAACTGCTCAGTAAATACCAGTTGAATAAATGGAAGGAAATGAAGGAAAGGAGAGCGTGATGGAGGCAGAAACTTAGCTACGAGCAAGAAAACATTAACATGTTAAAATCTCCGCCTGTATGATCGTTTCTTTGTGATTTCTCCATCACAAAGAAATGTACATCTCGTGTACATCCTCCTTGAACTTCAGGTCCACATCAAAGCTCATGTCTTCCATATTTATACTCAAATTCCTCAACAGGCACCAAATGTATCAACCTCCATACTTACCACCTCAAATTCCTCTATAGGCACCAAATCCATTTTTCTAATTGAATCTCAAACACATTTCCACATTGAACTCTTACTTTTTATTCTCATCCACTGCCCCACTCTCGTCTGCTTTCTGTATTTCCAGGCTCCGTTTCATCAAATTTCCCCACATGGGAAACCATGACGTTGTTCACAGCAACTCCCTCTCCCTTCCTTTATAGATTCTTCCAGTCAGTCACTAAGTCCTAAAGATTATGCTGCCTAAATAGCTCTTCACTTAGTTTCCTCCTCACTTCTCTAGGGCTCTAGCTTGGTCTCTCTCCTGAGTTAAATAAATGCTTCAAGACAGAATTATTCAAGCTATTTGTGTACCAATGCTACCTCTAACTTGTGCATACATCATTATACCAATCACATCATAGTTTAATGTATTTGGTTTCATGTTGTTTTCTCCTCCTAAACAGTTAAGATGGCAGGACAGGGTCACCATTATTCATCACTGTTTCCTAGTACATAGTCTGTACTCGATAAAGATTTCTGCAATAATTAAATCACTTATCACATATTCTATCAAAACATTCTCCCAACTGGAGAATATGACTTTGTCCTGACCCCCTTACCCAGCAACCTCCCCAACAAATAAATCTACCATCAGAAGAACAGCAGAATTTTCTCTTTGTGGTGCAAATCTCATCTTCTCACTCCCTTACTTCAAATCCTTCCACGACAAAGTCAGGCCTGCCAGTAACTTAAGGCCCTTCCTCATCTCATTCTGCCTATCATCCCAGCCCTGTTTCCCCCACCAACCCCCAAGCATGACCTCAAAACCAGCACCACTACATAACTTTATGTTCAATCTTCCTCCCTCCCTCCCTTCCCCCCCCTCCCCTTTCTTTCTTTTTTTTTGAGACAGAGTCTCACTGTCGTCTGGGGAGTGCAGGGGTGTGATCTCTGCTTACTGCAACCTCTGCCTCCCAAGTTCACGTGATTCTCCCGCCTCAGCCTCCTGAGTAGCTAGGATTACAGGTGCCCACCACCACACTGGCTAATTT
>NW_012123376.1:60188-64987 GCF_000951035.1 Colobus angolensis palliatus | reverse complement strand
ATAAAACGGCCGGGCACGGTGGCTCATGCCTGTAATCCCAGCACTTTGGGAGGCTGAGGCAGGCAGATCACCTGAAGTCGGGAGTTCAAGAGCAGGCTGACCAACATGGAGAAACCCTGTCTCTACCAAAAATACAAAATTAGCTGGGTGCGGTGGCGCACGCCTGTAGTCCCAGCTACCCGGGAAGCTGAGGCAGGAGAATCACTTGAACGTGGGAGGCGGAGGTTGCAGTGAGCCGAGATAGTGCCATTGCACTCCAGCCCAGGCAATAAGAGTGAAACTCTGGCTTAAAAAAAAGAAAGAAAAAATCCTTATAAAACTACCAAAGTGCTGGCGGGGCGTCACAGGAAACTCTGATAGGACTTTAGCCCTAAAGAACCTGACAGTACAAAGGGAAGAATTAAGAAAATCCATAAACAACAACAAAAGTCGGCGAAGGAGGAAGTATCTTCTCACCGAAGGGCCTTCCCCAATGTGCACGTGTGTCTTCTGCTTGGCCTCACACATCTGCCTCAGGTGTAAAATCACAAGTTCATTTTCTTCCTGGTCACTGGCTGGCTTCATTTTCTGTTCAACAGACAAACCAAAAGAACACTATGGCAACATAGCTTCTCTCCTTTCATTCCGTCTGGCAGACAAACGTAAACAAAGCTAAGAGTTGTAACTTAGCTCAGAAGCAAAAGTACAACGGCATTCTCTACTACCCAATAGTACTCTAGGTCATGCATCTTTAACTCTAGGCAGCAGAATGAAAACAGGAATGCATAAAACAGGATTCAATTCTCATTCCTTATGTCTTATTTATGAGACCTACAAATAATGTTACCTGAACTCTTTCAAAGATGTCAGCTTGTTCATTATCTGTCAGTGACGAGAGATGCCTCTGTATTACCAGCTTGGCTCTTGGCGGGTAGAGACCTAAGGAAAATGATAAGGGAAGGGATTAAACAGAGATCCAGCAGCAGAGATCCAGGGGCAGATAATGCATTACACTTCACCTCTTCCCAAGCAGGCTCTGAACTTAAATCTTTTCAAGGAGACGTGTTCCTGCCTACAAGAAACCTTGGATCATTGAAATGATTGAAACTAGATGAAAAATCTCTCCACCAAAATCAACAGCCCCAGTAGTGATCTTGGCATTAAAATTACTGACAACGGGCCAGGTGCAGTGGCTCGCGCCTGTAATCCCAACACTTGGGGAGGTGGAGAAGAGTTTTCAGAAACTTTTCCTCTAGTTCTAATTCAGTACTGCAGTGGTTTCAAACAGGTCTGGTGACAGTGTGGCCACAGTACGGCAGCACTGTGTACATTCTGACAAGCATGAGGCAAATTCTAGTTCTTTGAAACCCCGTCTGTACTAAAAATACAAAAATTAGCCGGCCATGGTGGCAGGAGCCTGTAATCCCAGCTACTCAGGAGGCTGAGGCAGGAGACTCGCTTGAACCCGGGAGTTGGAGGTTGCAGTGAGCCAAGATCGAGCCACTGCACTCCAGCCTGGGCAACAAAGTGAAACTCCATCTCAAAAAAACAACAACAAAAATTACTAACAATGAATTTCTAAGCAATACCAAGCACAACCAGAAACCACTTTACACTAACAGCCACAGTAGAAACTCACAGATGATTTAACATTAACCTAAGACCTCACATGGAAATAACAGCTAAAGACTAGCCTTGGCCAAAAATGTTAAGCTTACAACTTGACATTTAAAGAAGAAAGAACAAGTAATAATTTTAAAAGGCAAGACTACAGCTTAGCCAGAGATCTCTTCCCCGATGCAGCTCTTCTTCTGTGAGAATAAAGTTTTAAGGATAGCATTAGCATTTAGTGAACTTGCAATGTTATTATTTTATCAAGAAATGATTTACTTCTTTATATCATGATATTCATAAACCTATCCCATTCTTATACATAATTTATATTAAGTCCTTGGAAAATCTTTTTTCATGAAAAGATTGTTTTTAAATTTTTTTTAAAAAAAGAAAATGTAATTCATATTGCAGTAATTCAACAGACCATCCATTTTTAAAGAACAGATTTCTCTTCTTTGATTTCTTCAAAAGAAGATTCAGAGAAAAAGAGATTTTCATGACAGTTAGGTTCCACTTAGAGTACTGTTACTATATTTTGATAATGAAGAGAATATCTGGGTATATATAATATTTAATAAACGTTATAGGTAGGCCGGCATTTTAAAATCATTTGTTATTACAAGGCTGCCTTTGCTATCTTTCTCAGTTTATAACTAAATACATTACATGACGCTATGACTTAATTTGAATGTTTTCCATGTATTCTTTGTGTTTATTTACAAATAATAAGACAAAGTAATTGGCCAAAAATACTTATAATTTGTTCTGCTAAGTTGCATCACAGAATTTAAAAATAATGTATTAGTCTATAAGTACATTGTGTATTTTTCTCATTGTATTCATTTCTAAGAAAATATGAGGTGCCAGGCAACTGAAGTAAACTGATTTGATAGATTTGAGCTACTTTTTAAAATTAAATAACTAACAAGATCTCTACAGATAGTATATAGGAGGATCCCCTGAAAATACACATTGTTTTAAAAGATCTAGAATTCACTTCACACTTGCCAGAATGCATACAGTACTGCCATCCTGCAGCCACACAGCCACCAGGCATGCTTTAAACCACTGTGCAGTACTGAATGAGAACTAGAGGAAAAGTTTCCATAAACTCCGCTCCACATTTCTTTGTGCAATGTACAGCAAAATTCCGTGCATGTCTTGGTGATCACAGACAGAAAACTAAATTCATTTTGATGGTATGACGCCACTCACTATCACAGTTTTATTTTATTTTATTTTATTTTATTTATTTGAGTTGGATTTTCGCTCTTATTACCCAGGCTGGAGTGCAATGGCGCGATCTCAGCTCACCGCAACCTCCGCCTCCAGGTTCAAGCAATTCTCCTACCTCAGCCTCCTGAGTAGCTGGGATTACAGGTATGCGCCAGCATGCCCAGCTACTTTTGTATTTTTAGTAAAGACGGTGTTTCTCCATGTTGGTCAGGCTGATCTCCAACTCCCGACCTCAGGTGATCAGCCCGCCTCGGCCTCCCAAAGTGCTGGGATTAAAGGCATAAACCACAGCGCCCGGCTTTATTTTTTTATTTTATTTTATTTTATTTTATCTTATCTTATTTTTTTTTTTTTTTTTTGAGACAGAGTTTCACTCTTGTCATACAGACTGGAGTGCAATGGCGCGATCTCAGCTCACTGCAACCTCTGCCTCCCAAGTTCACGTGATTCTCCCGCCTCAGCCTCCTGAGTAGCTAGGATTACAGGTGCCCACCACCACACTGGCTAATTTTTTTTGTATTTTTTAGTAGAGACGGGGTTTCACTATATTGACCTCACGATCTGCCTGCCTCAGCCTCCTGAAGTGCTGGGATTACAGGCGTGAGCCACTGCGCCCAGCCCAAAAGTACAGTTCCTCAACTGTTCTGACAGCTAAGTTGATCTCTTCTAAAATTCCAGCTCCCCCAAATGTCCTTCCTCTTTAATCTCCTCTTCTCTTACTCTCCACTCCAGCTCCAAAGCAAAGACATAGCTACTTTTGTGCTCACTACAGACGTTTTTTGTTTTTGTTTTTTTTTCTGTCATTGAGTCAGAGTTCTTTATATATTCTCAATAGTAAACTCTCATTACATAAGTGGTTTGTAGGTATTTTCTCCCACTCTGTGAGGGTGTTTTTTCATACTCCCGACAGTGTGCTTTAATATACACACGTTTTTAACTTTCCATGGTGTATATGTATCACATTTTCTTTATCCAGCCTATCATTGATGGGCATTTATGTTGATTCCATGTCTTTGCTATTGTGAATAGTGCTGCTAAAATCTGTACAACAAACTCCCATGACAGCTGATACAGTAAAAGCATTTGACAAAGTCCAATACCCTCTCATGATAAAAACGCTTGAACTAGGAATAGAAGAAAAATTCCTCACAGTGATAAAGGCCATATACAAAAAAAACTCACATCTAACATCATACTCAATGGCAAAGGAATGAAGCTGGACCTCACCTTATACCCGATACAAAACTTAACTTAAAATTGATACAGATTCTTTTTTTAAGCCATTTATTGAATTTTTTCTATTTATCTATTGATCTGTTTGCATCCCCCTTTCAAATATCTGAGCTGTTCTCTGGAGGGCACATGATTCATTCATCAGTTTTTTTTGTCACCCTTTTCCATCACATAGTTTAACTCATAGAAGGTTCTCAAGAAATGCTTTTCTGTGACTAAATGAAGGACTGTGTACTAACGATATGTGATTTGTTCTGAATATAGTGAAATAAAGACACAACCTGAATTAGTGTTATCAAGACTAAATATTTCATTATCCCCTTTGATGTTACTGCTGGTGATCCTGCTTCTTCTATATGCAGCAGAGGATAAATTCTAAACCACATGCACAAAAATACCAACCCTCAGTTTGCAGCTAGGGTACCATTTACATGATATTACTGCTGTTTCACCATTTGGGCTATCTCTACTTTTGATGAAATAAAATGTTCATATGACTAATATAACTAAAAATAATGTACGTTCATTCTAAATCATGAACATGTACTATTAATGCTTTTTTTAACCAAAACCCACAAATTCTTTTACATTTTAAGACCATCATTAGTTAGCTCAATGTATCAGTGCCTGCTAAAATTCCCTATAAAACGGCCGGGCACGGTGGCTCATGCCTGTAATCCCAGCACTTTGGGAGGCTGAGGCAGGCAGATCACCTGAAGTCGGGAGTTCAAGAGCAG
>NW_012123376.1:48632-56453 GCF_000951035.1 Colobus angolensis palliatus | reverse complement strand
AGCCTCCCAAGTAGCTGGGATTACAGGTGTCCACCACCATGCCCAGCTAATTTTTGTATTTTTAGTAGACACAGAGTTTCATCATTTCGGCCAGGCTGGGCCTGAACTCCTGACCTCAGGTCATCCACCTGCCTCGGCCTCCCAGAGTGCTGGGATTACAGGCATTAGCCACTGCGCCCGGCCGCTATCACAATTTATTATTTGCTGGGAAAGTCTCCTTCAGAGGCTTAGACAATATATTATAATGATTCACATGATTGTTTTTGTTTTGTTTTCTGTTGTTTATTACTCAAGTGACTTAACGTGGAAGATAAAAGATTGAAAAGAGGAAAAGAAAAAAGAAGGTAGCTATTTGAAGTATGTAACTAGGAAGTTTCTTTAGTCCTCTATTTTAGTCAAAGAATTGGAATTGGCTGGAGTTTATTTCTTTCAAACTATACATGCTCGCTCTTCCATGAATCTGATTGGCTGATTGGACTTCCTTCCTCCCAGCAGCTGGAATCACTGCCTAGTGAATTACTGATACTGAAAGCATGTGTATTATCCACTATGCATGTTAATGTAGGAAACCAACATTAGGATAATCTCTCTATCTCCATGATACTCAGCATCACTTTTCAGGTTCACATTCTGAGGTCTGGTCCTTGGGAAACAGTGTTCCCCTTCAATGCCACCCCCTCAATTCACTTTGGTCCACAGAGATGGCTGACTCTGTTCCTCCTGGGATAAACAGTAAGAGTGAACACAAGGACAGACGATGAAGGCTCACATACACATACTTATCTACTCTATTTTTATCTTATTTTTGTCATTAAAAATAGAACTCAATGCAGCCAAATGTATTGACCAGAATACTCCAATTCTGAATGAGCGAAATAAAATACTATTATACGGTACTTTGAAACATCTTTCTCATTAACGATACTTTTATTAATTTGTTTATCTAAATGTGATCCTTCTTCCAGCTCTGTACTTTGTACCTAAGCGTAAAACAAACTTAGAATTCACGGTTATCTTACTTAGATGAAAGTAACTCTTCGGAAAACGCACAGATACCAGAAGGCTTCCAGGCCCTGAGGGTCCCTGCCTTTGGATACTCTCTTAGACAGAAGGTATCAAGGTGCTTTGGAAACCAATTGTGCAAGTCCAAATCCTGGCTCTGCCCCTTCCCAGCAACGTGAATACAGCAGTGATTACCCCACTGCGGGTCTCAGTGTCTCAGCTGCCTCCTGTGTAAACGAGATTCCATTTTTTCATATGGATAGAATGGGTTAATACATGCGAAACACAATAGTGCCTCGCACATGGAGAGGCCTACAGAGGATCTGCCTTACTGTTACTACTTTTGTTCTTACTCTTAACATCAGAGTACTGCGCTTACTGCTATCTTTACCCAACATAAAAAGCAGGAAGGAACAAATCCTATCAGACAGTGTGATCGAAGGCCTTAGGAAAACAACCCCAAGTGACTCACAAGTCCTTCTTTTCACTCCCTTCAGGTACATGCATGCCTTGCAGTGCATAAAGCTCAAGTATCAGAGTCCCTTCGAGATACTGGGAAGGGCCCTAATAATTCTGAATTCATAATTGTTTATTACTTTTCTTTTTTCTTTAAAAAGGTATCTCAAACTGGCCGGGCACGGTGGCTCACGCCTGTAATCCTAGCACTTTGGGAGGCCAAGGCAGGCAGACTGCCTGAGCTCAGGAGTCTGAGACCAGCCTGGGCAATATGGTGAAACCCCATCTCTATGAAAATACAAAAAAAAACAAAGATATCTAAAACTATAAAAACATCAGGCTCCAGAAAATGAAGATCCAGCTATATATCTACACAGAATCCTTTGTGTAAGTAATAGCTCCCCTATAGGTTTAGAGCCAGCTTCTGACAAAGACTGACTGCTTTTATGAGAACTTAAAACTTCTGTTTTGTAATAGAAAATATATTTTAAAACACACCTAGAGTCTGTTTAAATAATTTTAAAAACAGAAATACAAAGTTGTTTCTTTACTCCTATGTTTATAACTTTGCCTACATAGAACTAATTTATTTTACAGTGTACGGTTTGAAAAATAAAATTTAAGAAGGAAAATATTACTTATAAACAATGGGGTAAGGAATATTTGGAAACTCTCTGCAACTCTTCTGTAAATCTAAAAGTAGATCAAAGTTTTGTGTTTTTTCAAATACTAAGTTCTGGGATACACGTGCAGAATATGCAGGTTTGTTACAAAGGTATACATCGTGCCATGGTGTTTTGCTGCACCCATCAACCCATCATCTACATTAGGTATTTCTCCTAATACTATCCCTCCCCTAGACCCCCACTCCTTGACAGGCCCCGGCATGTGATGTTCCCCTCCCTGTGTCTGTGTGTTCTCAATGTTCAGTTCCTACTTATGAGTGAGAACATGCAGTGTTTGGTTTTCTGTTGCTGTGTTAGTTTGCTGAGAATGATGGTTTCCAGCCTCATCCATGTCCCTGCAAAGGACATGAACTCATCCTTTTTTATGGCTGCATAGTATTCAATGGTGTATATGTGCTATATTTGCTTTATCTGGTCTATCATTGATGGGCATTTGGGTTGGTTCCAAGTCTTTTCTAGTGTGGATAGTGCTGCAGTAAACATACGTGTGCATGTGTTTTTAGAACAGAATGATTTATAATCCTTTGGGTATATACCCAGTAATGAGATTGCTGGGTCAAATATTATTTCTGGCTCTAGATCCTTGAGGAATTGCCACACTGTCTTCCTGAAAGTGATGGAGTGTAGATCAAAGTTTTTGAAAAAAAAATTTACGGCATTATACTATGTTTTTTTCCATATATACAAATATATGCTGTATATGTTGTTAAGCAAATCATTTTTTCACTCAACAATACAATTTTAAGATGCATCCATGTTGACATATAGTTCTAATTCATTCCTATTAATTGCTTCATTATGTGAATATACTACTAATTATCCCATTGATCAACATCTAGATCATTTCCAATTTTCCATCATTTACAAATAACAAAATCTTTTAAATGTCACCTTCTGTACTTTCATATAAGAGTTTTTCTTATCAAGACATGGAACTTCTAGATAACAGAGTATGTGCAATGTTAGATTAATGAGTTTATATTAACTGTCCCCCCAAAATGGCTGTGGCAATCTCCACTCCCATCAGTATTACACAAACGTATTACACAACCATACAATTTCTCCAACAGTTAACCTGATGAGTATCTTATTGTTTCCATTTTCATTTCTCTGACATCCAGTAAGGTTCAGCATCCTTACATTTCCATTCTTGGAACTTTTAATTTCCTTTTCTGAGAAGTATTTTTCAGTATGACTTATACAATTTCCTACTGCGTGGTTTAATCTTTTTCTTATAGGCTAAAGTTCTTACAAATTCTGGATTCCAATCTGCTATCTCCTTGTTTGTTACTGATCATATAACTCCCAAACATTTACTGTTATGTAAACACTTTAAATTTTCATAAAGTCAAATATGTCAGTATCTTCTTCTGATTGTTCTTGAATTTCTGTGTCTTAATAAATCTCCCTTCAAGAAATAAGAATAATCTTGTTTTCTTTTAATAGTTTTAATATTTTGTTTGTTTACAGTGAGGACTTTGATCCGTCTAGCATGTATTACTAAGCAGGATGAATATAAGCAATCTTTGCCCTTTTGGATGGCTAATTGATCCAACACCATCTCCTGAATAACTGGCACCCCCCGACACACAGATTTACATGCTTCCTTTACCACACAGCTAAGAATGTTCCATTTTTGTAAATGCTTTATGTGTTTGAAAATAATGTATATTCTGCAAAATTATAATTCTAATTGTTTAAACCTATTACATTGAAATAGTCTTTGGCTGGGCACAGCGGCTCATGCTTGTAATCCCAGCACTTTGGGAGGCCAAGGCAGGAGGATTGCTTGAGACCAAGAGTTTGATACCAGGCTGGGCAGCATAGTGAGACCCCATCTCTACAAAAAATTTTTTAAAAAATTAGCCGGGTGTGGTGGCACACACCTGTAGTCCCAATTACTTGGAAGGCTGAGGCAGGAGGATTGCTTGAAGCTGGTAGGTAGAGGCTGCAGTGAGTCGTAATCACATCACTGTACTCCAGCCTGGGCAAGAGAGCAAGGCTGTGCCTCAAAACAAACAAACAAACAACCAAACAACAACAACAAAAACTTGTGTTTGATCATACAGTTGTGTAAATATTCAATGAATACTGTTATTCATCATTGATTCTGCCCTGTGCCTATGACTCTGCTGCCTACTGAACAGAAATCACGATTTGCATTTACAGTGTCTAGACCAATCTCTGCTATGTTTATTACTAATTTGCACTCTTCCCATCTATTATAACACCTGTCATAATGAATTACATTTATTTGCTAATATACCTGTCTCCCATTCTAGACTGTAAGCTTCTTGGGATTAGTCCATGTCTCAATCATTTCTGCATCTCCCAGTGCCTAGCACATCGCCTGGTCCAGAGTAGACATTTCACTAGTGTTTATTAAATTGTGTTTTTTGTCTTGTATAGTAGTTTTCAAGCTTTTTCATGTTGTTGTTAGTAAGAGATAATGAAATGAAAAGGAAGTTGAGTCACAGGATCATCTCTTTCTCAAGCCCTTCACTCCTTCTCAGAACATATTTTTTAAAAAACTGCTTTATATTATCACCTCTATTATCTCTGTCATTGACAAATGTCCTTCAAAAGCCAAGCAGGCTTCATTAAAGTTCTACATTTTTAGAATAGGAAC
This sequence comes from Colobus angolensis palliatus, assembly GCF_000951035.1. Lineage (NCBI taxonomy): Eukaryota > Metazoa > Chordata > Mammalia > Primates > Cercopithecidae > Colobus > Colobus angolensis. Next base: position 51,680 of record NW_012123376.1, on the reverse strand, counting down.
TCATCATCAAATAAGGGAGAAAAGGGGAAATATTAAATAATCACTTGACATTCTGTGATGGTTTTGTCTCTCTTCATTCATTCAGCAAATATTTGGGCAGTTCCCACCATGTACTTAGCAGTCTTAAAAACTGTGGGAAATATAAATACCTTCTTGAGTTTGCCTTTAAAAATGAGAGAGAGAGACAGACAGAGACAGTGTGTGAAGCACCTAGCAGAGATTCACAGCACACTCATTTGAGTGAACATGAGAAATGATTCTTTGGGTCCTCGTTTCATATTGAAACAAAGAACTATTCAATGACAACAGGGACTTTCTCATTTCCCAAGTGCCAAAGCAAACTTCTCTTTTGCCAAGGCCACATAAAACTGTACCTTCGATCCTTTCACAGAGCTTATGCAAAGAGTGCATCGGGCAGGCCTCACACAGTTTAATCTGCGTCTTGGCACTCTGCAGGGCAGCCGCTGTACTGAAGGCCTGTTTCAGAGTCAGCATTACCTCATCAACCTACAGGAAGAAACAAAACTCAGGTCTACAAAAGTTGGCTTGCATGGCAACATTCAAAATTCAACAGCAATGTGAGCCTGTGTTAATGCTGACGAAACAAAAAATAATAGAATTTTGATGACTAGAGTAGAGGCTAGCCGAGAGAAAATACTAAGTCTTGGAGGTAGACGTTTCATACATATAATTGAAAGCTGGATGAAATAAGATTATTTCGATGTGTGTAATATAATACTGCTCTGTTAAATTAAATTTAATGACATTTTCAAATCGCATTGAGGGCTATGCCATCAGAGAGTTTAATTAGCTAATCCTTCTGTTTAATTACACGGCTTATCAGATAAAGATCCTTTTGGAAGTTTTGTCTGCCACTTATATGAAACAACAAAATAGGTCCAACATTCACTTTGTTAATAGGTATCCTATGCACTTTACTCTTCTGGATCACTTTTAGTGTAAAAGCAAACAAAAAGTGTTAAGTACAGTTCTGGATAAAAACGAGTTCCATTTAAACAATGGTGGGGAAAGTCTGTGAACAACGCTGGCTTATCCCTGTAACTTCTGATTTATTATCATTCCACTTCTGATTTGTGACACTAAGAAGGTCTTACACAGAGGCATCTAACAGCTGAGTCTCACCGTTAGACTGGCAGCTTGCAAACTACCAGCTAACTTCTTTTTTGTTCATCCATGACCTAGTCAAAAAGTTTTAATCTAGCCTTTTTACTTCCTGGATGCTTCTTTGAAACCAATTAACAGCTCATCCCCATGCATTGTTAAACCAATTTTCGGTTGTATCTCCTTTTCTGTAAACAATCACAAATGTAAAGTGTCATTTTCCTACACTCTGTAGGTCTTAGATCAAATTATGAAACCTGCATGACAGAGCCATTGAGCACTAAGGGCCTCATCCGAACTAGCTTTGACATTCAAAACCATTTACCATGCTTGGTAAGCACATTTTTACATTCTCTTTCCCCTTCCCCATGGCCTGATTTAAGAATAAATTATTATTTAAAGAATGTAATCTATTTCTACATTTGAGTATATGAGGAAACTGAAATAAACAGAGACTATTCTTCTACTATTTCTGAAAGAAGAGATCAAACACCAAGCGGTCAGTCATTATTCAATTATGTTTTGTTATATCACCAACCTTAAGGCTTATGAATTTCTTATCATTCCATTAATAAAAGTAATTTTTCATAAAATGTTATTTTTTTATTTTTTTTTATTTTTTTTGAGACGGAGTCCCGCTCTGTCGCCCGGGCTGGAGTGTAGTGGCCGGATCTCAGCTCACTGCAAGCTCCGCCTCCCAGGTTTATGCCATTCTCCTGCCTCAGCCTCCCAAGCAGCTGGGACCACAGGCGCCCGCCACCTCGCCCGGCTAGTTTTTTGTATTTTTTAGTAGAGACGGGGTTTCAACGTGTTAGCCAGGATGGTCTCGATCTCTTGACCTCGCGATCCGCCCGTCCCGGGCTCCCAAAGTGCTGGGATTACAGGCTTGAGCCACCGCACCCAGCCAAAATGTGATTTTATACTATAAGCAAAAAGTAATAATTTCTAATTCTTCAAAATAAAAGGACTACATCTTTAATGACTTTGCATTTTTATTTCATTTGCCTTGTTATGCATTCAAAAGCTATTTGTGCAGATGTTCATTTATTTCTATTTTCTTGTTTCTCATTTATTTTAAACACTGAAGGGGTTAGCAATCTACTAGTAATATAAATAGCTTCCATATAAATTATTTGTGATTTAATAATACCGCCTTGTAAAAGGTACCTAGTAGAAATATTGAACTTTTGATGTTTTCACTATTTCTGGGTGAAACAAGAGGTCATAGTGTCTGAAATGTAGCTACCAACTTCTCCTGTACACAAATATTACTAAAAACTTATTTGACTTCAAAAATTATAAATACTTTATTTTCTAAAATCTATCACTTTTTGCAAATGATCTATAAGTTTTTTATTATTATTATTATACTTTAAGTTCTAGGGTACATGTACACAATGTACAGGTTTGTTACATACGTGTACATGTACTATGTTGGTGTGCTGCACCCATTAAGTCGTCATTTACATTAGGTATATCTCCTAATGCTATCCCTCCCCCCTCCCCCCACCCCATGATAGTCCCCGGTGTGTGATGTTCCCCTTCCTGTGTCCAAGTGTTCTCATTGTTCAATTCCCACCTATAAGTGAGAACAGGCAGTGTTGGTTTTTTGTCCTTGCAATAGTTTGCTGAGAATGATGGTTTCCAGCTGCATCCATGTCCCTAACAAAGGACACGAACTCGTCCTTTTTCATGGCTGCATAGTATTCCATGGTGTATATGTGCCACATTTTCTTAATCCAGTTTATCATTGATGGCCATTTGGGTTGGTTCCAAGTCTTTGCTATTGTGAATAGTGCCACAATAAACATATGTGTGCATGTGTCTTCACAGCAGCATGATTTATAATTCTTTGGGTATATACCCAGTAATGGGATGGCTGGGTCAAATGGTATTTCTAGTTCTAGATCCTTGAGGAATCGTCAC
>NW_012123376.1:46679-48466 GCF_000951035.1 Colobus angolensis palliatus | reverse complement strand
CATTTAAGTCTTTAATCCATCTTGAATTAATTTTTGTATATGGTATAAGGAAGGGATCCAGTTTCAGCTTTCTACATATGGCTAGCCAGTTTTCCTAATACCATTTATTAAATAGGGAATCCTTTCCCCATTTCTTGTTTTTGTCAGGTTTGTCAAAGATCAGATGGTTGTAGATGTGTAGCATTATTTCTGAGGGCTCTGTTCTGTTCCATTGGTCTATATCTCTGTTTTGGTACCAGTACCATGCTGTTTTGGTTACTATAGCCTTGTAGTATGGTTTGAAGTCAGGTAGCGTGATGCCTCCAGCTTTGTTCTTTTGGCTTAGGATTGACTCAGCAATGTGGGCTCTTTTTTGGTTCCATATGAACTTTAAAGTAGTTTTTTTCCAATTCTGTGAAGAAAGTCATAGGTAGCTTCATGGGGATGGCATTGAATCTATAAATTACCTTGGGCAGTATGGCCATTTTCATGATATTGATTCTTCCTATCTATGAGCATGGAATGTTCTTCCATTTGTGTCCTCTTTTAGTTTGTTGAGCCGTGGTTTGTAGTTCTCCTTGAAGAGGGCCTTCACATCCCTTGTAAGTTGGATTCCTAGGTATTTTATTCTCTTCGAAGCAATTGTGAATGAGAGTTCACTCATGATTTGGCTCTCTGTTTGTTATTGGTGTATAAGAATGTTTGTGATTTTTGCACATTGATTTTGTATTCTGAGACTTTGCTGAAGTTGTTTATCAGCTTAAGGAGATTTTGGACTGAGACGATGGGGTTTTGTAAACATACAATCATGTCATCTGCAAACAGGGACAATTTGACTTCTTCTTTTCCTAATTGAATATCCTTTATTTCTTTCTCCTGCCTGATTGCCCTGGCCAGAACCTGCAACACTATGTTGAACAGGAGTGGTGAGAGACGGCATCCCTGTCTTGTGCTAGTTTTCAAGGGGAATGCTTCCAGTTTTTGCCCATTCAGTATGATATTGGCTGTGGGTTTGTCATAAATAGTTCTTATTATTTTGAGATACGTCCCATCAATACCGAATTTATTGAGTTTTTAGCATGAAGGGCTGTTGAATTTTGTCAAAGGTCTTTTCTGCGTCTATTGAGATAATCATGTGGTTTTTGTCTTTGGTTCTGTTTATATGCTGGATTATGTTTACTGATTTGCATATGTTGAACCAGCCTTGCATCCCAGGGATGAAGCCCACTTGATCATGGTGGATAAGCTGTTTTGATGTGCTGCTGGATTCGGTTTGCCAGTAGTTTATTGAGGATTTTTGTATCAATGTTCATCAGGGATATTGGGCTAAAATTCTCTTTTTTTGTTGTGTCTCTGCCAGGCTTTGGTATCAGGATGATGTTGGCCTCATAAAATGAGTTAGGGAGGATTCCCTCTTTTTCTATTGATTGGAATAGTTTCAGAAGGATTGGTACCAGCTCCTCCTTGTACCTCTGGTAGAATTCAGCTGTCAATCCATCTGGTCCTGGACTTTTTTTGCTTGGTAGGCTATTAATTATTGCCTCAATTTCAGAACCTGTTATTGGTCTAACCAGAGATTCAAATTCTTCCTGGTTTAGTCTTGGGAGGGTGTATGTGTCCAAGAATTTATCAATTTCTTCTATATTTTTTAGTTTATTTGCATAGAGGTGTTTACAGTATTCTCTGATGGTAGTTTGTATTTCTGTGGGATTGGTGGTGATATCCCCTTTATCATTTTTTATTGTGTCTACTTGATTCTTCTCTCTTTTCTTCTTTATTAGTCTTGCTAGTGGTCTATCAATTTTGTT
>NW_012123376.1:45788-46306 GCF_000951035.1 Colobus angolensis palliatus | reverse complement strand
AGGAGCAGGTTGTTCAGTTTCCATGTAGTTGAGCGGTTTTGAGTGAGTTTCTTAATCCTGAGTTCTAGTTTGATTGCACTGTGGTCTGAGAGACAATTTGTTATAATTTCTGTTCTTTTATATTTGCTGAGGAGTGCTTTACTTCCAATGATGTGGTCAGTTTTGGAATAAGTGCAATGTGGTGCTGAGAAGAATGTATATTCTGTTGATTTGGGGTGGAGAGTTCTGTAGATGTCTTTTGGTTATACTTTCCCTGAATATTTTGGTCTGCATCTGTGGAGTTTACATTTTCTTCATTTGTAAGTAGCAGTCCACCTGTACTTTTTTTCACGCTCTTTAAACCCTATTTTAGAGAAAGCACTTTTGAAGAAATAATATTTTCTACAAATCTCAAGGGTTGGTTAAACAAGAGTAAGCTGCCTGCCTACAACTATTTTAAGAAAGAAGAAAAGAAGGAAGGAAGGAAGGAAGGAAGGAAGGAAGGAAGGAAGGAAGGAAGGAAGGAAGGAAGGAAGGAA
>NW_012123376.1:5921-45738 GCF_000951035.1 Colobus angolensis palliatus | reverse complement strand
AGCCGCATTCAGAAACTTACTCGGGCTTGAGAAAAACAATTTAAGGAAGGAAAGAAAGAAAGAAAGAAAGAAAGAAAGAAAGAAAGAAAGAAAGAAAGAAAGAAAGAAAGAAAGAAAGAAGGGAGGAAGAAGGAAAGAAGGGAGGAAGAAGGAAAGAAGGGAGAAGGTTGGGAGAGACAAAGGGAGGAGAAAAGGAAGAACTGATCATCTAAACTTCCAGCATAGCCCTCCAGGGCCCGTCAGAACACTACTGTTTGCAAATTCATAGCAATTATTACAAAGAAGCAAAACAAAATGCTAATTGTGCATTCTTGGTACTCAGAGAAGGTAAATCAGCATGTTTGGTGTTGCAATACATTGTCTTACACAAGCCACATCACTCCTAACACTGCTTAGACTGATAATATTTAATTGACTGCTTTGTTTTGGTCTATGTATCAGCTCCTTAAGCAATCCTCCATTATGAAGGAAATTTACGTTTAATTTTTCTTAAGACTTGCAGGTCTGATGCCTCACTATTCAGTTAAGATGCTTACTGATAAAATTAAACATGGTTTGAAAGATCCTAGCATAGGCCTGTTCTTAAGAGTAATTATGCCAAACCTCAGATTCTGACACAGCTTCAAGCAGTAGGAAGGCATTCACAGCCAGTCAAGTCTGTTGCCTTAGTCACAGATCACGCTAGGTGGAAAAATGCAGCATGTTCCCAGACTTTCTATTGTGATTCCCTGTTTCCAAAACTCATTCTACATGCATGAGGGCAAAATGAAAACACTGAAAACTAAAAACAAAACAAGACCTGTAAAAAGGATTAGAAGTAACAAAGTTTTACGTCATTTTCCTTTTAGTGCAAGTTCTCCAGAGATCACAGATTAACCAGCACCTAGAAAATGATTGCCTGAAGTTAAGAGTAATGCAGTCATTCAGTCACTCAAAGAACAAAAGTACCAAGCACCTGCTATCCTAGAACCTCCATGACACAACATGTAAAGAGATAGTCCAAAATCTGTGCAACTCACAATCTAGTAGAGTAGGTGGTTATACAACAGATGAGTGAGTGTGGGGATTGGCAAGAACTGTTAGAGACCTAGGAATAAAGTATAATAAGAGAACTAACAAGAGTGCAACTAAAGGAGGCAATTCCTGCAAAACAGGGAGTCAGGAAAGACTTCAGTAGGATGTGATATGTGAGCTGGGGCCTGAAAAATATGCAGTAGAAAAGAAAGGGAATGGTACTCAGGTTATAGTAGGGCAGAGCCAGGCTTGCTTCACTTCCAAAATTAAAAGCAGTAAAGAAAAGAGATAACTAAAGCACTGCACACTCTCCTCGCTTAGTAGATGGACAGTATGAAAGGCAGCACGCCCTGGTTCTGGCATCCTCTGACATGGTACACTCCTCACTCCATGCAGTGAATGGGGACCTCTAAGTTTCAGCTGTACTACTGTGAGCCATAGTGGGCCTTCAGAGAGCTGCAGCCTCTCACTCAAGTCCTTACGTCCCATGAACTAACCAACATGTGTGGGTTTCAGTAGCAAGTCAAACTAAAAGCAGTATCACACCAACCATCAAAGCAGTCTTTGTGGTCTGACCCAGAGAAGAGCTTGTAAGACGAACGGCGTGTGTGAGAAAGGTCACGAAAGGGCATGGCATTCCAGTCTATGTGCAGATGAGGCTAGAGAATGAAGTGAGCCCCGCTGTGTGCTACACAATCTGGATTTTGTCCCTTAACAGTGAGGCATAAACCAGGTTCCAAGGAGGAAATTTTGTGAGAAATAAAACTCTAGCACAATGTAGAAAATGAAGAGATGGCAAATTAAACCCGTGGCAGGATTACTAGTTAGGACACTAACACTAACACAAGGGCCGAAGTAAAGAAGATGAATGCCTAGAATCGGGCAGCAAAGAAGAAAAGTGGGAGAAATGGAGAAAAGAGACATTCTTCTCTTTCAGTCAATAAGATTTGATGAACAACTGCATATAAAATGTGAAAGAGATACATTAGCATTTCTAAGTAGAGAAGTTAGGTAAATGGTGCTTCCAAAATAAAACATATGGGGTATATGATAGGTTTTAGAAAGGTAGCAGAGTAGGGGATCCAGAACGTGGTAGAAGGATCAGCCCCAGAGTAGAGGAGGGACACAGAGAAGGAGTGAGGTGTGCGCGTGCAGGGAATGGGTGGGGAGCAGGGCGTGTGTGGAGTAACATCCTAGGATATCGCTTTCTACCAAACTCTTACTTCATTGGCATTCTCTAAGGTTAGGTCATCGGTTTTCTTTGGTTTTCTTTCTTTTTCTTCCCCCGGTTCTATCCAACCTATCTTTCACTGTCATTTACACAATGACAATCTCAAATTTCTATCTCAAGTCCTAAATGCAACCTATTTAGCAACAGTCCCTGGATATCAACATGTGGATATTTCATATGTATGGTTATTTAGAGGAAGGACAAAACTCAAATGGAACTCTCGAGAATAGGAAACTGTTAGTGATGGGAGTTTTATATTTTTTAGAGAAAAAAGTGAAGGCCAGAGGCTGCTGGTCACAAAGTGCCTTTGAACAAATTCACTCCTACTTCTTCATTATTTCTAACCTCGGTGCCCACACTGGGAACGTGGAAGGCAAGAGTCGGGCAGGGATAATTGTGATATGCACCAAGGGCACAAGGACAATGCTGCCTGACTGATTTCTATATGACGAAGTTTTATGTGTTTCCCTGGGAGAAATCCTGGTGGGAGGATCACATGTCTAAGAAAATAATTTTCTGTAAACTTTTCTAAAAATGGTGATGTGTATGTCTAAAGGTTTGTGTTAAAATGATATGGGGAGATGGCATAAGTGCAAGAATAAGTAAAAACTTTGAGGGGAAAAAAGTCAACATATTTCTTAGCCACTCAGATATATGTCCAAGCCTGCCTTACATGTTTCCTCTTGAACTCCAATTACCTTTAGATGAGAGCAGGAGAGGGGTAATGTTAAAGATAAGAACTGACTTTTAAATGCCACAGAAGAAGATAAAGGTTAAAGTAAGGCCACAACAAATATGATATTTTAAAAATGAAGAAGGGACTAATAAAATAAAGGAAGAAAACCAAAATAGCCCTCTATACTGCTGACATAAGCATTATCTATTCTGTGATGTTATAGCAATTAAGCCAATAAAAGATCAATGCCCTTCCTTATCTTCTCATATGAGCAATGAAAAAAGTAACAGCTTTTCTCCTATTATTAGTCTTTTCCTACTTTTCAAAAATGCTCAAGTTTCCATGACTGGGTTTATTAAATCCAAGAAAGTATCTAGGCATATATTTTACCATGACAATTTGTTTTTGCTTTTCTACTGCTGTGCTGCTTTGAAGGGGAAAAACATATTTCTAGATGCCTTCTTCTTCCCATAGATAGCCATTTTGCAAGACCTGGGCTCCTAACAGGCAAGTCTTTTGTTCGACTGACGTGTCTGCAGGAGCAAGCAGACAGCAATAACACTACTTACCAGAGATTCGCTGGCACACTGGAACACATAACAAATATACTGGCTAAGTCCAGGCTCTGGAGACTCCCGGCAGATAAAGCCAAAGTGATCCACATGCTTTATACCCTAGATGGAGGGGAAGAAGTGCAATACAAAATTTATGGGAATATATCTTTTAATCAACAATATGGAAAGCAACATCAGTTCCCTGCTTTCACAGTTCGATGAATTTCTTCTTCACAGCGATGGAGGGGGGACATAATGCCATAGCAAACTTATACAGTGGCCTGTTGATACATAAAATAAAAGGTGAGACCAACGCAGACTGTTTTGCTTCTGATAAACACTCTGCGACTTAAGGCCACAAAAGGAAAAATATTGATGGTATGATCCACTGTGTCTTGTAATAAAATGCCACCCATGTCTGCAATTAATGGAGTTTTCAATTTACTGTCTTCTTAGCACGGCAGTCTGATGTTCATCATAAACACTGTTCTTATCTATCTGAGGCTAAGAATCTGAGAAAAACTAATACTGACAATACTCAAATTAAATGGCATGCAATTCCCTAAAGTATGCATAAAAACACTAGAATGTCTGTCTCTTTACAGACACTCAAGGAGCCACACTTAAAAGACTGATACGTTAAAGAAATTATTGCAGGTACCAATTATCCACACTGATGAATCCTTGTACTTCCTGGACCCGGGCTAAATAACCTCTATATCTCATTTTAAAAAAAAAATCAGAATCATCTGTGATTTTCATTCAGTCTAAATGTATACATACCGGTAAGTAGACAACACCTTAATAGCAAGCATAGTCCTTAGAAAAGCCAGGTAGGTAAAAAATTTAAAGTTGTCCTGAAATCACCTAAATCCAAGTGAAAAGGAAAAACATGCTTTGAAGTCAGATTTGTGCTTCAATCTTGATTCAACTAATTGTGGGATACGTGATTTTGCACTGGGTTGCTCATGACTATCTCTGAGCACCCATTTCTCATTATAAACCAGTAGTAACAGCACCTACTGTCAGGAACGTTTGAGATTTAGAACTAAGAAATATAATTCCTAGGATGCTTGATAAATGGCAACCCCTATTTTGTTATAATAAGCTCAATCTATCCAATGGAAATAGAAAAGGAAATCAATTCTGGTAAAAAGAAAAAGTCAGTACAGAGCAGAGAGGTTGCAACTCTTGAGGCGAAAGTAAGCAATCTGTCTGTATGGATATGATATCCATACAGATTAAATTTGCACGGTGACTACCAGCCCTCCATATGACCTTTAGATACACAACCTCGATTTTCATCTTTCCATTCTCATCTCCTTTCCTCTGGCTTTATCTCCTATAACATTCCCTTCTCACCTCCACAACTCCAGCCACACGGGCCTCAATTTGGTACAATTTATTAGTGACTTAAGAATATCCTTTACTCGCTTAGTACTAAATGGGAAAAATTCACAGGACCTCATTAGCTCGGAGAGTCCTGAGGCAATGGCAATGTTTCCAGGAAAGAAAACCACTCCTGTAGTCTCCATGCTTGCCAGGCAAACAGACCGACAGATTTTGAAGAAAGAAGCATTTGTGGGTGTGCACTATTAAAAATCAGGCTATTCCTGAAAACAGCCACATTACATGAGTTCAATTCCCTGGAAAGACGTAATAAGAGCAGGGCCAGCCACTCAGTGAGGAGCAGGTGACTAAACCTGACAATTACCTCGATGAAAGGCAGGGCTTTCCACAGATATCTCTCCTGCTTCTGTTTATTTCTTTTTCTGAACCAGAATATCAGAATGCACATCTTGACTTTAAAAACATACAAAGGGGAAACAAGAAATTGTATCTGAACTTCCAATTTTTGGTTTGGCTAGTTCTTTTTTCTATTTCTTTCTATTTTTTTTTCTTTGAGCTGCCCAATGAACACTGAGAGTTTTCTCACCAGGAGGCTCGGGAAGTGTGGGGTGGGAGGCACAGCTTTTGAGGATGCCCCTTGGTGCTCTGGAGTAGGAACTGCTTCGGTTCAGACATCACTTTCTCTTTAGTATTTGGCATAAGGCCCACCACGTGTAAAGTGCTCATTGATTCAACATGTATCGGACACCTCAGGGTTAAGCTCTGTCTGAGTACATCTGACTCTGATGTCCTACAGAATAACACCACAGCCTTAGACACCTGCCCTCACAGCACTTACAATCTCTCAGGGACCACCAGTAAACTGGTAATTACAAGAATGCTTAATAAATAGTTTTCAGTTAAAATTTCTGTGTCTTTTAAGTAGGAATTTAGAAATTTACAATATATTCCTCGTTATATCAACTGCTGACAAAGTTATTAGAGTAGAAAAGTTTTATCTACACAATGTAATTTTATGTCTCCATATAATAGAAAGTATATTAAAACAAAATATCAGATGTGAACTGTATTAGCTGAGACTGGGGTAAACAATTAACAAGGTGTACAAAAACTGGCCGGCATGGTGGCTCATGCTTGTAATCCCAGCACTTTGGGAGGCCAAGGCAGGCAGATCTCGAGGCCACGAGTTCAAGACCACTCTGGGCAACATAATGAGACCTCGTCTCTACAAAAAATTAAAGAAAATAAAAAAATAACAAGTAGCCAGCCATGGTGGTACATGCTTGTGGTCCCAACTACTGGAGAGGCTGAGGTGGGAGGATTGCTTGAGCCGGAAAGGTCAAGGCTGTAATGAGCCATGATCACGCCACTGCAGTCCAGCCTGGATGACAGAGGAAGACCCTGTCTCCAAATAAATAAATAAATAAAAGTACAAAAACTGTCTTGTTATCTTCAAAGGGAAGAATGTCTGAATATCATACCTATAGCAATGCTAACTTCAAATTATTTTTAAAAAGATAGTAAATAAAGAAAACAAGATAGACCAGCATGATTTTTCAACATTAAAATATAAGTAAGGACCTTGGCAAGATCCAGCTCCTTAAAGGCAAGTCACTAGGCAGAAAAGAAGTGACAATAAAATCTAAGTAAGGACCTTGGCAAGATCCAACTCCTTGAAGGTAAGTTAAGTCACTAGGCAGAAAAGAAGTGAATTCTCAATTCCAGGAACCTCCTTAGAGGTGCATTTTTAAATCTCCCTACATTTAGATTTAGATACTCCTTCCATCTGACATCTTCAAAAGTTCTTTTTAATCTTGTAATTTCTTCAATGTCTAATATAATCTTGTACATATTTGGCTGTATTGATTATTTTAAAAACATTTAAATACATAGTTTGTGAATTAAAAATAAATAAAAGAAAAATACAAAACTATTTTCAAAATTTAGTATTTACATTAAAATAAGCTGAAACCCTCATTCTCCTCTTACTACCTACTATGGTATAAAGCGCAAGCATGACTCAGTTACACCCACAAGTCCCACAGGCCAGCATTCCAAGGAACTAACTCTGCAGGTATTTTCAAAAGAACTCACCACCACAAAAATTCCATCACTGGAAGGGATTTGATGAAGTGGCATTACAGTGAGAAAGAGTTGACTAAAATGAGGACAAACTGTTAGGACAGATACCAAGGGACCTGGGCAGGATTTTGACGCTGCCATAGACAAAAATCCAGGAGCCCTTAGTTTAAGACAAATTCCCTTTAAGAATAACAATTTAAATTTCAAAACAAATTAAAATTTGAAGGGGTCAAGCCCAGTTATTTTATTGTTAATTCTGAAATAAGGTTGAATTGGTCTCTTCACATACTATGATATACTTTGATACATACCTGAGAACAAGAGGAGATATCTTTAAAATTCTTTTCTAGCACAACTGATTTAGTGTCTGGACTGATAAGGTTAATCTCAAATCGCCCAACCTTAAAAATAAAAGCATTCCAATTAATTTCAACTCACAAGGATCTAACATCTGACTTTATAATCAAATATTAAACTAATAATATAGATTCAAATGCAATATCCCAGATATATCTATTTCATATGTACTTAAACATCTAATCCAACAAATATTTTTAACCCCAAATATCAGCTGCCTCAAAAATGTTTCTTTCCTTTGTCAAAAAAAGTATGAAAATTAAGTTAGTCTTCAATTATTATAAGATACAAACAAATATTTTTCAGATTAGAAACAACTGTCTTTTTAAAAAATGTGCAACCTTTCCTCACTTCATGATTTCTAAAAATAGTAATTTCAAAAAAAAGTCATACTCATACTTTCTCCCAAATGGTCAGCAAGAGGATATATCTGTAATTGGGCTAATGAATTAAAGTTTTTGAAAATAAATCATTCAGAAAAATTTACAATAAGAACTGTGACTAGCTAAAAAAAGAACAAATCTGATAGCCCCAAGAAAAGGGGAAATTCAGTTAACACGTCACCGAAGACTAGAGAGGCTTTAATGATATACCTTGAGTTCATTAAAAACAAAACCACCACCAACGAAAAAAACAAAATATGAACCTCCAGAGGTCAAGGCTGTACTGAGCTGTGATTACACCAACACACTCCAGCTTGGATGACAGAGCAAGACCCTGTCTCTTAATATTTTTTTTAATCAGGGGTGTGATTTTTTAAATCAAGTAGTAATATAATCAATGCCACTTCTTGCCATCATTTTCGATTGTTGAAATGGGCATACCGAGCTCAGAAAGGAAATCTGATGCCTTCACGGATATGGAGCCACATTTGTGTTCTGCATGGGATCACTTCTGCAGGAGAACATCACATTTTCTCCTTAAGGCGAAATTTGTAAGTGTCGCCTCTTTACTTTGAATTTACTTTGGAAGCTGTACTTGTTCGCCTACCGGTGTTTATGAAATCCTACCTTTGGGATGTTTTTTCTATAATAAAATATTATCATTTGTGGAAAAAAAGCCTCATGAACTTCTGATAAAGTAAACTTCTGATATTACACACCGGTACTGTTTACCAAAATACTCCGGAATTTCCTTTTCTGGAAATCTTTAAAGTAAGTTTAAAAAAGACTGTCAGCCCTTTTTTTTTTTTTTTTTTTTTTTTTTTTTTGAGGCGGAGTCTCGCTCTGTCGCCCGGACTGGAGTGCAGGAAGAACACTTTAATGAACACCCTTTGTGACTTACCACTGAAATTTTTTTTTTTTTTTTTTTTTTTTTTTGCCCAAGGAAACTCAAATCTTGCAAGCTGAGGATTAAAGACTCTCTACAGGGTATTGTTATGAATTAAGTTATTTTAAGTGGAATCTGACACTTTCTATATCCTGTACAACATTCAAACATGTTTAGAATTAAGAATGATCTTTTATACCAATACTACAGCTTGCATCAAATTATTTTAGTATCCAATTCAGTACATTTTTAGGTCAATGGTGTTTCGTTAACCTCTTTCGGTGTGACAGCATAAATTGGTGTGCTCTCAACTCAAAATACACATACGAGTCTCTGGAGTTTTTTCTTCTCTAGAAAAAAATTCCCTTGTTTCTCCATGTTAAATCGCACTCTCTCAGATTCATATCTTTAAAGATTGACTTTTCACAATTTTGTTGTTGTTGAGACGGAGTCTCGCTCTGTTGCCCAGGCTCCAGTGCAGGGGTCGATCTCAGCTCACTGCAGCCTCCCACTCCCCAGTTCAAGCAATTCTCCCGCCTCAGCACCTGATTAGCTGGGATTATGGGCGCACCCTCACCACGCCTGGCTAATTTTTCTATTTTTTTAATAGAGACGGGGTTTTGCCATGTTGGCCAGGCTGGTCTGGAACTCCTGACCTCAAGTAATCAGCCCACCTCGGCCTCCCAAAGTGCCAGAATTACAGGCGTGAGCCCCTGTGCCCTACCTACAAATTTTTTTTTAAGCATTTATTTGAGAATCACCCCAAAGCAAATGCTGGTGATAGATTCTTATTCTCTCTACCCGATCTTCAGGATGCTCCACGAATTGCTTCCTCCTTCTCCTCCTCCTCCTTTCCTACTGCCTTACTTCTTACACTCCACACTCCACGTCTGCCTCTCGCCCCTTCCCTACTTTGCTGTGCACTCTTCCTCCACCTGCCTTATCTGCTTTGAATGGGAAAACAAATAAAAGTTAGATTATTCGTTATATAGAGGTGGAGCTGGGAGGAACTGGATGCCCAGCTGCTTCCGTCTGGCACCTTCTGGGGCAAGGGCAGACAGCGCCCGGCCAGGCGTACCTGGAAGAGCATGGTCCTGTTCTTCTCCGAGTCCGAGGGCTGGACGTGACTGGGCGCACTCGCGTGTCTCCGTCGTGGCTGGGATTTCTGGCTGCCCTCGTGAACTCTCCTTTGCACTCCGGTGACACTGCTGCACCGAGACCGAAACTCCTGCTGCTCATCAAAGCCAGAATCTTCCAAAATCCGCTCAGGGAAGCAGACCCGAGGGCTGGTCAGGGCAGGTTGGCTGGCCACGGCAGGTAAGCCAAGGTGGGTGTCGGTGCCGTCCGCCTCCTCCGGCAGGCAGTCTCCGGGGGACCCGGGCACCACCACCTCCAAGTCAGCCAGGTCCTCTCCCGGGTCCACACCGCGCTGCTCGCCTTGGATCTTCAGGCGCTGCTGTTCGTGCAGGCTGAACTTCTCCATGCAGTCATCGATGAGGCTCGAGGGGGCCTTCTTGTGGGTCACGGTCACCTTTCCACAGTACAACACTTCGAACTTCTGTGAGTTGTAAAAGGCGTCCTCATTATCTTTGCTGGGTTTGGCATCCTCTTTCATGGCGGCTTTAGATAATTGCCTTATGCTGCTAATAACATCAGGAACCTGGGGGGAAAAATTACAACCCTGATTCTAGTTGAATGTTTTGAGACAATTTACATTTACCTAGCCCAATTATTACCACATGGAATGTATTTTTATCCTAAATAATATACAAAGTAATAGACACTACACAAGACAGAGTGTACACTTATACTATTTGCCATAAATGACTTTAATGTAAAATTAAAATGTAATGAAAATTAATTGAAATTGAAGAGCAGGATTATATTTTCCCACTTCAAGTGAGTCTCCCAGAAACAAAACCATTAAACTATATAAGCCACTGCCAACTTATTATGTCATAATATGTCTTTTGATTGTTTTTAAAAGTTATTTTGTGCCTCAGCTGAAAGGAACCAAAGTTCCAACCATGAGGATAAAATAACCTTTCTTGATGATGAGGAGATTAAAACCTAGACATCCCTCATCAGCATTAACTATCAGAGAAAAATGCAAATTAAAACCACAATAAGATACCACTATATACCTCTTAAAATGGCTAAGATAAAAAGAAGGCTGCCAGCAAGGACGTGGGAGCACCTGGAACTCTAGTACATTATAAACAGACATATAAAATGACACACCACTCTAGAATATGGTTTGGCAGTTTCTTAGGAGTTGAATACAGACCTACTTCATTACCTAGCCATTCCACTCCTAGAGATTAAAACACTGGAAAACATGTCCACACGAGAGCCTTCAAACAAATATTCAAAGGCACTTGTGTCCCAATACCCAGTGAAAGGATACTATCTTAGGGCCCCAAAATCACTAAGGAAAACTCAAGATGAAAATTGCTTAGGGCAAACCTACTTCCCGTCTATTCAAAGTCACCCTTCTGCTCACTGAGA
The DNA here is from genome assembly GCF_000951035.1 of Colobus angolensis palliatus. Classification (NCBI taxonomy): domain Eukaryota; kingdom Metazoa; phylum Chordata; class Mammalia; order Primates; family Cercopithecidae; genus Colobus; species Colobus angolensis. Next base: position 34,697 of record NW_012123376.1, on the reverse strand, counting down.
TAGATGCATATCTGATTGCCTCCTTTGGAAAGGTTAATCAGAAACTCAAAAGAATGTAACCATTTGTGTAGCACCTATCTAGGACCTAAAAACTCCCTCCCTGTTTTGAGTCTTCCTGCCTTTACTTCAAGTTGTCCCGCCTTTCCAGACAGATCCAATGTACTTCTTACATATATTGATGTCTCATGTCTCCCTAAAGTGTATAAAACCAAGCTGTGCCCTCACCACCTTGGGGACATGTCATCAGGACTTCCTGGGGCTGTGTCATGGGTGCGCATCCTCAACCTTGGCAAAATACACTTTCTAAATTAACTGAGACCTGTCTCAGATTTTCTGGGTTCACAACTCCAAAACTGAAAACAATCCAAATGTCCATCAGCAAGTGAAGAGATCAATAAAATGTGGTACATTCTATAAACCAAAAAGTATCTAAGACAGGTCTCAATCAGTTTAGAAGTTTATTTTGCCAAGGTTAAGGGCATGACCACGACAGAGCCTCAGGAGATTCCGAGAACATGTGCCCAAGGTGGTTGGGCTATAGCTTGGTTTTCTACATGTTAGGGAGACATAAGACATCAATGAATATATGTAACATGTACATTGGTTTGATCCACAAAGGCAGGAGAACTCAAAGGGGTGGGGTGGGGGGGTGTGTATGTGGGGGGGGTGGTGCAGTTCCAGATCATAGGTGGATTCAAAAATTTCCTGATTGGCAATTGGTTGTAAGAGTTTATCTAAAAAGCTGGAATCAATAGAAGGGAGTGGTGTCTGGGCTACGTTAAGGGGATGTGAAAAGCAAGGTTTTTATTATGTAGAAGCCTCCAGGTAGCAGGCTTCACAAAGAATAGATTGTACATGTTTCTTATCAGACTTTAAAAGGCGCCAGACTCTTAGTTAATTCTCTCCTCGACCAGGAAAAAGACCTGGAAAGGGAAGGAAAAATCTATGATTTTCCCCATAAGAGAGCTTTGCAGGACCATTTCAAAACATGTTAAATAAATACATTTTGGGGTAAAATATAGGGCCTTTTCAGGGCCCTTCCTTTAGGGCCTGTTATCTGTCATGTTGGTATCTTACTGCTACAGAGTCTGCTTTGTCAGTCTTAAGGCTGTTTTAATATTAAATGCTGGTCAGCTGTGCCTAAATTTCAAAGGAAGGAGAGTATAAGGAGGGATGTCCAACCCCCACTTCCCTTCATGGTCTGAACTAGTTTTTCAAGTTAACTTAGGAGTGACCTTGAACAAGAGGAGGGGTCCATTCAACTGTTAGGGGGGTACAGGGACTTGGAATTTTATTTTTGGTTTACAGTTAACAAGAGAGAACACTAATCAGCTCTCACCTTGTTTACTACAATAACCTTTCAGCTAGTTTCCTCTGCCAGCTTCAATTTACTTTCAAAACCAAAATGATCCTTTTTAACACAAGTCATGTTACTTTAGGGGGTCAAAATTTGCCACCCCAAAATATGCCACTTTGGCATACTGATTATTTTTGAGTTCAAGAGACTTGAAAAACTGCAAGTGTGAGAAAGGTATTCTCATCTTCTTTTTTCTTCCTAAAATCAGGAGGTAAAACTCCCCCTCACTATAAAGGAGAAAGGAAGACATACTTATCACTAGACACAGCAAACTGCAGTTGAGAGAAACCTAACATAAAAATCTTGTTAACTGACCCTTTATCTTCCTAGTTACTTTTCCACAATCAACTGCTCTAGCCAAAACCTCTTTGTCTTGTCGCATTTGCACAAGTTACTACTCTTTATCCAACCCAGACCCTTTTATCTTCTTTGGGTCTTCATTTTTCTTGTGAAGGCTCCTATGTACATGTAAAAATTACAAAATAAAATTAGTATGCTTTTCTCCTGTTAACCTGTCTCCTGTCAGTTTCAGTCAGAGATCCTAAGGGAGTATAGGAGAAATCTTACCTCGCCTGTATTGCTCACATGCAAACCCTTCAATAGCTCTCCCTTTCATTAGGAGTAAAATTTTAGACAAGGCCGGGCACAGAGGCTTAACGCCTATAATCCCAACACTTTGGGAGGCTGAGGCAGGTGGATCACCAGAGGTCAGGAGTTCGAGACCAGACTGGCCAACATGGTGAAACCTTATCACTACTAAAAATACCAAAAAAATTAGCCAGGCATGGTGGCAGGTGCCTGTAATCCCAGCTACTCGGGAGGCTGAGGCAGGAGAATCACTTGAACCCAGGAGGGGAGGTTGCAATGAGCTGAGGTCACATCATTGCACTCCCACCTGGGAAACAAGAGCGAGACTCTGTCTCCAAAAAAAAAAAAAAAAATGTAAAAGACAACCAGCTCACAGTGTGCTACAGGGCCCTGGCCATCCACATATGATATCCAAACAGTAAATCTGCACCGTGGCTAAAGGTCATCAACATGACCTTTAGGTAGACAATCTGGATTTTCATCTTTCCACCCTCACCTCATTTCTCTGACTTTATCTCCTACTAAATTCCCTTCTTACACACTCAGCTCCAGCCACAATGGCCTCCTTGCTATTTCTCCAACATGCAAGGCACATTCCTCCCACAAGGTCTCTGAATTCAGCGATGTTAACAGTTTATTGCCACATCCACTTAATATTTTCGGACCACAGGTGACTAAAACTGTGGATAAGGAGGGGCTGTTGTAATTATTTGGGATATACTGCTAGAGCATTCACAGTTTTAAAATCATAAGAATTTCAGATTGCTAGACCAAGTATTTCCTATGAAAGGATAAAGTCCACATGCTGTAGCTTCAGTGACTCACCCGAACACTTGCCATGTCTCAGGGACAAAGTCAGGTATCTGTGTTAACATGTGACTAGCAACCTTAACCCTCTGTCATTTTCTTACTGCCTTAGTATGTGATTTACCTTACTCGACGAGGGTCGAAGATACGGAGAGTGAGCTAGCTGACACTGAACCCTGCAAACCTGCAAAAAGTAAAATGATTCTAGTGGGCAAAGCCCTAGGAGAATGATCTCTTCTTTCTCTCTATTTTTCATCTGATTACTAAATATTTTTAATCTGATTTTTAACCCAAGTATAGCTAAATCTTTTCGTCTGATTTCCACTAAATACTTTTCATCTAATTTTTAACCCAAGAATGCCTCCAAAAATGTCTCCACAGAGTACAGAATCAGAAATACTGCCTGTAGCACTGATTTTAGTGCAGATATTTGATCTTGTTACAAAATGATTTACATACAACCTCAGAGTTCCATTCTACAATTGAGATTGCACAAAAAGTCAATTCAACCTTAACTGTGTCAAGTCTTTTGAATTTCTCTACCGCCATATCAAGAGTTCTTACATGAAAAACTGATTTGTGGCTGAATTTCTAGTCTCCCAGGATCCTTCCCTGTGACTACAGGTAAAAACTCAACACCTAAATGTAATTCTGTAAGTAACCTAATTTATATAAGCAAAGTTTATCATCTTGAATTCTGAACTGGGTCTGTAATTTAATCTTTAATAATTTAAGATGCTAATATTATAACACAAAACTGGTTCTAGTTACCTTTACTACCTTTTCTCAAGTGATGACTAACCACAACTTTCAATGACATGGGTTACAGAGACTGCAAAACTGAGCTAACAACAGCTCTGTTTTTTCGCTTATCCTCATGTGAAACACGCAGTATAAAATCTAGCATTATACAGCCCCTGACTACTAGCTCAGGCCACACCAGAAGGGACACACTGCTCATATAAGCACAGTAAAATATCCGCGGTGGGGAAATGAGCGATCAGAGAATCATGAAAATCTTGTATTGAAGCATTTACTTAAGGGATTCATCACAAACAACACAAGAGAAATAAAATTTCTATCCAGTACTTGTACACATGTACAATATTTTGGAATCACAGGATTCTCCTGTAGCATACATAGTGTTAACTGATATATATTTATACATACATTTACAAATATTGTTGAATGAATTCGAATCCTTCTTCTATGTGTAGCATCTTTTCAATATCTTTTTCTCCTGTACCATCATACCATAAGCTCTTAAGTGAAAGACTGAGTTGGGCTGATTTTGTTGCTTACTAGAATTCCTCCCTGTGGCCACTAGGAAAATGATCTGGGCTCAGAAGAACTTGAATGAACGCTGTCAGCAAACAGAGGCATATATATAGAAGTAAAAAACTACCTAAAACTCTGATATAAATGCTTCAGGACTGAGACAAATTTAGTAAATTCCTGTTGATGACTCAAGAGATCTGCCACACCCAAAATTAGAAAGCAGTGGCTTCTCACTCTGCTCACCATTCACCCAAACTGGGAAGTGACAGTATGTTTCCAGAACAACTCCAAATGTTATAGAGCACCTCAAGCTACACAGCCCAGCTACATATTCTAGCTACAAATAATTCCGCTGCTCAGAATCTGCCTACAACCCACAGAGTCTAATGACGATTTATACCAATTCAAGGCCAGATTTTTACTCAGTGGCAGCATTTAATCTTTAACACAAAACAATGATACTCAAAAAGGCTCAACAAAACTAGGGACTGACAGGTTTATATTCTATCCCCAATATTTTGCTCAGGACCTCTGGGAATAGTTGTTGCACCTCTGCCAGATAGCTTCCTCAGGAGCAAAGTGAATGGGGGAACTTGATAGATGGTCAATAAGGTCTCATTGGCATTCACATTCTGTGCGTTAATTTTGGGATTAATGCCAATATAAAAGCAAGATAACGTACAATCAAGAGAGGGAAAAATCACCTTTATGATTAAACCTGAAGTAGTGTGCGAGTTGTTAATATGATTCATTTCCATTAACACACAGGGATCAATTCAACAAAAATAAGGGTTTCATAGTATTTAGAAAAAGCACAGTGCCACCTTTAGCTAGTATTTTGTTGTGACACCTTCATTGACCTCACTAAAACAATTCAGACTCAAGTACCAAGACTCAAGACATTAAAGCAACTCCTCACTCTAGACAAAAAAAAAATTGCCTCTAGATTCCTTGATGTCACGCTGTTCTTTCTCAATAGTTATCATAGTTATTTAACATACTTCAAGAAACCCATTAACATTTTATAAATTACATTTTACCTGACTTCAAAATAAAATGAATTCTACAACTAACCCACACTGATGTTCAAAGTCCTGAACGAACACGGGAGAAAATCTGGAAAGTGAAAAAGCACTAAGGAAAGATACCTTTGATCAGGAAGCCAGCTGGAAACTGTAGGTGGTCACGAAGAGCAATGATTTTGCCAAACTGGTGTCGTCCTCAGTATTAGCTCTCTCGGTTGCACTGAAGAAGTTCTCTCTTTCTAAATAAGCCGGCAGTATTTTTATTGTATTTATTAAAGTCTATGTTATCACTATGCAACCAATTATAAAACTTCCCAGGAGTAACTGTTATTGCTTCAAAAGTTAAGTATTTCCTGACTCTGCAATCAGGAAATACACAGATTGTTTGGGACTGAAGAGCAAAGCTTTAGCTTTCTTTAAAAAGAAACATTTTAATTTTGATGACTGTAGTCTTTCTTATACTGTTTAAATAATCACAAGTGTCCCACGCTTACCAATTATGGAGATAAGAGATTAATCTACAGCACAATGTCTTTTTTCCTCACATGGTTCACTGATAACCGATGAACTTCAATAAATGTTTAAAAATAGATATGACGGATATCAGTGTGAGAATAAGCTTCCTAAAACATATTTAAACAAAAAAGAACTGGATCAATTCTTTTACAATTGGTATAAACTTCACTGCTTGATATTATTCATCTTTTATAATAACTACAGTAGGTAGAGCAAGATTTAGAGAAGTGTAAAAAAAAAAAAGTTAAGAAAAAACATTAGGGAACAAGTAAACTGAGAAACTGCCTAATGAGAAAGAACAGCAATTTAAACTACTTTCACTCAAACAGAGACAGTATGGAAAAGAAAGATATTTGCTTTGGAAGTAATGCATGGCTTTAGGGGAAGGGTAGATTTCCTTTGTAATTAATTCTGCTTGTTTAAGAAACCATTAAGATTAGTTTACAGACTATCCACGCAACATGGGGATAACGTTGAAAGCGTAATGGTATGAAGTAAAATTCAGCATCTTGAGAAATGATTGATTTGGTCATTTAATGCTATAATTTTTAATTGAGCTTTTTAAAATTTTGTCTTCATACAATGGAAAATGGTGGGAAGACATATAGATGCCAAGTATCAGTTCATTTATATTCAAAGAAACACTAATTATTCCTATACATTTGTCCTGCCCCAGTAGCCTTAGAAGCCCACCCAGTTCGTGCTGTGGTTTTTAGGGTGAAGCTGTTTGACAATCTCATTTGAACTTTTATCCTAAAATACTTCAGAGATTCTTTGTATTTAGTTAAAAATCTAAATTACTACTTTAAAGCAAATTTTCCACAGTAAAATAGGAGTCTAAAACTGAGTCTCGATTCAAAACAGAATAGAATAATACACTGATTTTAAAATAATAGAACTGTAAAACTGTAAAACTAAGGGTCCCCTGAAGGAATCACCAGTCCCCATTGTCTTATTTTACAGATGTGGCAATAAACTGTTAACATCAAAAATCAAACCACTGAAGAAGAAAAGAATGAGATTACAAGAGACTAGACTATTTGGGGCCAAAGAAAGCAAGAGTATCCCTGTGACTTAAACCAGAGTCATACAAGTAGCTTTGTTTTTGACCCTCGGGCTATGAGCCAAGACAGTTTCCTCTCAGACCAGACTTGAGTTCTTAGATATTCTTGGCTACTTTGCTCCAAACCCATTTACGGTTCAGCTCTTTTCTAACTGCTGCCTTTTTGATGGCCTCTAAGTTAGGCCAAATTATCAGAGAGACATTTCTTAAACCTTTCTAGTGAGTTCTCTCCTCTCATGCCGTCTCACTGTTTTTCCAGTTGAATTCCTTCTGTAAAAGACAGACCTGTGCCTTCTTATCCTAAGACTGTTACAAATGGGTAAAAGTGATCAGATAGAAAACATAAAAGAGCAACTCACAGGAAAAAATCTGGGGAATCGTGATTTGATAAAGAGAATGAGGCCAGGCATAGTGGCTCACACCTGTAATCCTAGCACTTTGGGAGGCTGAGGCTGAGGCAAGGCTGGTGGATCACTTAAGGTCAAGAGTTCAGGACCAGCCCGGCCAACATAGCAAAACCCCATCTCTACTAAAAATACAAAAATTAGCCAGGCGTGGTGGTGCGCACGTGTAATCCCAGCTACTCCTGAGGCTGAGGCAGGAGAATCGCTTGAGCCTGGGAGGCAGAGGTTGCAGTGAGCAGAGATCGTACTACTGCACTCCAGCCTGAGCAACAGAGTGAGACACTGTCTCAAAAAAAAAAAAGAGAAAAAAAAAGAGAGAATAAAATCTCCCCGAAAGTGGCTGAGTTAAGCGCTGGTGTAACAAGACAGAAGATGATATGCCTGGGAAGAAGTCAGATGACAAAGGAGCAGGCAAGAACCGTCACTTTCCAATTCCCTTTCAAAACCAAAGTCAACTGGGGCATGGTGGCTCACACCTATAATCCCAGCACTTTGTGGAGGCAGAGGCAGGAGAACTGCTTGAAACCAGGAGTTCAAGACCAGCCTGGGAAACATAGGGAGACCCTGTCTCTACAAAAAATTTAAACCAGGAAGGAGTTGTGGCACATGCCTGTAGCCCCAGCTACTTAGGAAGCTGAGGTGGGAGGATCACTTGAGCTTGGGAGGTCAAGGCTGCAGTGAACAGTCATCACATTACACCGCTGCATTATAGCCTGGGTGACAGAGTGAGACCCTGTCTTTCATTACACACACACACACACACACACAAAATCAAAATTATTATTTTTAAAAGGAAGCAGTCTGTAGATTCACATATTAGAAAAGTACACATCATGCAGTTAGAGGGTTTCCACTTAAAGCCTGGGTCCAGTATGTATGTTTATCTACAGAAGATACAATACCCCCTAGGTCTCAGGTTTTTCATATGCAAAATGGAAATCACAATGCTTATCTGATGAGCAACCTAAGAAAAATGAATTAAAAGTGAAAATATGCCTGACACAGTGCTGCGCCAATGAAAGCATTTAATAACATTTAAATCAAAATATAATTCCAATGTGTGCTACGTAAGAGGATGAAATAAGTGACAGGCTATGGCTAAATCAAATTCCCTGCCTTCATGAAATTTAAATTGGGGTGGGGAGATAGGGAAGAAAAAAAAATAATAAACAAGAGAAGTAAAATATAAGGGATTTTAGTGAACATTTCCAAGGAGAAAAACAATGCAGGGAAGGGGGAAATTTGGAAAGATATAAAATTTTGAGGAAAATAGTTGCAATTTTAGAGAAAGGACTCTCTATAAGATATGAATAGACATCTGAAGTCAGCAAGGTCATGAGCAATACAAATATCAGAGGGAGGAATGTTCTGGGCAGACAGAACATCAAGTACTAAGGTCCTGAAGCCCAAATTTTCCTGGTGTGTTGAGGGAACTGTGAGGAACCGCCATGGCTGGATGGGAGTGAGTGAGCATGTGATTGTGGGAGAGGCAGCTGTGGGAGATGTGGGAGATCTAAATCCTGCAGGGCCTTGAAAGGACTTTGGCTTCTACTCTTGGTGAGACAGAAACCCCTGTTTTCTAGTGCAGTGCTCAGTGTGGAAATGACATGATCTAAGTTGCTTTCAAAGGAACCCTTTGGCTACTGTGTGGAAAATGGACAAGCGTAATGGGCAGGTGTCCACTGCACTCATCCAGGGTGAGTCATTTGTGGTTCACACAGAAGCGACAGCAAGGGAAGTGGTTAGGCAGCAGCCAGCTTCTGGATATAACTTTAAAGGTACAGACAGGATGATATGTTGATGAATCCAGTGTGAGGTCTAGGAGAAGGAGAGGAGGCAAGGATGACATCACGATTTAGGGCCACAGGAATCAGAACAAAATGGAGCAACAGTAGGACAGACTGAAGGTGGGTGATGGCTTAAGGGATCAGGAGCTTTGTTTTGAACACATTAATTCTGAGAAGCTTATATACATTCAAGGTGAGATGTCAGTAGGCAGTTAATTATATGTGTCTGGAACTCAGGGGACAGATCAGGGCTGAGACAGAAAATTGGAAGTTATTAGCATCTAGATGGTATTTAAAGCCATGAGATTAGATGGGTTCAACAAGAGAGTGAGTATAGAAGACAGAGAGAGAGACAGAGACAGAGAGAGCTAGGCAGAGAGAGAGAGGTGGGTATCTCCAGGACCTAGCGTTAAGGTCACAGTGCTTATAGTTTAAAAGATGGAGAGGCTGGGCGTGGTGACCCTATAATCTCAACACTTTGGGAGGCTGAGGCAGGCAGATCATGAGGTCAGGAGTTCGAGACCAGCCTGACCAACATGGTGAAACCCCATCTAAAAATATTAAAAAATTAGCCAGGCATGGTGGCACGTGCCTGTAATCCCAGCTACTCAGGAGGCTGAGGCAGGAGAATTGCTTGAACCTGGGAGGTGGAGGCTGAAGTGAGCTGAGGTCGTGCCACTGCACTCCCTCCTGGGCAACAGAGCAAGACTCTGTCTCAAAAAAAAAAAAAAAAAAAAAAGAAAAGAAAAAGCCAAATATGTGACAATCTTTGTCTAATAAAAAATTGTTTAAAGTTAAAAGAAAAACAAAACAAAAAAAAAAGAAAAGAAAAAGAAAGATGGAGAAATGTGAATGAAAGAAAATACAGCAAGAGCCATGTGCAAAACCAGGAGGAAGAAATGGCATCCTGAAGCCAAGTAAGAAAGGTTTCCAAAAGAAGAGAATAATCAACATGAGATCATAAGTGACTCTGGCAAGAAAATTTGTGGGAGCTAAGGACGAAAGTCTTAATGGAGTGAATTCAAAAGTGGGTTCTCTCGTGAAAGAAACTGAAGAAATGACAGCTTCCAATAGAGAATACCTAACACTGAAGGGGAAATCAATGATCTCAAGAAAGAGGGCAGAATTACTGGAGCAATGTCCTTAAGTAGACAAGAGGAGACAGAATCTAGGCCCAAGAAAGAGGTTGAACTGAACTGGCAGTTTGAAAGGGAAAGGCAGAATAGAAAGGCACAGGTGCAGGCAGATGGGTGATGGGAGTTTACAGAATTTCTCCTCTGCTTTAATTTTCTCTGTAAAATAGCAAGCTTGCTCATTAGCTAAGATGAGGATGGAGAAGATGATCTAACAGAATATTGAGCATCGACATAAAAGTTAATTCTAGGCTGTTTATTGACCAAGTTGTGAGGTGAAGGCATTGTTAGGACCCTCGAGCTACTCTTCCTGTGTTCTCTGGATTGCTAAATGTGAACCCTACATAGCATCAAGTATTTTAGGTAAAACTCAGGAATCAGCCACTAATTAGAAGAGAGGTTTGCCCAAGTGAAATGAACTCATGTAGGTAAAACTGTTTTCTCTGCCATTAGGATGAGACTGGGAGCTATCCTATAAAAGTAATATTTATATAAGGAATAAATTTTGAAAAAGTTCGCATGTGTTTACGCAGAACTACTCTATTCTGTACATTCCCAAAATAAGAATAATACACTATGATTTTAAAATATTTGTGTCGCTTATGAAAAATATTTGTATTTCTTTTCTTAGATATGGATATTTCTATGAACATGATTTCTAAAACAGTGAAATAAGAAACAAAGTCATGAAAACAAGAAAGTAAAGCATCTCATAATCATGTAATCAAGAAAGTTAATGTTCCATTTTCTAGGGGTATTTAAGAGACACACCTGAAACATTGTTCTTTATGTTTGAGATCCATGTTTTTGAATACAGCATATCCCTCTACCCAACTGCACAGCGTTTCCAGTGTGAGATCAGCCTGCTATCTATTCAACAAGATGCTCTCTATTTATCAAATCAGTCCTATTATTTAAGGCTCACTTTTTTTTTTTTTTTTGAGACTGAGTCTCACTCTGTCACCCAGGCTCAAGTGCAGTGTCACAATCTTGGCTCACTACAGGCCTCCACCTCCCAGGTTCAAGTGATTCTCCTGCCTCAGCCGCCCGAGTAGCTGGAATTACAGGCGCCTGCCATGATACCTGGCTAATTTTTGTATTTTTAATAGAAACAGAGTTTCATCATGTTGGCCAGGCTGGTCTCAAACTCCTGACCTCAAGTGATCCGCCTGCCTCGGCCTCCCAAAGTGCTGGGATTACAGGCCTGAGCCTCTGAGCCTGGCCCTAAGGCTCATTTTTGTAAAAGCATAGTTCAATACTACTTGTACTTGCTCCAAGAAACACTAGAGGGAGCTTTCCCACAAAGACTAGTTTAAACCAAAAAAAAAAAAAAAGTTTTTAAAGGTTCTCTCACAATACTGAGAAAAAAAAAATGCTCCCATTATTTACAAAATATTATTACTACTGCTCTCATCTTAGGCCCATAAAAAGTAAATCAACTAGAACTTTAGCTGATTAGACAAGTTTGGCAATAAAATAAGTTAATAAAATAAAGTTAGACTGAAAAAATTTGAATATAGCAAAATCAAGACTTTCGATGACATTTAATTTGCTAGATAGTTTAAAGCAGGACACAATAAATATAGTAAGAAACATACATCTTGGTCCTTCCTCATGAAATAGGAAGTATAAGTCATCTAAACAAAATCCTAAAACTGAATATTTAATAGGTAGTTTTAACTTATGAAATGTCTGAGTTCATGAGAAGAGAAGGTTTTAAGCAAGGCTTAATTGTGCAATGAAATGGGCCTTGGAAAAGGAGACAAAGGAGCGACAGCTCAGCCCAGAGGGATCTGGATATGACAAACTCTAGCTGAGATCAGTAGATAAAGCTGTAATATTATCAGGAAACAAAAAATGCCACACACTTCTCAGAAACCTGTTTTTGTCCTATCCTTCCATATTACTTCAGATATTTATACCATCATAACAGACTATTCACCTTGCAGATGAAAATAATATGACATCATTGGGCTTTTATTCAAAGACTTCAGGTCCTTATAAACATTGTCATTAACCGCTAAAGGGGCGTATACCTCCCTTTTTCAAAGAAGAAAAATCCTAACTGCAGGCCACCCGGGGATAAAAATGGAAACACACATTCACCTCTCTCCAAAATCAGGCTGGAAGGAAAGGCAATAGCAAGCAACCGGATGCTAATCTCTGACCCGGACTTGCACTTTTTGTGGGTGAAGGAAAAGCACCAGTCTCCCCACATAGTAACCATTCATATTGGAGTTCTAAATGCACAACCTCCAACCCTTAGGGTAGAGATCAACTCCTCCAAACAACGTGGGTCATCATGAAGTGTGCCTGCTGTGGCTGCTCCTGGGGAATGAAAAATTATCCTATGACATCTTGCAGCAAGATTGCCTTTCTGGCCTTCGTTCCTTCTTCCTGTCTGGGACTCTAGTGAACATCATCTACAAAACGTTCTGATCACAAAAGGCATTTTCAGAGCTGACACTGGCTGTAGAAAAGTATGCTTCTTTGTTCATTGAATATCAAATGCTCCCTTCCCTCCCCTTCTCTTGCGTGGGCTGGCAAAACGATACCAAGAGAAAGTGTATGATGGTTTACGTGACCCAAACAACACAACTTTCTTTTCATCTTTGATTGCAGAAAAAAATTAAAAGCTTGAGACTTTCAGCATCCTGGAGAAAGAATACGCTTCATCTATGCACCTCGCATATATCTGACTAGAAATTAGATTAATAAATAAAATACTTACACAAGCAATACACCTCTATTTTTGAAGCCTCTGAAATGTCACCACATTGCTTGAACGCCACCTGGAAGCAGGCGCTGTGTCATGATTAGCTTTTGCCCAGCCCATGCCAGGCCCTGCCCACTCTCCGAATGCATACCCTGTCGACAGAGATGTCCTCTCTCCCTCAACAGAACTCAATCCCATGACACCAGGACCTTTCAATTAATTTATCTTTCATCATTTGTTAATATTTCAAGTACATTCTGGAAACTCAGTACTAAAGCCCTTTCAAAAGAATTTTTACTTCTCAGCCGGGCGCGGCGGCTCAAGCCTGTAATCCCAGCACTTTGGGAGGCTGAGACGGGTGGATCACGAGGTCAGGAGATCGAGACCATCCTGGCTAACACGGTGAAACCCCGTCTCTACTAAAAATACAAAAAACTAGCCGGGCGAGGTGGCGGGCGCCTGTAGTCCCAGCTACTCGGGAGGCTGAGGCAGGAGAATGGCGTAAACCCGGGAGGCGGAGCTTGCAGTGAGCTGAGATCTGGCCACTGCACTCCAGCCCGGGCGACAGAGCAAGACTCCGTCTCAAAAAAAAAAAAAAAGAATTTTTACTTCTCAAACTTTATGTAGGTCAAACATACATAAAATTTTAACTCCTTAAATGTCAAATTTTAACTCCTTAGAGAAGCTCTCACCTTAGACTTTTAAGTAGAATTTGTGACACTAAGTATTTTTCAGGGCGTAATAGCCTTAATTCTTTAATATCCAAAACCCCTCCTTAGGTCTACATTAAAAAGATTAATGATTACAGCAATGCTTCCATTATAATCAATGAGACTGAAGATCAAAGAAAATAAGGAAATCTGTTCAGTGGTTCCCAATAATTAGCCTGTATAATGTGACAATGGGGCCTGAAATTCATCAAAATTCCCAAACAAAGGATTTATCTGAGCTGCAGTCTTGCCAAATTTCACAACTTCAAAGTCAGAAACCAAATTCAAAGCAAACTCGCAGCCTTCATTTTTTTTCATACATGGACTGCTTTCAAGAAAGAGTAAGATTATCCCAACTGTAAATCATTTATAAATGATGTATCAGCTATAATAGACACTGTTTTGTCAAAATAGCACCCACTTCATTTACAACAAATGGTTTCAGTGGATGCTGCCAATCCTTGCACCCTCCCCCAGGTCCAATCTTCCCATCCACCTGCCTCCAAAGTAACCACAATAAACTGCAGGTAATTCAAGCTGGTCCAGTGACAGGTAAACGGGTGTAACTGGCATGTGACCCAAGCCAGGTCAATGTGAGTTGTTCCCTAATATTTTTCCAACAGAAGACGAGACACAGCTGTTTCCCATCTGAAGTCTCAAGTATTAAGGAAATTAGTCTGGTACCATTCTCTTTCAGTGCAGAGAGCCAGTCTGCAGTAACAAAATAAAACCAAGAGGAAAATGAAATTGGATCCAAATTGTGGAGAGAAAGAGTCCAGGTGGGGTCCAGTCCCTGGCTGTGAACATCCTTGGAGGTGTGGTGAATAGCTCTTGGGTCTCCTCCAATTCTGGGGGCCACTTCAGGGTCCTTTCACACAGGTGATAGTTTTCACCCTTGCCTCTAAGAGTTCTAACCAGTACACAAGTCCAGGAGAATATATATTAACGAAGTAGTTAAAGAATCAGTTAAATTTATACACAACCTGTTGAACCCAATCGTTGAGATTGGGTTCATCTGCAATGACTGAAACCCAAAATAGCAATTGATTACACAAAACAGAAGTTTGTTCTCCTGTCACATGAAACATGAAAGTGTAGTTAGTGTTTTGGGGCTGTTTTGGTACTTCATCGCTTGTCATTAAATATCAAAGGTGCAGGTGCCTTCTATCTTGTTTCTCTATCTTGGGGGCCTCAACTCCATGGTTCAAAATAGTTGCAACTGTATTCCAGGGAGCAAGATACAAAGAAGGAATTAATAATAAGAAAAAGAGAAAGAGGATGTTCCCCCACTCCCCCACCCCCGCCACACACACACACACACACACACACACACACACATAATGGATACTCTCTTAAGGAAGGTTTCTTAAGCAAGCTGCCACAAAACAAATCTACTTACACCCCAGTGGCCAGAACCAGAGGCACTCGTAGCAACAAGAGAAGCTAAGAAGCGTAGTCTTGACTCTGCATAGCCATTTACCTAGTTCAAAATTCCGTTACTAGAGAAGAAGGGAGAACAGACATCAGGAACAACCTGTATTCTTTTCATAATGATCAATGATGCATTCGAGACAAGGCAATATAATCAGAGCTCTTCAACAAAGAAAAGCTGGGGCTAGATGCAAGTCAAAATATTTAAGTTATATAATGCTTCTAAAAAGAAAGAACTCAAGTCAAAGTTCCAGAGATATGTCCTTAATAAAAGTGAGGCTGAACTAGGTGTTTCAAAACTTTCTGAAACTGAAAAAAAAACAAAAACAAAAAAACAAAAAAAAACAGAAATCTTATGATCAACCTTCAAAGACTGTCGTCGGACTATTCCTCTTCACCCAAAGATAACAAGGCACATCTGATGGTAATATCATTAAGCTACATCTACAGACATAATGAAATTTATAAATATCTTTTCCAAATAGGACCATGTTCTTCTGGTGACCTTTTTTTTTTTTTTTTTTTTTTTTTGAGATGGAGTCTCACTCTGTCACCCAGGCTGGAGTGCAATGGTGCGATCTAGGCTCACTGCAACCTCTGCCTCCCGGGCTCAAGCAATTCTCCTGCCTCAGCCTTCTAAGTAGCTGGGATTACAGGCAGGTGCCACCATGTCTGCCTAATTTTTGTATTTTTAATAGAGACGACACGGGGTTTCGCCTTGTTGGCAGGCTGGTCTCGAACTCCCGACCTCAGGTGATCTGCCAGCCTCAGTCTCCCAAAGTTCTGGGATTACAGGCATATGCCACTGCACCTGACCTTCTGGTGACTTTTAAGTAAACTTTTACATTTCTATAGAGACTGTAATAGGGCAATAATCCACAAATAACCATCTAAAACTTACTTCAACCAGTAATATGTTTCCGCATGTATTATTCTGGTACAGTCACGAAGCAATGTGATTAATCAGTAACTATAATATAAATTAAATTTCTTACTTTCGTTTCAGCTTAGGAAATATAGATCAATGCATTCCAATAGGCCAAACACAGAGAACAGCATCATGTGTGTAAGCAGCATTTTATCCTGTCACAAAAATTTACTGAGCCACTGAGGGTTAACTGTGTTGTTTATAACTTTTCATTTTAATCATTTGGAGCATGTATATACATCTCTGTCTTCATAAACAGTATATATTAGGCATAATATAAATTTTTCTGTCTGATTCAACGTGTGAACATCATGTCTTCAGTGCAACACAAGATTCTCTAGTTCCTAGCCAGCTGCTACATAAATATCGAAAACTGTTGGCACAGTAGAGTGGAGAACTTTAAACTTCAAACAGAGTGAGGCCATTAAATGGCAAATAGGCCCCAGATTGTATCCGGGAAACATACCTTTTTATGAAAGCTGGAGCTCTATATGAATGACAGCTATGGCCATCTGCTACTTGTGAGACTTTGTTCTATAACGAGACTTCGTTCGTTATAGAACGAAGAGGTCTGATACACAAATTATTTTCTGATTCTCTACTAACACCATTCTTGTTTCTAGAAGAAAATGTCTCAGAAATTGTCTTTAATGCAGGTTTCAAAATGGCCCTGAAAGTCAATGGGAACAAAAAGGCCCAGATGTAACAATTATGTGATGCAAATACCACTGCACTATCCCATGGGCACTACAATCATACCTCAAACACAAATGAGCAAAAACAAGACATTCGGTTACTCTACTAACTATTCAAGTATGAGTTCACTGATAAAGACCAACCCAAAAATATATATCATATATAATATAGATAAATATTCTGATTGGTCTTTTAAATATATATATCATATATATATTTTCTGGTTGGTCTTTATCAGTATGTGTGTGTGTATCTATCTATCTATCTTAAACCAGGATCTTTCTGTCTACCTATCTATCTACATATCTATCATAAACCAGGCCTGATAGAGTTCACCGGGGAATCTTTGCTACAATGGATATATAAAAGTAGCATACAATTATATATTAATGGCATGCAAAATATAGTTCTAACTGCTACAAACTGTTTATTGCCTTAAGTTTCTCTTTCAAATATGAACATGATTTGGGGGTTTCATATCTTTAAAGTTTCAAAGCCATAAATTACAATTATTGTAATATGTTAAAGAATAGTACATTAGTACTATGGCTATATGTGGCATTTCGTTAGTGTAATATCCATCAGCATGATTTTACTCCTTATCTTTTGTATCTTCGCCTGTTTTCCACACATACCAGCTTATGTACTAAATGCACATCAATATATTTTAAAGTTCGATTTTACTAAAAGTTGGTTTAAATTATTGAAAATTCTTCAAATGCATATTAAATCTATATTAATAACTAGAAACTTTTTTAATGTTTTGTTTTAAAATGATCAGCTTTTGAAAAAATACAAAAATCACCTACTCATTCTTATGTTGCTTCCTTTGATCTCTAGATTTTCATAAAATTCCATGGTTAGAAAAAGGAAACAAACAAAGATCACTGAAATGAGAGAAAACATTAAATGGTGGAACAGATTTGCAGTCGGTGGCCATCAGTGATACAGAAATTTGGGCATGACAATAGAATTTTTTCTTTTATTAACTAAAAAGACAAACAGATACCTAGCTCTCTTTCAGTGTAGGAGTTAGCGTAATGATGAAGGGAAAAAGTTGATCACAATAATAGCTGCGTAGGAATGAGGACCTATGCTAACACTTTTACATTCAATAATTCTTATTCTCACAACTATCCAAGAGAGGGCCTATTACTCCCACTGTGAAAATAAATTGGTCTAACTTCTCAATTTTTCTATACTTCTAAATGTGCTCTAAAAAATTATCTATTAAAAAATAATAAACTGGAAAACTGATGATCAGAAAGGCCATCAAGTGTTTGTTTCCAGTTTAGAAGATTCGCATCGAATACATATGCAGCTGAAGAAAATAAACAGGTTTTTAATAGAACTTTGAATCTAGAATTTCAACAACAATTTTGAAAGCTTCATATTTAAGCTTCTGCAAAACTTTCAACATTTCCAGTATGGCAGCATTATAACTATTGATGCCAGTTGGGTAAATTTATTATTTAACAAGTCTTACTTTCTATTTTCAGGTACAAAATGAACTAATTTATGTTTTGAGCAACATTAAGAAAATAGTATATAAACATCTCAATCACATAACATCATGACTGAATTTAACATCAGAAACTTCTACAAAGATCTTCTATAAATTGCTATATAATAAACAAGAAAATTAAAATCCAGAGAAACGAAATGACTAGCTCAAAATCACAAAGCTAAATTATTACTTGATTTACACAAATGTGAGGTTTTATACATACATACACACACACATGCACACACACACACAGCTTTTCAAGATACATCTATTTCAAGAAAGTAAATCTCTAGTGTTCAATGAGATCAATATGGTAAATGTCAAATATCAAAATGTATGACAGTATACTCATTTGTGTTACTGTCTTTTTTTAAAGTCTGCCAACCTCACTAGATTTCAAAGAATATGACAGCAGGAAAATATATATTTTGTTCACCACTAAATACCCCATGTCTGTCACAATGACTAACATGAGTTCAATACTCAATAAATATTTGATGACTGAATAAATGCTTTAAGAATCCAACAGCCTCTTCCGAAACATGGAATCTCATAAACCAAAATGTCTATTTGACGTGCATCTATTACAAACATAGAATGGACCAAGATATTGAGCAAAGACTAAGCACTGTTAAAATATTTGATGGTTAATTGACATCAGAAGTCCTTGAGGCCTTAAATAGCCTCATGTCAGAAAATGATTATCAGTCTCAAAGAGAGCCCTTTCACTCCCCTGAGTCAGCTAAAACTCCAAGTTTTAGTTGATAAAAATCAACTAAACAACACATTTACCATTAATGATAAAATTAAGATATCTAAAAGAAAGCTAGTATTGAAGTATATCAGTTTTGTTCATCTGACTCTTTTTTTTTTTTTTTTTTTGAGAAGGAGTCGTGCTCTGTTGCCCAGGCTGGAGTGCAGTGGCACGGTCTCGGCTCACTGCAACCTCTGCCACCCAGATTCAAGAGATTCTCATGCCTCAACCTCCGAAGTGGCCCAGCTTATCTTTGTATTTTTAGTAGAGAGAGGGTTTCATTGTGTTGGCCAGGCAGGTCTCGAACTCCTGGCCTCAAGTGATCCATTCGCCTCGGCCTCCCAAAGTGCTGGGATTACAGGCGTGAGCCACTGCACACAGCCTCATCTGACTCTTCTGTTAAGAGGCAGACATGCCTGTAATCCCAGCACTTTGGGAGGCCGAGGCACGTGGATCACTTGAGGTCAGGAGTTCGAGACCAACCTCACCCATATGGTGAAACCCCCATCTCTACTAAAAATACAAAAAATTAGCCAGGCGTGGTGGCTGGCACCTGTAATCCCAGCTACTTGGGAGGCTGAGGCAAGAGAATCGCTTGAACCCAGGAGGTAGAGGTTGCAGTGGGCTGAGATTACGCCATTGCATTCAAGCCTGGGCCTGAGTGCGAAACTCCATCTCAAAAAACAAAAAAAAAAAGAGGCAGACACTTTTTAATCTGTCTCTGGAATAGTAATGAACTAGGTAAGATTTTTTTTTTAATCTTCAAGGGATGAAACACTAAATTTACAAACAATCAATCCCTATTTCCTTCATTCCACCTTCTCGGCATTTTATGTTCCCACACATTAACTCTATCTACACTATGTGAAGAAGTGAAAAAAGGAAGAAAATTCACACCTTCTTATTCTTTATCATGGTTTCCACACGACCACCTCCTATGGGAGTCCTGACAAAGCTAGCCTAATGCAGTCCCCATAATTTCTGGTCTTATGCCACTGGAAGAGTTTTCATCATCACCATCCAAATGAACAGAAGAGAGCTTCTGCTCTAGAAAAAGAACCTTACCTTTCCCCCTACCTTTTTTTAACTCCAAAATGCCCTCTCTGTAACATCTACTATGCCCAATTACAAATGGGTCACAAACTTTACAGTAAGACATATCCGGGTTCCATTCCCAGCTCGATCACTTACTAGCTATGTGATTTTTGGCACACTTTTAAAACTCTCTTAACTTCAGCATCATCCTCTATAAAATAGGGATAATACCTGTAACCTATAAAAACTGTGAGAATAAAGTTTATATAAAGCACCTAACATTGTTTCTAACATAGGTTCTTAATAATGTTAATAGAGTTGATCAATTAACTTGTTAATAAAATTAATAAATATTAACTATTTTTCTCCACCCCCTCTTCATTATCAACCAAATGCATGATGTACAAAAAGTCTCCCATTTATTATGAGGAAATCATCATGTCCCATAAACACCAGTCCTTCCTCATGGTGCCTATTTGTCCAGTTGGTGAATGGGCTATAACTGCCACTCAATCATTTATTTCACTGTCGAAATAGCTATACCTGGCTTTTCACCTTCAGCCTTAGGGTTTCTAATTTTAAACAAATTGTAAGGGGTAATATATTTGCCTATATCAAGTAATAGGATTTCTCCGATGATTTCAATTTCTTCTGTATTCTTAAAAAGAAACAGAAGAATACCAGAAACTACTTCATATTGTTGCTTCACCTTTTCCCCAATAAAAATTTGACTTGAAACCTCTGGCAATTCACCTTGAAATGAACTCCCCACCTTCAGTTGCTTCCTTATTGCCCAAATATGAGTCAAAGTTATTGGCATCCCCAAGTCTGTGCCATCCACAAACTACTATCATTGCAGGTTCATTCAAATCAAAAAACATTTATTGAATTCCTTCTCAGTGCAACAAGAACACCAGAGGCTCTAAGTGTGCTAAGCGCTATGCATGCAAACACGAAAATGAAATGGTCTCTCTTCACTGATGGCTCAAACTCTAAAATGGATCCAAACACAAAATAACATACAATGATACAATGAAATAAGTGCCGAATGGCTACATGCTTACAGTATCAATCTATGGAGATGGATGGGAAACTAATAAATGAAATACTAGCAGACAATTACTAGAGACACAACATAATATTTGTAACAGCACAGAAAGATAGTTGAACACTAGGAAACCCACTGAGGGAGGCTGATTCAGTGAAAGGGAATCTTTTTAGGCTGGGGAATCTCCAGCATTTTTCTACTCCAGGCTCTCATTACCTCTTTCTATCTGCGATTAGCTCTTTGTTAATATCCTCACCTCCAGCCTCTCTTCTTCCCCTTGGCTCTCAAATCCACCCTAAACAATATAGCCAGATTAATCAGCCTAAATCAAAACAGGCAGCCTCTCATTCCTCTTATAAAGTTTTTCCCAAAAAGTTAATCCAGTGAATGCCCAATGTCTGTTTACTTGAAGTTCCAATTTGGAGACTATGCATCCAGGGATCCCAAATATCATTCCAGGTTTTTCTCTCACTATTTCATTTCAAATAAATTACACTGGGCTGCTTGCTGCTTCCTCAAGACTGCTCCAACGTTTTTCCTCGACACCTTCTTTCTGCCTACAAAACTCTCTTTTCAATCTCTTTAAAATTGTGTTACTCAATATGGTAGCTTCTAGCCACGGGTGGAGTTGAATTTAATATGACTAGGAAAAAGATTTTTTGATTTGAATTAACTTTAATATGCATTAAAATTTTAAAACAGATGCCCTGTTCAGTTATTGGAAAACTTTAAAGTATGACTGGAACAAACTGTATGTGAATTTTGTTTTTCAACTGTTAAATTTTATAAACTCTATATTTAGATCACATATTTCCAATGAAAAGTTAGCTTCTGAATTGAGACATGCTATGTGCTGGACATGTAAAATGAAGAGTCAATTTCAAGGGCTTAGTGTGAAAAATGTTAAATATCTCAATACTTTTATACTGATTATAATGCTGAAATTACAATATTCTGGGCATATTGGGTTAAATAATATATCCAATTCAAATTAATTTCACCCGTCTCTTTTGACTTCTCTTAATGTGTTTACTAGAAAGTTTTAAATTACACATGAGCCTCACATTATATTTTAATTGGACAGCACTGCATCAGAATTCTCTCTCTGTATACCTTTAAGGGCAAGTTAAATGTCATGAACTCTATTAAAAGCCTATCTTTGGTCGGGCACAGTGGCTCACACCCATAATCCCAACATATTGGGAGGCCGAGGTGGGTGGCTTACTTGAGGTCAGGAGTTCAAGACCACCCTGGCCAACATGGTGAAACCCTATCTCTACCAAAAAATACAAAAATTAGCCAGGCGTGGTGGTGAGCAGCTGTAGTCCCAGCTACTCGGGAGGCTGAGGCATGAGAATCACTTGAACCCGGAAGGTGGAGGCTGCAGTGAGCTGAGATTGCACCACTACACTCCAGTCTGGGTGACAGAGTGAGACCTTGTCTTCTCCACAAAAAAAAAAAAAAAAAGAAAGCCTTTCCTGAATTCTGAATTCTTTAAACAGAAATGATCTTACCCCCAACCTCAACTGTGACTATAGTAGGCACTCAAAAAATTTACTTATTTACTGAATAAATGGCTAAAACATTTTGTTTTTATCCTCATTGCACTTAATACATTTGGACTTGTACAGTAGTCCCTCCTTATCTGTAGTTTCACTTTCTGTGGCTTTAGTTTCCTGCAGTACAGTACAATAAGGCATTCATATAATTTTTATTAGAGTATATTCTTATAATTGTTCTATCTTATTATTATTGTTGCTAATCTCTTGCTGGGCCTATTAAACTTTACCATATGTATGTATGTATATACACGAAAAAAACAGAGTATAAATAGGGTTCGGTACCATCCACGGGGGGTCTTGGAATGTGTCCCTCACTGAAAAGGCGGGACTACTGTATATAACTGGTCTTCTTGCCTTAAGTCTCCCACAAGATTCTCAATTTCTTGCTTAGCACTTATTTTTACCTCATCATCTATTTCCTGGGTACATGGCCTACCAGTTTTCCTGAACTATTCTTTCTCATCTGCTGCTCTCCAGCTCTTAAATGTTTCAAAACTTATCTCCAGGCCAGGTGCAGTGGCTCAAGCCTGTGCTGGGATTACAGAATCCTAGCACTTTGGGAGGCCGAGGTGGGCAGATCACTTGAGATCAGGAGTTCAAGACCAGCCTGGCCAACATGGTGAAATCCCATCTCTACTAAAGATATAGAAATTAGCCGGGCATGGTGGTGGGTGCCTGTAGTCCCAGTTGCTTGGGAGGCTGACACAGGAGAATCACTTGAACCTGGGAGTCGGAGGCTGCAGTGAGCTGAGATCACACCACTGCACATCAGCTTGGGCAACAGAGCAATACTCTATCTCAAAAACCTCATCTCCAGTGAGCTGCATATTCCTTTCTGGACACCATGCAGCACTACATCCAGTCAACCTGACAGTAACTTTCCAGTTTCTCCAAAATTCTACTTCAATTGGGAACCAGAAAAGATAAAGGAAGAAAAAGTTTCTTTAAAAAAAAAAAAAAAAAAGGTTGCCACTGCAAAATATAGAAATATGAGCCCAAATATTTTAAAATTCAGTTATGATAAAATATTTCTTTACATAAATACCAGCTAAATCGTTTCCTTATGATTAGTCTATGAATTTGTGGGCTGATTCAGAAAAAAAAAACTACAGAAAGATTATTCCTTCCACAACTCTGAAATAAACAAACAAAAATCATCTTTAAATGTTTAAAACTCCAGTTATGGTTAAAATAACTGAAGAAAAATCTTTCTGAAACCGCTATGCCTTTATTAAATATTCCTAAAAATTTGGTTTGCCCTATAAATATTGGATAAATACATATGCTTCTTTCTGCCCAGTAAACAGAATATGAAGAACATAAAAACATGACTAATAAATCTTCCATGCAAATTGCCCATAAGGCACATCAGCAGATAATAAGATGTCCTTAGAGAAGGAGGAACAAAGAGAGGAACAAAGCATAGGCTGCTCACTGCTCAGCAGCCTGGGAGGCCTATTTGCTCACAATTCCCCTCAGAGAAACTTCCCTCCATGGCCCTTCCCAATGGTGCCCTATCCCCACAGCCTATGGCAGCAATGCACACCTACAAATCACCCACAGCAACCCAGTGCTTCCCCCTCACAGCACTTATGGCACTGTATTTAGTCACCCAATGGCATCTTCCTCTCCCACAGATGTGTCTCATGCCTCTTATCTATCCCGAGCACAAGGCCTAGCACATGGCTCCCACGCAATATGTTTGTGAAATGAACTAACCAATGAATGAGAAAGCAAAGAATCAAAGAGAAAATGGTGGTTCTGCTCACCCTCCTAGATCACAATACTACACTAATTCTTGCCTGAACCTAGAGTGTTTTCATATGAGAAGAGAGTATTAATCAAATTAAGAGTGTCACCTGAAAAGCAGGTGCCTGCTCTAAAAAGAGACGCTGATAACAGCCTCTGCATGATCATTGCTAATGCAAATACATGAACAATTTGAACGTGAGTATCTGGGAAAGTTAGCTCTTTGTAAATAATATTTGCTATGAACTTACTGTGTGCACTTTCTAGATAATAACAGCTATCACTAATGGAGCACTTACGTGCGGGGCACTGTTCTAAATGCTTTCTATATTTTATCTCCTTTAATCCTCACAACTATCCTTTGATCCTTTGAGGTAATTCTATTATTATCCTCATTTTACTGATAAGAAACTGTCCTAGATTCAGCTAATTTATTGAACCCACTCATAAAATCATGTTAACCGGATCAAGAAAATGAACATGACATTTTCCAGTCTTAAGAGGATAACATCAAAGACTATGAGATTAGAACGGAAACTAGACATCAAACACTGCGTTTCTGTGACAGTGTTTGCTTATGATTAACAGTGTGCACCCTAAAGCCCTCGTGTCCTGCTACAATCCTGAACAATTTATAATATGTTTATAAACATCATAAGTTTAATTCTACCCTACAAGGCTTATCCGTAAATACTAAACAGAAAACAAAAGGATGAGTGAAGTTAACACACTGCTGCATTAACGAATGTCAATATCTACTGGGCCAACCTACCAACGAGACCATCTTAAACATATAAATTCAGAACTACTGCATTAAAGCCTTGAGCAATAAACTTGGACCAAAAACCATGACTATCATTTAGTAGCCCTAGAAAAGAATGCAATGAAAGAAAAGCTTTCATGAATACATTATACACTTTTTACATGGCTTCGCAGTTCTTATAAAAACATATGCTGTAAAATAATAAATGTGCTTTTAATACACATTTGCTATTTTATTTCATGATACATGCTCATTGTAAAATAAACCATACAGACAAGTACAAATAAAAAAAAACACTCACCCAGAGAATACCACTACTGAAATTTTAGTGAACATCTCTCCACACATTTCTCAATATTAAAATAGTTAACACAGGTATGAAATTTTGAGTAAACAGACTCATTCTAAACAAAAAGTTTTGTGATCTCCTTTTTGTCCTTGAAAACATGGTGTAGGTATTTTTCCTTGTTAATAATTGACATCTTTATCATTATTTTCCAAGTGCTTTCTAAAACAGCAATTCTCACTCTTGAAACTGTTGAGAGACCACTAAGGGCTTTTGTATGCATGGCTCTCTCTATCAGTATTTATCATTTTAGAAATTATAACTGAGAAAATTTTAAATATTTATTAATTCACTTAATATAGTCACAAATCATTATATGATAAATATTATTTTATGAAAATAACTTCACTTTTAAAACAAAAAAGTTTGTGCAAAGATTGATATTGTTTAACATTTTTGTAACACCTGACTAATAAAAGGTAGCTGGATCCCCCCTTATCTGTTTCTGCACTCAATCTGCCATGACATGAAGAACATCTAATGTCCCGCAAGTGTATATAAATGGAAAAGGGTAAATTTTCAGAGCTGTTTCAGATAATGGTTAATATTATCTTTTGATACTATCCACGAAAGAATGATCATTCCTTACAGGTTCATGGCAATGTGAAATCTGAAACAGTATCAGTGAACTTTCTACATTCTGTCCCATTGAAATCCATTTCTTTATTTTGCACTTCAAAAGAATCTTTTAACAATGCAAGATTTTGTAACTTATACATTGGTCTTTGGGGAAATATTGGTTCACTGAATTATGCAAATTTTGACATATTCTATTAAGTATTATCAAGACATCACATTTGCTAATATCACCACCAATCTCATCAAAGTCTTCAGCAAACCATCAAGCTCACAGTGACAAATAGAAGTTTTTCCAAAAGTCCAAACACACCCTGTCAGTTGCTTTTCTTTAAGTGGCAAGATCACTTTGTTCATTTTCAAGACTATGTCCGCCTAACACCCAAGACTGAAGCAGCACATTTTGTTATGAGTCATTCTTTCAAGCAAAAATGGTTTTCCAAGTAAAAGAGGCTAGTTCAGCATACAACTTGTATTAGCTTTCTGTTACTGCCTTAATAAAGTACCACAAACTTCATTTATTACCTTATAGTTCTACAGGACAGAAGTCTAGTACAAATCTCATCAGACTAAAATCATGATGCTGGCGGACTGTTATCCTTACTGGAATCTCTAGGGGAGAATTCATTTCTTTATGGTCTTCTTTCAGGCTGTCACCTGAGGGCTGTTCCCAGCTTCTAAAAGACATCCAAATTCCCAGCCTTGTGGTCCCCTTCTTCCACCTGCAAAGCCGGCAACAGTGGGTTGAGTCCTCCTCACATCACATCTCTCTGACCCATCTTCTACCTTCCTCTTCCCTGTTAAGAACTCTTGCTATTAGATTAGGCCCACTTGGATAATCCAGGATAATCTCTGCATCTTGAGTCCTTAACTTTAATCACATCTGCAAAGTCACTTCTGACATACAAGGTAATATATTCACAGGATAAAGGCAAGGATATATTTAAGGGGCCATAGTTCTTCCTATCACACAACTCAAAAAACTGTACAAATGCTTTTCCTCTACACCAGCATTGTATTTGGTATGCCATTCCCATTTTCTCAAGTATTATATTTTTAAAAATGTGTTCTCAAGGGTTAAATTTTAAGAAATTGAATAAATTCTACTGATTCAATAAGCAGATGAAGAAAATTCTGAAGTGGGTCTGGCTGGGATTTTTAGCTATAAATTAGTGACTGTGAAGAATACAGTGATCACTAGTAGAGTTTGGTGCCACTGCATTGATGGGCACCATCATGGCATCATGCTAAGATGCCAGTGGTTTCATCTATCATTGCTTTTGGACCAGTAACGCAAATGTCAACATGGTGAAAAAGACAAATAACATCTTAACATTATCATCAAAATAGTTTTGACTTGCTGACCCCCGAAAGTATCTCAGGGAACCCCAGAGTTCTGCAAACCACACATGAGTACTATGGTTCTCAAGTCTTCCACATGTCCACAGTAATACAGTATGACAACATTGACCCAATTCAATTATCTGCTCACCATATGTACATATAGGTTATAATTAAAATTTTATGCCTTCCAACATTGTTCAAACAGGCTCCAATACCAGCTCTCCAGTTTACTGGTTTGTGTGGCCTTTTACAAATTTATTATTAGCAGCTCTAACTTTAGTGTTTTATGCATAAAGTGGTTTACTGATATCTGCTTCAAATTATTTTGTAAGGATTTGTGAAATTAAATGACAGCAGACATATGCTTGGCCAATAAGTGCTCACTAAAATGGTAGCTATTGTTGCCCATCATCTATTCTGGGTCCAAATTTTTTGCATGTGATTGTTTTTTAAAAATAACAGACCTACTGTAATATTCCAGATTTTTCTTAACTTGTCATACTTAAAACAGGACAGCACCCTGCTTCCTTGATTCTGATATATTTCCAGGAGTACTCATTCTACAGACTGATCATGCTCATGTTAGTGAGCCACCCTGTAGCCAGAATGAATTATAAACAGCCTTGAAAGGAGATTTTGGGAAAAAAAGACAAAACTATTCATCATACTCTCTCTGTTTCAGATTAAAGTTAGGCCACAAAAATTCTGTTTACTTTTATTTAATTCTGAGGCTACTAGTAGTTTTTTTTAATGTACTTTGTTTCTTCAGAAAAGCACTGTAAGTAAAAACAGACTAGTTTGTAGAAAAGCTTGGTTTTATCTAACTATTGTATCTCTAGAATTGGTTTTAGTTTTTGTTATTTTTTAATAACAGAATAATAATTATTATGAGAAACAGTTAAACTGGTTAAATAAAATAGAAGAAAAATAATATTTTGACCAATTAAATATTGCCATAATGTTAGGAAATCATTTTGATAAAATTAGTCCTATGAATTATAACAATTTATAAAGATAACCACAAAATCCCAAACAATTATGGTACTGTGGTTGGCTAATGCACACAGTCCAATACCAGGCATCAGCGTGATGGTGCTAGTCAGATATGGACAAGGACTAGAAGACAATGTGGACAGAAAAGGCCAGAAAATTTACAAGTCAAAACACTAAAGATTGTAGGAAATTCTCAGCAAACCAGAAGTCTAGGCCCTAGAAGTAATAGAAACAATAATTCCTGAAGACAGGTAACTAAACCAAAAACTTAAAATGAAAAGGTCAGAACACGTTGGGTATGGTGACTCAGCCTGTAATCCCAGCACTTTGGGAGGCCGAGGTGGGCAGATCACTTGGGGTCAGGAGTTCGAGGCCAGCCTGGTCAACATGGTAAAACCTGTCTCTACTAAAAATACAAAAAAAGAAAATTAGCTGGGCGTGGTGGTGGGCACCTGTAATGCCAGCTACTAGGGAGGCTGAGGCAGGACAATCGCTTGAACCTAGGAGGCAGAGGTTGCAGTGAGCTGAGATCGTGCCACTGCACTCCGGCCTAGGTGACAGAGAGAGACTCCGTCAGAAAGAAAGAAAGAAAGAAAGAAGAAGAAAGAAAGAAAAAGAAAGAAAGAAAGAAAGAAAGAAAGAAAGAAAGAAAGAAAGAAA
>NW_012123376.1:5259-5871 GCF_000951035.1 Colobus angolensis palliatus | reverse complement strand
AGAAAGAAAGAAAGAAAGAAAGAAAGAAAGAAAGAAAGAAAGAAAGAAAGAAAGAAAGAAAGAAAGAAAGAAAGAAAGAAAGAAAGAAAAGAGTCAGAAGAGATTAAATTGACAGTCAAGTCTCAATGGTCGAAAGGACCAGGAGATTAGGTCCAAGTCTACATCCAGAGTGATTAGGATGTGGAATAACCTGAAATAGGGCTTCCCCCATGAACCCAGCACCATGGCTGCTGAAGGGTATTCTTAAAAGGTGCTACTACTAACTTCTGACACTAACAGACTCTTTCACTGCCACCTTCAGCAATTCACTCACTTACGGATTCCCATTCTCAGTTAGTAATGGCAACCCCAAAGTTAAAACACAATAATGAAAGGGAACTGGAATCTAACATTCTGCCTTGCTAACTGTAATTCCTCAAGACTTGGAATGATGGAAGCTTAAGGATGCTGCATGTGAACTTCAAATAGATTTTTAAAAAGACCAGAAAATAACAGCAGACTTCGAGGTATATAAGGCAGCAATTGTCAAAAGAGGAAAACCTCATCTTTCTCTTCTATTTAGTGTGTGAAAATCACTGTGCATGTATAGGTATGTGTGTGAGGATGGATAGA
>NW_012123376.1:0-4984 GCF_000951035.1 Colobus angolensis palliatus | reverse complement strand
TTATCTTTGGATACATATCCAAAGAGAGCTTCCACAAGTTCTGACCTTCACATCTAACTGTGCTTACACTATGCCTTCTTTCCTGATACTATGCACACACCAGCTAAGGCCACATTTTCCCCCACCACACACACACACACACACAAACAACTTGTATATCAGATGTCATGGCCTCCTGCACACTTAAGGACACTGCTGTAGCAGTTCTCCCCTCTCTCTTCCACAACATCAATTTTTCCTTCTCTACTCTATCCTCCCCATCAGTTTACCCACACACACTATTTTTACCTCTCATCCTAAAAGAATTCTTTTGACCCCACTTCCTTCTCTAACTACCAGGCCAATTCCCTCCTCCTAGATGCAGTTAAACTCCAAAAGAGTTGCCTGCATTTGCTGTTTGTGATTTCTCTCCTCCCTTTCCTTCTTGAACCCATATAACATCAGGCAATTACTTCTGCCACCCCAACAAAGCAGCTGGTATGGCTGCCACATTGCTAAATCCAATGGTTAATTCCCAGTCCCTATCATATTAGACCCACGGGGTACACTTGACAGAAAAGACCACTTCCTCAGCCTTGACATACTTCTTTCACTTGGCTACCAGGACACTTGACTGTGCTAGGTTTTCTCCCTTCACTGGCTCTCCTTCAGACTCTTTTGCTTATTCCTTCTCATCTCTCAGAACTCTCATCCTTGGGACGACCCAGGGCTCTATGATTGGGCCCTTCCTCTTTCCTATTTACACTTGCTCCACTTAGTCATTTCATGCAGTCTCCTGGCTTACAAGACCCTGCACCATCTGATGCCCTACTCCCTCTCTGAACTCCTCGCCTGCCACTCTCCCTCACTCAGTCCACTCCAGCCACATGGCCTCCTGACTGCTCCTCCATAGAGCAGGAGCCTTCCTCCTGGGCCACGGAAGTCCTGTTCCTCTCTCTCACTTCCTTAGATCTTTACTCACCTGTTGTCTTTTCAGTGACAACTCCATTGGGCACACTCACTGAAACTCTCTCTCGCTTTCTCTCATTCTTTCTCCGGTCTTTCATTATTTTTTTTTCTCTCTCCTTTTCTTGCTTTCTCTCCGACCCCTTTCCTGTAAAATTTGTATCCTAAGGACTTCTCACCACTTAGCATGCTATAATATTGTACTTTTTTATCTTTTTAATGTCTGTCTTCCTGTGATAAAAAGAAGCCCTATAAAACCAAAGACTTTCAACAAATGTTTGCTGAATAAATAAACATATAAATATGTGTTGGATAAATAACCAAAAGACCGTATTTTAAAATGCACAGAAAATAAATGCAAAAATGACCCTATTTTTGACCCTAATATTGGCATATCCTCCTTCTCACTTTATTTATACTTCCTTACCAGCATTCATTCTCCATCATACCCCCCAGCTGATCATTTCATATATTTCATTTATTCTCTAGTCATCTGAAAGAAGAGAAGATCCTCAAGCAGACAAGCCACTTTTAAATCACCGGCACTTGCAAGACAACCTCACATAAATGTTCTCATGTGTTCCTAATTTCACTTCAATATCTCACTGTCCCTCCTTCTGTCCTCTCATACTTTAACCACTGAAGACATTTTCCTTTTCTTCTTCTTCCTCTTCCCTTTCTTTTTCCTCCCCCTCCCCTTCTTCCCCCTCCTCATCCTCCTCCCCATTCTCCTTCTTCATCTTCTTCTTTTTTAAGAGACAGAGCCTCTCTCTGTTCCCCCAGCTGGACTGCAGTTGCAGAATCACAGCTCACTGCAACCTCAAATTCCTGGGCTCAATTGATCCTCCCACCTCGGCCTCCTGAGGAGCTGGGACTACAAGCATGCGCCACCACACCGGCTAATTTTTATTTTTATTTTTGTAGAGACAGGATCTTGATATATTGCCAGGCTTGTCTTGAACTCCTAGCCTTAAGTGATCCCCCTGGCTTGGCCTCCAAAATGCTGGAATTACAGGAGTGAGCCACTGTACCTAGCCTTTCTTCTCTGATTTACAGTTATTCCTTTCAGTTTTCTGAGCCCTTAATCCACCTCTACTTTGCTAGAATTCCAAATCCTACAGTATACCCTTCCTTATTTAGACCTGCAGTCATTTCTTCCCTGTGGGCATCATCTCTTTTGTAATGTCAAAAAAAATAATAAATTTAAATTAAAATACACACACACACACACACACTCAGCCTTTGTTTGCTGTTACTACTGCATTTGGTTTTGTTTTTTCCTTTCTTTTGCTGCCAAACTCTTTAAACAAGAGGTAGATAGTCATCTCTTAGACACTGCTAAAACCCTTGCATTCACATATTTCACCCCTCATTCTCCCAGGCGGGTCTCTGGAATGTTACACTTAATCATCTTTCCAGTAGAATTAATTAATATTGTCTTAATTCTTAATATCTATATAATAAACATTGTATGATGTGGCATATTGTCTGCAAGTCTCCACTCCAAACATTTTACAAGTCTGAATGGATGGTGAATATCCTCTGCTGCATTTGATCCACCAGATAATATTCTACCCACTCATAGCCACTTGGCTTGCTATGCACAGGCCAGATCTACAAACAGCAAATTCTTCAGTGCAACAATACAGTGGTTTAGAGTTACCCAGACCTGAGAAATTTGTAGGTTCCACATTCTTGGGGAAAATTTTTGTAAATGATATAAATAAAATCTTTGGCTGGGCACAGTGGCTCATGCCTGTAATCCCAGCACTTTGGGAGGCCAAGGTGGGCAGATCACTTAAGGTTGGGAGTTCACGACCAGACTGATCAACATGGAGAAACCCCGTCTCTACTAAAAATACAAAATTAGTCAGGCATGGTGGCACGTGCCTATAATCCCTGCTACTCGGGAGGCTAAGGCGGGAGAATCGAACCAGGGAGACGGAGGTTGCGGTGAGTAGAGATCGCACCATTGCACTCCAGCCTGGGCAACAAAAGAAAAACTCTGTCTCAAAAAAAAAAAAACTCTTTATTAAGTAATACAGATATTTATTTTCTTAGAGGAAGAATATGAGTCAGTCTATCAGAATGATTTGGTTTCTGAAAATGCCTATGTGAATTGCTTTGAAATAGGGATTATATAATATGACTTGGTAATTATAATCTCATATATACAGCTAATAGCTACAAAGTGCTTTTCAACTACTGATGATTCTTACTGAAAGAAACAAGGCACATTCCTCAGCCCAGTATCTCTCAATTTCCTGGGCCCAGTACAAACACAGCCCAGTGCAAATACATTCCTCCGTATATCTTAGCTTGACACCATATATCTCTCAATTTCCTGGGCCCAGTACAAACACAGCCCAGTGCAAATACATTCCTCCATATATCTCAGCTTGGGAAATCCTGGGAAATCCCCGATAAGGGCGCCGCCGTTTGTAGTTTTACTAAAAGCACGGGAACCAATAGATAACTGCTAAATGTATAAACGTAATATGTTAACCAATTGTAATGCTGTAACCTAAAGAATTCCCTTGTTCCCTGTTCCTCTGTAACCTTACAAGTCCTATTTTCATCGGGCTATAAAAAGCAAGCGCGCGCATTGTTCGGGGCCCTCTTGTATGTTGTGAAACGGAGGGACCAAGTTCGAACTTGCATTAAAGATCCTTGCCGCTTGGCTTTGACTCTGGACTCTGGTGGTCTTCTTCGAGGAATAAACGGTCTGGGCATAACATCTGGGGGCTCGTCCGGGATTCCCCCGAGCCCACCAGACCCCTGGTCAACGGATCTACCCAGATCGATCTGCTGATAGGTGAGCCGGCATCTCTGTTTGTCTGTCTGAGTCCGCTCTGAATCTGAGGCTCTCTGAATCCGTTCTGAATCTGAGCCTCATCTCTGTTTGCCTGTCTGAATCCGTTCTGAATCTGAGGCTCGCGAGGTCTGAAACTGAAGCTGAAAGCCGGCATAGGTCCTGGCGGACGCGCTATAGGACAGCCAGCGGAGACCGGTGGGAGACGTCCCCTGACTCTCATCTGATTCTTGTCTGAATTTGTTCTGACCCAGATTTCTGGAGCGCGCCTGCGACTGACATAACTTGTTCTGACCCAGATTTCTGGAGTGCTCCTGCGACTGACATAACTTGTTGTTGATATTCCGTAACTCACTTTCCCTTGCAGGATCTGTTCCGGTAACTCACTTTCCTTTGCAGGACCTGTTCCAGGCGCCACTCCAGGCGCTACCGAGTCCAAGGTTTTCCAACCTGGGCGTGCTGGTCACCCGGATCATATCCCATATGTCCTCATATGGCAGGACCTAGCTGAGAACCCGCCCCCTTGACTGTCCCCTTTCTTATTAGCCCTTGAACTCTGTAAGGCACTGGTTGCTCGGCTGCTAAAATCCAAGCAACCGACTGGCCCCCCCATCCTGTTTTACCTGATAGCGGGGACCCACCGTCCACAGAACCCCTTCCGTACCCCTCCGGGCCTCAGGCCCCAGCCCCCCGGGCTGTGCCGCAGGTAGAAGTGGGCGGACGGGAGGCGGCCGATCCGAACCCGCTGAAAATGAAAGTAACTCTGAAGGGCTGGCGGGGCGGACGCGAGGGCACACTTTGCGAATTAGCCCCCCGCCCCAGGCCGCCTGACTCCACAGTGCAACTTTTCCTCTGACCAGACCGGCAAGGGACTGCAACACGGCAGAAGGTAGGGGACGGCTACACCATTATCGCCAGACTCTAATGGCGGGTCTCCGGGCAGCTGCTGGCAAGCCCACTAATTTGGCTAAAGTATACTAACTACTTAGAAAGATTAATGGAAGCCTTTAGACAGTACACCCCCATAGACCCAGAGGCTCCAGGAAGCCAGGCAGCTGTTGTAATGTCTTTTGTAAATCAGGTGGCCCTAGACATTAGAAAGTAACTCCAGAAATTAGAAGACTTGGAGGGAAAACAGATTCAGGACCTCCTACAGATAGCCCAGCGGGTTTACAATAATAGAGATACTCCAGAGAAAAAAAATGACTAAGGTCCTGGCAGCAGTCG
>NW_012123375.1:0-1311 GCF_000951035.1 Colobus angolensis palliatus | reverse complement strand
CTTTAAATAAACATCATTCTACATAGTAGTTCTTAAAATTTAAAAATCTGTTGAATGCTATGGACCCTACCCCTAGAAAAATGTAGTTATGTACATATACACTCAATCATACATACAATTTTGGGAGATTCACAAACTAAAGTTGAGAAGCCCTGCTCCACATAGTGCTTCATGTGTAATCAAGATTAAAATGGTAAGATACCAGGAAAACTATAAAAAAAAAAAAAAAACCTTGTTTGCATTACTTTTCCCATTTAAAAATAAAGTGTAGGAAGTATACATTAAGAAAAAACATTAAAATTTTTTTTGTCTGTGGCCTTTGTTGCCATTTCTACTGGGGTGTTCACCTTTTACTTATTGACTAGTTATATTCTAAACCTTTTGTTAGACCCTAAAAATATCAATAGAATGCATATGTATGTGATAAAGATAGTCACTCTTTGTCATATACATTGCAGGGCTTTTGTAGGTTTTGTTTTCCATTTTGCACTAAAATTGCGTATGTTTTCTGTTTCCTAGAATATTTTTTTCAAATTTTTTGTGTAGTGAAATTTCATGCTATTTCATTGTGTTTCCACAACTCAGTGAAATTTATATATATTTTTCATTCTACTAACCAGCCATGGACCTTGAGCAAATCACTAGTATTTCTAGATCTCAGTTGTTCTGTAGAATTGGGAGAATAATACCTTATTGTTTTAAAGAAAGGGAGATGAGCCAGCTGATCTCTTGATCCCTCTGAGCATTAAGAACCTTAGAATTGTGTAGTATTACATTGTATATTTTATTTTTTCAGATGGTTGACATTACTACTGAAGAACTGAAACAGCAGTTCGATCAAGAAATAAAAGTAATGGCAAAGTAAGTCTTAATTTGGCAGTGCGGTGTAGTGGAAAGGAAAAAGACAAGGAGTAAGGAACCTGGTTCACTCTAGAGTATGCCATAAACTAGTGATGTTTGCAAATATATGAAATTAAAATTAAGTGTTTAGAGAAATTGAAAGTACTTTTGGCTCCATAATTCTATGATTACATATACTCATATGCCTGGAGATTAAATAGCAGTCATTTTTATTTATTTATTTATTTTGAGATGGAGTCTCACAGTGTCACCCAAGCTGGAGTGCAGTGGCGCCGTCTCGGCTCACTGCAACCTCTGCCTCCCAGGTTCAAGCGATTCTCCTGCCTCAGCCTCCTGAGTAGCTGGGACTACAGGCATGTGCCATCATGCCTGGCTAATTTTTTTTGTATTTTTAGTAGAGGCGGGGTTTCACCGTGTTAGCCAGGATGGTCTCGATCTCCTGACCTCGTG
>NW_012123374.1:0-1284 GCF_000951035.1 Colobus angolensis palliatus | reverse complement strand
GAGTGCAGTGCCGTGATCTTGGCTCACTGCATAAAACCTCCTTCTCCTGGGCTCAAGCAATCTACCACCTCAACCTCCTCAGTAACTGGGATTACAGGCGTGCACCACCACACACGGCTAATTTTTGTGTTTTTAATAGAGACGGGGTTTCGTTATGTTTGCCAGGCTGATCTCAAACTCCTGGCCTCAAGTCATCTGCCCACCTAGGCCTCCCAAAGTGCTGGGATTACAGACGTGAGCTACCATCCCTGGCCTTGAAAGATTATTTTTTATTTCTAACCCATTATACACCACCCATACTGTAGTGCTTTTGTTTTCTCTAACTCACATATAGTGTATTTTTTAACTTGAGAGAGTGTATTTGGTAGAATAGATGACAGTCTTTTTGAGACGGAGTTTTGCTCTTACTGCCCAGGCTGAAGTGCAATGGCGCCATCTTGGCTCACTGCAACCTCTGTCTCCCGAGTTCAAGCGATTCTCCTGCCCCAGCCTCCCGAGTATCTGGGATTACAGGCATGTGCCACCACGCCCCGGCTAATTTTTTGTATTTTTAGTAGAGACGGGGTTTCACCATGTTAGCCAGGATGGTCTCGATCTCCTGACCTCATAAAATCCACCCGCCTTAGCCTCCCAAATTGCTGGGATTACAGGCGTGAGCCACCGTGCCCAGCCAGGTAACAGTCTTAAACTAGTTGCTTAAATTACAGAATTCTCTTTTCTTGATTCATCTTTGTTTTATTTGAAGGATCTTTAGAAGATCATAATTAGCATAATAGATATCACTTTACCAGTTTACCATAATTTTAAATTGCTAATGTCTTTTGTTCTTCAACTTCAAAATTTGAAATATAACTGCTCAGCTATAACTATATAAGAAAATATGTAGATAAGAAATTTTCATTTTGGGCTTTTTTAGTATATCAAGCATGTGGTATATTGTACTTAGGAAGTTTTATTTTTGTTGTTGTTGTTTTAAAAAAAAGAAAAAGCCGGGCACGGTGGCTCAAGCCTGTAATCCCAGCACTTTGGGAGGCCGAGACGGGTGGATCACAAGGTCAGGAGATTGAGACCATCCTGGCTAACCTGGTGAAACCCCGTCTCTACTAAGAAATACAAAAAACTAGCCGGGCGAAGTGGCGGGCGCGTGTAGTCCCAGCTACTCGGAAGGCTGAGGCAGGAGAATGGCGTAAACCCGGGAGACGG
The DNA here is from genome assembly GCF_000951035.1 of Colobus angolensis palliatus. Lineage (NCBI taxonomy): Eukaryota > Metazoa > Chordata > Mammalia > Primates > Cercopithecidae > Colobus > Colobus angolensis. The sequence goes on along the minus strand of NW_012123374.1, from coordinate 81 downwards.
AGCTTGCAGTGAGCTGAGATCTGGCCACTGCACTCCAGCCCGGGCGACAGAGCAAGACTCCGTCTCAAAAAAAAAAAAAAA
>NW_012123373.1:0-1015 GCF_000951035.1 Colobus angolensis palliatus | reverse complement strand
AAATGAATAACATATTGCCTACAGCATAAAGCTGAGTAAGCCAAAAAAAAAAAAAAAAAGGTCAATATGAAACTGTCCTCAGTAAAACCTCTGAGTTTAAATTTATGTTAGATCCACCTACCAAAATATCAAAAGAGGAGTTGGCAAAACAACAAAGAATACACAGAGATTCCATGTTCCTAACTGCCTACAGAAGTCCAAATTCCTTAATATGACATTTAAAGCCCTTTATAACAGATTTCTCTTTTTATTTCAGCCTAAACTGAAGTATGAGTATGTCTCCCACTCCCTCACAACACCCACATAAAACTACATGCCAATATTCAAATACTCCACTTTCTTAACTCTATGTCTTTACACTAGCATAACTCCCTTAGCCACTCAACATTTCTCCTTGTCCTTCTCAGCATTTCTCCAATTATTAATAAAAAAAAATATTTAAAGACTTGCATCAAATACTAATCCCCTTACTGTTACCAATTATATCAATTAGAAACAATTATATCATTGTCACAGCATTTTACTTTTACCTTGTCTGAAATAATACATATATTTTTCTGCCTCAAACTACAGTTATTTACTTGGACATCTGTCTCTTTCACTAGACTGTATGATCCCTAAACCTGTCTCTTAATTTATCGGTGCTTCCCCACGGTTCTAGCTTAGTGTTTTATTTGTAGTAGGCTTCACTAAATAGTAACACTAAATAGTAACAATGGAGCAAATGGAACCTATTTCTTCTTTTTTTTTTTTTTGAGACAGTCTCACTGTGTCACCCAGGCTGGAGTGTAGTGGTGCGATCTTGGCTCACTGCAATCTCCACCTCCTGGGTTCAAGCAATTTTCCTGCCTCAGCCTCCCAAGTAGCTGGGACTACAGGTGTGTGCCACCACGCTCGGCTAATGTTTTGTATTTTTAGTAGAGAGACGGGGTTTCACCGTGTAGGCCAGGATGGTCTCGATCTGATCCTCAGGTGATCCCCCCATCTCGGCTTCCCAAAGTGCTGGGATTATAGG
>NW_012123372.1:0-1249 GCF_000951035.1 Colobus angolensis palliatus | reverse complement strand
AGTATTTAGGAATAAAAAGGCATCATGTCTGCAACTGACTATCGGTTCAGGGGAAAATAGAAATATATATATAAAGAATATACATATAAAGAATATATATAAAGAATACACATATAAAGATAGATAGATATATAGATAGATCAATAGATCAATGGAACAGAATACATCTGTGAGACAGAGGAAGAAACAGAGTAGACTAAACAAATGTGGTAAAATGTGAACATTTAACAAATCTAGGTTAAGAGTATACAGCAATTCTTTGTACTATTCTTGAAACTTTTCTGTAAGTCTGAAATTGTCAAAATAAAAATTCAAAAAAATCCTAATGGAAAAAAACATAGCTAAAAAACATCTAAAGCTGGGCACAGTGGCTTATGCCTGTAATCCCAACACTTTGGGAGGCCAAGGCAGGTGGATCTCTTGAGGTCAGGAGTTTGAGACCAGCCTGGCCAACATGGTGAAACCCTGTCTCTACTAAAAAAATGCAAAAAACTAGCCACGCGTGGTGGTGGGCACCTGTAATTCTAGCTACTCAGGAGGCTGAGACAAGAGAATCACTTGAACCAGGGAGGCGGAGATTGCAGTGAGCCACAATACACCACTGCACTCCAGCCTTGGTGACACAGCAAGAATCCATCTCAAAAAAACAAAAATCCCAGCACTTTAGAAGGCCAAGGTGGACGAATTGCTTGAGCCCAGGAGTTTGAGACCAGCCTGGGCAATGTGGCAAAACATAGTCTCTACAAAAATTAGCTGGTAATGGCAGCTTGTCCCTGTAGTCCTAGATACTCAGGAAACCAAGGTGTGAGGATAACTGAAGCCCAGGAGGTTGAGGCTGCAGTAAGCCATAACTGCACCACTGCACTCTAGCTTGGGCAACAGAGCGAGACTCTACCTCAAAATAAACAAACAAACAAAAAAGGCCAGGTGCGATGGCTCATGCCTATAATCCCAGCACTTTGGGAGGCCAAGTCGGGTGGATCACCTGAGGTCAGGAGTTCAAGACCAGCCTGACCAATATGGTGAAACCCTGTGTCTACTAAAAACACAAAATTAGCTGGGTGTGGTGGCGCATGCCTGTAATCCCAGTTACTTGGGAGGCTGAGGCAGGAAAATCTCTTGAACCCAGGAGGCAGAGGCTGCAGTGAGCCGAGATTGTGCCATTGCACTCTAGCCTACGCAACAAGAGCGCAACTCTGTCTCAAAAAAAAAAAAAAAAAATCTACAAAAAACCTATAGCTAGTGCCAT